>NC_090922.1:1258770227-1259103227 GCF_040938575.1 Ambystoma mexicanum | reverse complement strand
GGCGGAGGCCTTACAGACCCCCTCATCATTTTAGGAAGTCTTGTACGCGCAGCCCTGACCAGCGGAGTTCTTCTTGATCTTCATAGCCTGACCCCTCAAACCCTACGGCAGGCTGACCTACCCGGCAGGCCACTACCATCTTCTGGCCAGGCATCCCTCTGTGCATGGGCCTGCGCTGCTTTCTCCCCAGGCTAAATCACACACATGGTCCGTGAGGGATGACTTTCTGTGTCTGCATGCTTGTGAGGCTGATGGCTCCGGGTCGCTCTTGACATGCCGCACACTGCCAGGTTCCAGCAAGGGCACCCAGCACACATTGCCTGCCCCAACAGTATCTTCCAGCTCTCAGGGGGCGAATCCAGGGTCGGATTGAGCCATTAAATTGTTTTGGGCACCAATGAAAAAGTGGCCATCGCAGCAAATGGCTATTCATCCCTTTTTTAAAGAACATGTATTCAGCAACACTGGTCAAAAGTACATCAAAGTGGCCCATGGCCAAGAAAGTGGCCTGCTTTGATCAAGAAAACTGGTCCCACCCCACCATTGTGTGCTTTTAGTTCAGCCTTGGGCATATTGCCCTATCGGTCAGTCTGAGCCTGGATGAATATAGGTCATAGGCTCCAGGGAGCTTTTTCGTCTGTCCTCTGCCATGGTGGCCGACCAGTCCATTGTCCCAGGGCAGGTTAGACCTACCTATTTTCCTGAAGACTCCATATGTCCCCCATAGGATGGACACGCTGGCACATAATCTGAAGCCTTCTCACTTAGAGGCTCTTATGTCGTTGTTCACCAGATCCTTTTCCACCGCTGGCACTGCGGATGTGTCAGGCTCATTCCAAGAAGGCGGCCGGTGGTGTACGGCCGCTCATCCCAAGAAGGTGTCTGGACATGCACAGCCTACCATTTCCAATTCAGGTTCGCTCCAGCTGAGACACCGCTCCACAGCCATATCAGGACATCAGTGCATCCCTGCGGTGCGCCTTAATTTCCTAAATCCTTGCCCCTTGGTGCTTCTCACTGCTTTTCTTTTGTATTTCTTCCTATTGCTCTACCGAGTCATTGGAGACACTTTCGCTTCAGACCAGCTGTTTTCCCTTCCTTGCTATCTTGCATTCTGGGAGTAACTTCACCAAAATGCCAGGGGTAGTGGAAGTGACATCACATGACCTCTGATGACATCAGCAGAAGTGATGTCATGTGCCCCACCCCAAAATGACATCACAGGAAGTAATGGAACACATTTCACCCATTGACAAAACAGGAAGTGGCATCACAAAGCATTGTTCCTAAGTAGACTACAAAAATATGGTTACGATATCACTATAATGTGACATACATTCTATACAAGAATGAATCACCATATGTATCGTTAATGTCAGTGTGTATAGGTGCATATGACCAAATTACTGTAAATGCAAGCAGATGTCCACGACCAAATGATAAGGATATGCTTACGCTTATGCGCTTTACATAGAACACATATGCATACAATATCACCCAACCTGTGTTGGTACTCATTTATCGACCTCAGAAGGATGAAAGGCTGAGTTGTGGTGTTTAAGAACAGACTAAATCAGTGTGCCTGAAATAAACCTTTAATGAGTCTAGCAATTATTGTGTAAAATTCCAGAAAGACAAATTATTTGGTATTCGTATTCTGTCTTATTTAGGGTCACTGCTCAAAGTGTTACACTTGTGGAACTACCTCTTTTTTTTTAAGAGGCCTTAAAAGAAAGCCTGCCACTCCAGAAAGAAATAGCCACATGGCACTGGCCACAGCCCAGGAGCTTACATCCCCCAAAATAATTTTAAAAAAACATTTTTGGGGGGGTAGCAAGGGAGATCACAGGGGTAGCAAGGGAGACCTCAGGGGTCGCACCTGTGACCGACAAATGACGTCCATGCTTGCGCTCCTCCATTTCTGTCTTCCTTCTTCAGCTGTTTGTGGATTGGACGCTGTTCTTCCTGATGCAACTTGGGTCGTTCCAGAATCATCTTTCTGGGTTTTTCCCCTTGGGGGATTTTCCCTGATTTCAGGTTGCTATCTCTGGGAGCTGCCTCTCTGGTTTGATAGAGTTCAGATAGAGTGGCTTCCTCCAAAGGTAAGCGCCCAGAGACATGGCTAAGATTGGCCATTGACACTTAATGATCAGATGACAATGGCACAATCGCGCAGAAAAAGTTAAATCCTCCCTTTGAACTACAATAAATGCAGGCAAAGCATGCACTAAATGCTGATCACCTTATCTGGAGTGCAATGAACCTTAGACTAGCAAATGGAACGTTAGTTCTCATTGAAAATCTAACTTCTAGCAGGTATCTGAGTGGAATGTTTAGAATGCATAAGTTACTAACAGTTCTACATTTTACCAGCTTTTTGTTTTAAACTGGGAATTTTGGTTGTGCACTTTTGTTCGCCCAAAATACGCCCTGATCGCTCAGGGACACAGACTGGCAGGGGTGTAGGGAAGGAGGTGTTGGAGCACCATAAAATGGAGTTGAAGAGGAGAGAGAAGGGAGTGACAATCCATTCAAGTGTGATGTCCTTGAAGCCCTGGTAGGGGATGGCTAAAAAGGGTGGGAAGGAATGGTCAACAATATACAAGACTGCCGAATGGTTGAATAGGATGAGAATGGAATAGAGGTGAAAATGGTGAGCAGTGGCCTGGAGGTTTGAGATGTGGGTTGAGAGTGGGTCCAGTGGAGTGTTTGCTCTGGAAGCCTGAGTTGCACAGTGAGTGGTACTCTAGGTAGTTGACAACTCAGTTGAAGACATCTTTTGAAGATTTTGGTGTGATGAGGTAAGTGGGCAAAAGGACCACAGAAAGAGGGATTGTTGGGGTCTGCTGTAAGTGTCTTAATTATGGCGCTGACAGTGGTTACCTTATAGTAGGCAAGGAAAATGGCACTTGATAGGGAGTGATCAAAAATAGAGGTGGTAGTTAGGAGCATGATGCGGCTGAATAGTTTTTGATTAATTGTGGTGCAAAAGGGTCAATGGGAATACAGGATTACAGAGTAGAATGGGTAGGCTGTCCGAGGGGGGTATGAGGAGAAAGTGGGATCGGTAGATGGTAGAAGGTGGTGCCAAGGGCAGACAGGGAAGGAGAGACAGGAAGATGCAAAGAGCGTCTCCTAATTTAGTGATCTTAGAGGAAAGGCAACATCCTTAGCAGAAAGAGAAGGGCATGTGGAGCTGCTTTTGGGAGGAGAGTGTATGGTCTTGGGGGTCATGGAGAGTTTGCAGAGGTGATAGAGAACAGTGGATATAAGGTTAGTGTAGTGTTAGGAATTATCACAGTTAAGAGACGTTTTGAGGGCATGGAGAGACTCTTTGTAGGCATTGAGGTGCTGCCGGAGTGATCCTTGCACCAACAATGAAGGTGGCGACAGATGTTGTCTTCAGCTGTTAGAGATCAGAAGAGATCCATGCTTGTAGATGGTGGCACGAGAGGATGAAAGCACACACAGGAAAGTGTGTGTAATAGGAGGGGGCAAGTGAAGAATTGAATTTGTCAAAGGCAAGTTCAATTCAGAGGGCAAGTTGAGGAGCGATTGTTTGGAGGGAAGAGTCACCTTAGAGTAGGTATGGGGCGATAGAGTTAGGTTTCAACCTCCTTTTGGTGATGCGTAAGGAGGGGTCGGGCAGAGTTGAAATGGAAATAGTGATAGTTATTGATCAGTGAGTGATCAGTGAGAGAGGGGTTGGTGGAGGGAGATGAGTTGAGTTTAGAGGATAGAAAGATGGGAACATGATGAATAGCAAAAAGTGTAATTGGTACTGGGATGGATCAGAGGAGAGGGTGGCGTTGGGTTAAATGTAGATAACAGAGAACATGAGTGAAATGGCGAGTGTACTGGAATCCCCTCGCACAGTATACTTAATGAGTCGGTGTACTTGTGGGATGTAAGCACCCAGCATCCCTGGAGAGTGAAGTTGATACTAGTGTACAACTTTTCTCCGAAGTAAAAGTGAAGAGGTTTTGTCCAGTATTTCGCATACCCCACTCAGAAATGACACTGCTTTCTACAAGCTGCCTTTCTAGGCCTGGAAAAAGCAGCTGGTGGACATGCTTTTATCAGATCCCTCCCAGTGGCCTTTTCATGCCCCTTTCATGTTCTCTAATTAACAGTGTTATTACAGGGTGAGAGCAGGTTTTCCACCCATGTTGATCCCAGGCAATCCCCAGGCAGAGACAGCCGTGTCATCCAGATAACTTCTAGTAACCTCGAGTCAGCTGACTCTCTGGCACAAAGGGGATGTGTGAGCTGGCTCACGCTGATACAAGCGAGGGGCCCACAAAGACAGGACTATCCAAGTCAGCTGTCGTGAGTCTGAGAGGAGGGGCGCACGAGAAACACCGGGCCACAATTGCTGGTTCCCTCACATCCTATTCGACGGATTGCTGATCACTGCAGATGTAATAGCAGAAGCATGCGGAGCGTCAGTAATAAAAAACACAAGCTGCTGCTGCTGCGGCATGGCATTGGTCAGGCTTGCAAAGAAAAAGGACTTGGTTTGAAGAGCAGCAGTGACCCTCTGGGAGGTTTCTACAGGAGCCATCTTGGGCATCTTTGGTGGGAGGTTGGTTTCATTAAATGGGATAAGATGTCAGACCCTCTGTTGTATGAAGAAAAGCATTTTCTGGATTTTGTTATAACCAGCAGTTTTGTTTTTGTAGGCAATTTATATAAAAATACGGTTTCTTACACATTGGTTTAGTAGTTTTGTCCTTTTCCGAATCCAAACCGCATGAAATACGAATTCTCTAACTCCAATGTGTCTCATTATGAGTACGGCAGTAACCCTGACGGTGCTACCGGCGGTAACCCTCACGGTGCTTCTGGCGGCTTGCCGCCGGACTCGTGACATTTTACCGGCACCTAGCTTTCCGGTGCCACCAGGACATTACAAGTCCTGTCGGACCGGCAAGGTAGGTGTGTGTAAATGTTGTTCTGCGTTACCAAGGAGTCCCATAGGATTCCACGGGAATGGGTGCACAGAAGCGCCAGCACCATTGCGAATAGTGCCGGTGCTTCCGTAAAGAGTCTGCCAGTTTTGGCCACTGTGCTCGGCAGGGTCAGACCTGTCGGGCGCAGCAGCCCCAGCAGGCAAACTTGCAATTTGCCATTCCTGAAACAAGGGTGCCAGTAAGCTTAGCAGCACCCTTCTTTCCGGACCAGCAAAGTCATAATGAGGCCCATTTGTCTTCTGAACACCATATTTCAGGCATTTGTTCACTCGTTTTAGTAGTTGAACCCACATTTTATTCAATAACATTCGTTGAGAAGCCCGATGGGAGCCGCCCACAGTGCTCTCCTGTTCAGTGGCGGATCCAGACTCTTTTGACTGGGGTGGCCCAAGTGGGGCACTGACTTATGCAGGGGTGGCATGAAGCACGAGCGCACATACACATAATGATCCTAGTTTAGGATAATGGGGTGGCACCTTGGGTGGCCAATCAGATTCCAGGGGTAGCACATGCCAGCTCAGGCCACTCCCTGGACATGCCACTGCTCCTGTTGCTTGTACCCACTTTCTGCTCACAGATTCCGTATAGAGAAGGGGGAACACTAGTCTTGGAACACTTCAAGCAGTTTGATGCATTTAATTCTACTCTTTACATCTGGGATGCAGAAGCACTCAACTATTTGGAAAGGTGCAACACCAAGGCGGGTGGTGGAATCATAAAATTTGGGGGGTTGCTACCAACCCTTAAATCCGTAACTAAAGACACGAATTGTAAATGCTTACATTTTATAACATTCCCTAAACAAACTTATTCAATAATGTAAGAGAATTTATTACGGTGTTTTTTTCCTTCTGGTTGTTACAATAACCTGTTTCCTTTAGTAGTGTCAATGCTCTGGAAAGCTGTAAAGTGGGGACGTTTCCTTACCCATATAGTTTAGAACTGCCCAATTTACGTTAGGTGTACCTAAAGAAAATGTTAAGGCCTGTGCAAATTATACATGCAGGCATTTCCACTGTACACTATGTCCATGTTGCTTGTGTAAAAAAAAAAGACTATCATGAGGATATATGCCAGCAAAGGCCCTCTTTTCAATTAGGTGTGCTCAACGAAAATGGAGTCCAACCCAAATAATATATGACAGCACTGCCATTGTAAAACATTTTCATGCAGCTTGTGCCCAAGACCATCATGGGTTTTGCCTCAACAATATATTCCATTGCAAAACATTGTTTTGCTACTTGTACCCAAAGACTGTCATGAGTCGTGCCTCAAAAATATACACCATTTTAAATCATGTTTATGCTGCTTGTGCCCAGCAGTGACAAATGTATGCCACTGTTAAACGTTTGCATATTGCTGAGTGTTAATCACAGAGAAGGAACAGTGATAAAGAGATGGATAGTGAGTGAGTGGTGGAATGATTGCACATGCTACATGAAACATCATAATGAAAAAGAAATTACATAGATTGGTAACTTCAGTATTGGGGTTTTATTTAAAATAAGTGACACTCTTTACTCACTCTTTACGCACCACATAATTTGGTGCACTAAATTGCAGTGGAAAAACAAAAGAAAGAAGAACATTAAAGAGGGAATGGAGAAAGTATGCCTTCCTACCATATACAAAAAGTGTTTAAATTTTTTTTGGGGGTTACAACTTCTTATGCCCTGCAACCTATTTGTTCTCCTGTTTGGCCGTGTCGCGTTGGTGTGAAAAGGTTTGGAGGAACCAAAGCCCCTACCTCCGTGGATAAGTATCTTGGTTTTTGTTTTCACACAAAATAACTGCGCCACAAAAAAGTCTTTTTCAAAGAGTTGTATTGAAATGGTTTAGATAATTATAGATATAGAAATGTTTTTGAGTGCCCTGTTTGACAAGTCTTTCGGCTTCACAAGAGCCTTTATAAAAAAATAGAGCATATGTTCAATTCACATTTCTTTCCATAAGTGCACAAAATAGAGAGTAAGTATACACACGTGCATGTAGTCAATTACATACGTTCGGACAGACAGAAAGGAAGGGGGAAAGGGTTGGATCGATTGGGTTCAACATAAAAGGATACAAGAAAAGAAAAGCGAAAAAATGGAATGATAACATTTTATTAGAAATGGGTCATTTGCAATTCCTTTTGGACATTTAGTTAATCCATTATTTAAAGACTGTTCACTTTATGATAAATGATTTGATAATGCATAACTCTTAGTTGATAGATATATGCTCTTCCAATTGCAGGCGTAACTTACATTCAACACAGATAATTCACATAATGCATTAAATTGTACATTATTAACATGGATGTGCTTGTGAATGTAGGAATAAATTATTGTTTTACCCGGTCTGGTAGTTAATCACGTAATGGATATATTCCACCTTACTTCCTAAAAATTCACGGGTTATAATCCCACCTGAAATATGTTTGGTCAATGTCATATACGGTAACGTGACATTGTAAACCACTAAGAATTCTACGAACCGATCATGGTAACTGAAATCTCTGTATTTTACATGTTTTTAATTCTTAGTGTGCACTAAAACTAGTAATTATTGCATCGCTTCATGTTATTATGTACGTACAGATTATCAGATGGTTACCCAGGAGCTACCTGTTAGTGGCGCCAATAAACTGCCTTTTAATTTAGTCCTTGTTGCGATACTTACTTTTTGATTGCAGTTCCTAATCCATGCGCCTATGTTCATTCATAATAGTAAGCCAGTATAGGAGATAAAATGGTTGGTGTTTCCCATCCCAAATGGTCCCCCAGAGGTTACAGCGTCCCCTGTAAGGGCTTACCTAAAAAGTGTAAATTCCGATCTCTGCGCATCGGGTGTGCAGTCCCAAACGCTGGCACGGTAGAACGGTCTTTGTGGGTCCTAGCATTGCCAAGGCAACAGGGGAAGTCCTTCCTCTGTTGCCATAAACATCATATGGTCGCCATCTTGGAAGGGCCAAGTTTGCCTTGTGCCTTCCCATGAAAGTATAATTGCGTGGTCCTAAAATATAAAATATCATACAACCCAGTCTCTTATATGGTGTGAAGTTAGTGTAATGTTAGCCTGATATTGACATTTGAAACATATAACCGAAACAATATATCGTTCAGTTGCCACTTGCTTTTCTCAAGTAATGGATGGCTTGGTGTTACTCTGATTTGGCGGACCTTATAGTGTTAGGTAGAATAAACTGTAATCTGAAAAGATTACTAATTGTAAATGAAGGCTCCTAATGTCCATCTGGCTATTCTTCCACTTATAAAGTAAAGTTATTAGACATGAGGGTATCGTACTGCGACTAATCACTTTAACCCCGTATTAGACCGCTTAATATTTGTCTGATTTGATCGACATAATGTTATTTCAGTACATTTATCTGAAATACATGGTAAATCCTGGTAACTGTCCTGAAATTAAGAAATTAAGAATGTTTTCCTCGTAGAGTCTGGTGATCATGCTCGTGACACTGGTCAACATAGTATGATGGACACTTCCTAGAGCAGTTATACTTACGAAGTCCCTTGCAGGAACCCCTGGCTCCCCATTATGTAATGTTTTGCTTTGTAAGGCATGTTTCTTCAATCAGTTGTGGCCAAATAATAAGTGCAGTTGATACCTATAAGCAACCAAGTACATGGACACAATACAAGAGCAAAAGGGAACTTCAGAAACAGTCAAATCTCCTCCCCTGATACTCACAATTCCATTCCTGCGAGAAAAAAAAATACTTTTGACGGATGTCAGGCCACAAAGTTTACAGAGCACGCCGGGCCGTCAGGCATCTGGGCGCTAACACAAATTTAGGTTACAGGTACATAAGGAGAAAGATAAAAGAACAGTAAAAAAACAATATACAGTGAACAATTTACAGATTACAGGCATATAAAATGTGTAGGAGGAGGTACAGCTATATACATTTATACAGTTCGTGGGTGAGGACATCAGTGGTCACTTGCGTTCAATCATTGTTTAACATTGGTCTTGAAGGCAGAGAGGGAAGGTGAAGCTCTTAAGGAGTCTGGCATTGCCACTCAAAAGCACCTGCTTATTAAACCTTTATCTATTGAGAATGCTAGCATTGCCCTATGAAACACTTTTCCATAATGCCTGTGACCAGCTATATGCCAGTTTTGCCTTTGAGAGACACTTTCATGATGGTATCAAACATATGCCAGCACGGAGAGGACATTGGGTAGGGAAATACCAGCCGACATATGGAACTACTGCTGTGAAATGATGAAGAAAGGGGCTGTCAACACTAAAAGTTGATTCACTTTAAGTTTTTACATCAATGATATTATACCCCGGCTCAGCTGAAAGAATACTTTCCCCATAGATCGGGGGCCTGCATCAGATGCGGGCGTGAGGAGGCGGGGTTTCTGCATGTGGCTTGGGAATGTGCAGAGTTGGAGCACTTCTGGGCGAAGGTGTTTGTGGTAGTCGGTGACATTTTGGGGTGACAGCTCACACCTGACCTCATGCTTACTGGGGTATACCAAACGAATACCTATGGATACCAGGAGGTTGACGAGCCTCCTTCTGATCCTGGATAAGCGCCGTGTGGCCATGGGGTGGGGTAGGAAGCGGGGCCCGACGATCGCCCATTGGACTGAGGATGTTTTGTACTGTCATGATATGGAAACGAGATGGGGCACAATGAAAGGGAAGTGTTGGGGCGATAGGCAGATGTGGGATAGTTATATGTTATATCTTCTCTAGCAGCCATGTGGAGGGGACTCGGCCCTTTTGTCGTAGGGATATTGGCCTTGACTCACCCTGTGGGGGGTAGCTCGCCTATTGACTGGAGGTCCATTTATGAACTGCGGAGAGGGGAACTGCGGATGGGCTTGTCCCTTACCGTATGTTGGACCCGGACTACCGACTGGCAGGGTGTATCTATTTTTGGATATCATCCTCTCCTTCCACATTTCTGTACCTGGAATGGTATGTTGTGTCATGATTCCATGCCTTTGTGAATGCACCGGGGGGGGTAGGGGTTGGTGGGAGGGTTTGTGGGAAGTTTGTATTGTTGAGTAAAATGCCAATAAAGAAAGTTTAAAAAAATAAAAAAATATGCCAGCACTGCCAACATGAAGCACATGGTGATGGTGCCAATGTCTAAAAATAATGCCAGCATTGCCTTTAAAACATGTTTTCATGTTTCCTGTGATGAAGTATATGCCTGTATTGCCATTGTAAAATACTTTCATGATAGTGTCCTGTTCATGTTTGCTAGTACTGCAAATGTAAATCAAATGTTCATGTCAACTGTGTCTCTAACATATTACAGCAGTGGCTTTTAAAATACTTTACGGTACCTGTGCCCAAACATATGCCAATATTACCACTATAAAACACTTTCACAATGATGTCCAGAATATATGTCAGATTGCCTCTGTAAATTCCATTCAAGGACCAGGCTCCCATAATTCATGGTGCCGGTGCCACACATCATAACATTCAGTCACATACATTCTTTATAGCTATTGCGTGCACGCATGCATACACTATAAAAAAAGATCCTCTTTAATGTGGTGTTTCCAGACTCCTCACATTCTCCGCTCTAAGGCTCCAGTCAACCACACCAGTAATGCTGGTGGTAGAGGCTGTCCCGTGCAGGTCATTGGAGGGGGTTTGAATAAATAAAGGCATACACTAGAGATGTCCTGACCAGTTGGGCGCATAGATTCAGGGGAGGAATGCTAGCAGGCCTTTATATAAAAGTACATAAAGACAAATGTAGTACTTCATAGATGACATGCGACAGCCAGTCACTGCTCTCCTCCTAGCTCTAGCCTGAATCAAAGTACAGGGCTTGGGGATTGGGAAAGGCACCACGGACCGTCTTACGATGCTTGGGTTTCATGCATTGTAGTTGCAAAGCATGTGGGAACGTGCACGATCAGAACTGCAAACTGCAATTCTAATGTAAGTCAGGGTCTAAGCAAGCAGAAGGGCTGGCTGAAGATGGATGGTTGTTTGTAGCGGTCCACTTCAAAGTGATATTTGGGGTTGCTTTGTCTACACCTGGTTAAACTGTCTGAGGCAGCTGTTTGATGTGTAGAATATCAGTGCACATTTGCACACTCACGTTTAAAGTACACTCATCAATTTCAATAGAAGTTAAATATGGTCGAAAATGGAAAACAATGAATGTTGCATTGATGAGTTTATGTAAATAATAGCAACGTGATCGTATATGATGGTATTGTGTTGAAAGTTTTATTTATTGCCTCTTTTGTACATGTTATGTTTTTATGTATACTGTGCATTTATATGTATGATACGTATGTCTATGTAATTTTAATTTGTAAAAGTCTTAATTGACTAAATACAAATAGATGAATATAAAAAAGAAGAACAGTGTGTTAAATGGAAAAGAAAGAAGTGCAGTTACGCACCAACCTATGCTTTAAGTGGGGTGGGGCTCAACCTGGGATGGTCTTAAAATCACTTCCTCGCTTGAGCTTGGCTAAGGCTCATTGACCCATTTCAATTAATCCCACACTGTGTGTCTTTCTCCAACTTCGTTTTCCTAGTTCTCCATTCGTCTCACTTTCTATGTGTATCTAACTCGTTGTGTCTCATTCTCTATTTGTGTTCATTTCTGTATGTCTCACTCCTCACACTCTTACGTCAGTTATGTTCTCACACTCTCTTTAACTCTTTCTGCAGTCTGGCCTTATGCTGTACTGAAACAGCTCAGTGTTTCCAACAAAAATTTCAGTATAATGGTTTACTGTTAAGTCAATACGTTTACATTTGATTCTGTCTGCCTAATGCAACCATGTCACAACGATGCAAATCAATCACAGACTGATTTTTACCTGTTTTGACACTAATATTTTTATGTATAAGTGATAGGTTTTGAGAACTCCCGATTTTTGCAGGCAATGCACATTGATTTTACCTTATTTGCCAAGGATCACAAAATTTAGTTAAGCAGGGTTTCTGGGAATGTTTTGCACTAATCTCCTGTTGTTATTAGGCATTGTGTTAAGAACATTTGAATATCCATATACATTGAGACTTTCTATTTTTGCGTGTCATACAAACATATATCAAAGCTTTAAACTAAACATTAAAAGGGAAATTGTATTATTGCTCGTTTTCATTGTCCAATAATAAGGATTTTGGTAGGTAACTGGAGCCGTGTGTGGGGTTTTCAGTCCAAAACATTCCAACTTCAATTGCTTAAATATTTACACATTAGAAAAGGCACGGCCAATGACAAAGACACATGTTAAAAAAGTAATTGCCCAGGCATTCCAAATCAACCCGTGCTCTCTCAAGGGACCCCCAAGCGAAACCGATGATGCCCACTTAGCGAAATGGTGTTCCGCAGCTACTGCGCTGAGAGCTCTGCCTGTCTGTTGGTCTGCAGCTGGGCCCCGAAGGAGATATTATGGGCCCTGCATGGGGTGGAGCGAGGTGGAGGGAGAGTGCACTGCTTTCCCCTGCAAAGGCTGCAGGAGTCCTTCATCTCGGTCGTTTAATTTTCACCTCACACACATAGTTGGTTATCTGTACGATCTTTCAAGCTTTGAAGTGCAGGTACTGAGTACCGGGTATGACCGGCTGATTTAAAGCACGTAGTAGATTATAATGGAGATGCCTCCCAATGTAAACTCTTATGCGTGATTTCCATGGTTTTATCAATGAGGTCACCATGAACTTAATCTCCGGGCATTCTCGCTGCTGCATAAGAAAGGGCTGAAAGCAGAGTAAACATGTCTATGATCATTTAACACCATCTAAAAAGCTTGTCTTTGTCCGGCAAGTACACATTTAAAGTAGCACAGCCATTAGTTTGTGAAGACTGATGCTCCCTTGGGTAAATGTGCGTAACATCAGACCTACCTTGGGGCCTCATTCTGTGGTAAAATCCTAGATAAAGCAGTGTAGTGGGGGTGAGTGGTTGCCGGTTATCATGGGGCAGGTTTATTGACATTTGCACAGCAGGACAAAAAAGGCAGCCATTGAGGAGCTGAGACCCTAAATGAGGACTTAAACAGCTATTAAGCTTTCTTTGTCAGAGACATAGAGGGGCCCGTAAGGTGAGGAGGCCCATTTCGAGTAAAACAGTTGAAAATCCCTGACGCTGGATCTGGGAATGCACTTTACTTAAAGGAGCATAGTTAGTCAGTAATATTGGGGGAGGTGTGAATCAGATTTTTCCCAAAAAGCTATGAGCTGTGGCACACTAAAAAGGAGAACGCAGCTATTTGGGAATCGTCCCCTTGTTATATACTTTTAAATGAAACAATAGCTATATTTTACTATGTATGACATCACTGCCTTTCACATCTTCAGATGTGCCTACGTTCAGGGGATTTGTCTCAGTGACAATCACATTTTTGAATGCCTCCCACCCAAAATCTGTATTGCACTTTCCAAGTACCCTGCGACCAACTTACACTTACCGAAAAAACAATGTAGTATTGTTTATTTCCTTTAATCTACCAATCACAATTGATGTGGCCACGCGTACAATAAGAGTCACTTCAGCCAGCAGCATGTGCTATTGAAATGGTGAATAGTCATATCATTTACATTGCAACAACGTATTATGTTAAGCCACACATGAGTGAGTCACTGTGGAGTCCCGACCAAAAAGAGAGAGACGGTGTGGTCCAGCAAACCTGTGACGCGTCATCTGTCGGCTCTCCGACTGAATTAACTAATGTCATTGAAAATCGTTCAGCTATCGACTCTTTGTCGAGGTCCATTGACGAGGAGGTCTCTCACAAAGAGGCTACAGTTCATCATACTTTAAGGGAGGTCGCCGAACGAATTCGGTGGACTTCACCTACAGTTTCAGCACTTAATATGGTTCTTAGTTCCTTTGTTAATTTATATGACAATATTTGGAGCGAAGTTAAGTCACATACTATGATTTTAAGTGCAATTAATGTTAAATTAGAGGGTATGGAAACAAATTATAGACTAAATCATCCACTGGGTCCTTGTCCCGTGTTGGGTTTACCCGGAGAACCGTTGCAAGGTGTTCTTAACACTGCCTCTATTGTTATAAATGAAAAATCGGTTGAAGAAGTGCCCATGGATGCACCCTCTCAAGCCCATTATGAAGGGTCTGAGGGAGATGCAGTTAACGATGATGGAAGGAATAATGTGGTCGAATCTATTGCTGCTCAAAATGAACAATTAATGCTAAGTACAAGGGGGGGAGATTAAATCTAAAAGATGTAATGGCCACAATTTCTAAACAGAAAAAGCATAAACATCTAAAATTGATAAACATAAAAAAGATTCTCATCCCGAAATTTCACAAGAAATGTCACTACAGTGGAGTCCATAAGTGGAGTACGCAATGCAAAGAAACAAGTGCCATGATTAATGACCCCAGTAACAGAATAAAGTATTTGAGAATCAAATTCAAATACAAAGGTACAATGTGACGACAGATTAGGATCTGAGCGATCACATGTCTTCAACTGATGACGGTGCAGACGACTCCACCACAGAGGTGTTAAGTCTCTAATAAAAATCCTGTCCAACGTTAGATACAGGGGCACATACAGATTATTTTTTTGGTCACCCAATTACGAGGGAGCAAACAGAGCAACACATTCCAAACAGTATTGATACCATGCAAAGTCTTCCTGGTTTGGCTATCGTGACAGATCCAGGGTTGCCTATGCTCTCTGAGTTTACAACTGCCTTCCCTAATGTGAAGAGCTGTTCCGCACCTACACTCTCTTCTTTATGTGTTGGTGTGAATGGCATCTTGAACAAACTGTACCTACCAGACAGTATGAGGGCTTACCAGCCAACTGTTCCACCCCACAGTGATTATAAATGGAAGGAGACCTGTAGTCATGCTCCCAATGTTCGGATAGGTGGGACGGCAATGAACACAGGCCAATTAGCAACATTTTTGAGAAAGACCACAACAAAGCCTACAGTATTTTAAGTCATGCTAGCTACACTGGTGCACTATAGAGGGGGGCTTCAAATGATAATATAACAGTGCACAATAAAGCTACGATCCTCCAGGAAAGTAATACCCATCTAAGACAACCGTGGCCGAACAAACTACAGTTGACTAATTTGCTAGGAGATAACTTTTCGGTGTGCCTGAATAGAAGCAATGTGCTACTGATTTTTTCAGAAATGTTAAGCCTGAGTTAATTGACTTCTTTGGACCTAGATAGATTACAATTTCCAGATTGGAGAAAAACTGATCTGTATCCTTCATTTTGGGTCCAGTGATTCAGTTAGTTTACTCAGAGCGGTTGAAATTAAACGACTTTGGCTTTAATATCTAAAATTGGAAAGAACAAGAAGTAGAAGCAGTTGGGCCCAATAGCGGGGGCGGGTCCAACATTGTCTTGAATACAGCTGCCACCCGATCCAGAGAAGTGAAAGAATGCTTTGACTACAAGAATGCAAATAAAATAGACTGGTCAGTTCTTACATCAACTTTGTGGAGAAGAACCAACCCATGAATCACTTTAAGGGATGGCCTCCTTACTAATAACGTTCAATTAAATATATTGTGGAATTCTAGGGGCAGTTCTCATTTATTCTATAATGTCACAGTAACGTCTTTATTGAAAGAATCTAATTGTGTGGTTCTACAAGTAACTAGGCTCACTGTTGCTCCAGTGATTGATAGCTTTCAGGTCTTCTCTCAGTCAGCTAAGCCCAGTCATGGGGGCAGGGCCTTGGGGGGACTGATCATTGCTATCAGATCCGCTTTTGGATTCCTTGTTGAGGAGATCCCACACCTTCCTTTTGGTGCTATGGCGGTTGTGTTATCTAGGTCAGGTGATTCGCTAAATCTGTTGCTGATTAATATATATTGCATGAGTGGGTGGGAGACTTGCTAAATGTTATCTTGACATGTATTCATTGCTGGCAGATTAAGGTTTAGAATGGTAACATTAATCTAGTAGGCTACATGAACACCAACTGTTTTCCTCCCGACCTGGAGGGGGAGCTTTGGGAAAATATTCCTGACATGGTGACCCCTGACTTTAAACTGAATCTGGTAGGACATGGTACATCGCCATGGTATCAATTGGGTTTCAGACCTCTCACGCTAGAGTACAGGGTGAGGAACTATGTCAACCAACCTGACATAGAGGTGAGAGTAAATCAATTTTGGACGATATATTAGTTGATCATCTTCCGTTTGATTGCTGTATCAACCTTCAGATCCTGGAAAATACATGGATTGATCATTGCATAATAAAGGCTAACTTCCATATGATGTTGAATGCTCAAACACAAGGCAGCCCAATTAATCTTAGAATAAATGGAGGAAGGAATTCTATTTGTTGTCCCCCATAAAAAATCGGATTGCTTAAAGCAGATTTTAATAATAGCATGAAGAGTACTAATTTAGAATGGAAAATGGAAGTGTTTAATGTGACTTACTTTGATTAATTTATGGGAAACCTACTGGACAAACTGTTAAGTAATCCAATACATAGGTCGGGTAAGAGGAGAATTCAGCATCTACATGCTTATGAACCAGAGCGAGCTGCAGAAAAGCGGGTAATGAGGAGAAGCATCAGAGTAATTAAGAATTCAAATGACCAAATCGATGTATAATTGAGGAAAAGTAAGATATACACATATCTGTAAATCTAGAGGGGCAATCTTAATGCCGAATGATGCTGAATCCATGCTATGTATTTTTATTAAAAGGGATGCAGGAGTCTTTTGGGCACTGGTGAATACGCAGGACGTATCTTCCACTGTCATTCAGCTGAATGCAATCTCGGAGCCACAGTGGGTTAAGTTCTTTGAGGAACTTTGTCTCTTGTATCACCGGTGAAGTTGATTTAAATATCTCTGGGTGAAGCTCTTTAGACTCCGAATGGTCTCTCCATATCGAAGTAGAAGTTGTTTTGAAAATTATTAAAGCCTGTATACGTTTGAGAGCTCCGTGCCCAAATTGGCTAACAAACAATACTTTAAAAGCGGAACCTGTTTATTAGGCAAACTGTTTTATTTAAGAGCATAGTTCTTCAGGGCAATTATCAGAGTCTTGGCAAACTGCAAATGTGGTACCCATTTATTAGAGGAGCGCAAGGATTGAACCTAAAAATTATCATCCAATCTCTTTGATTGATGCGGGTAGTCAGATCTTTGCTTTCCTCTTACTTCAAAACTTAGAGTAGTGGGTAGTATCCACATGAAGGTTGAATAAATTGTACACCGGATTTCGCAAAGTCCACTCCGACAACATTAACTGGCTTGTTCTTAGGGCATTTCAGCAATCAGCATGGGGAGACCTTTTGGGGTGCACCTACATGGCATCGTTAGACCTCTCGGCAGCATTCAACAGAGTAGGTCGTAGAAGACTGGGTCCCAAGTTAGCTAAATGGGCACTGTCGTGGGGCCTATTGAAACATAAAATGGGTTTGAACGAGAATTCGGTTATCAGAGAAAGATTGAATAAAAAGGGAGATATGTCCCAAAGGATCTAAACTAAATTGGGTCTGAGGCAGGGGTGCCTTCTTGAGACCTGCAGCTTTAACTTATATATATCTGATATTGATGAATACCTAACCCTGTTTGCTTTTATTTCCCCTGAATTGGGCCATTTAAAAATCTCTTGGACCACCTACGCCAACGATTTCCTGCTTTTCGACAATACACGGGTAGGCCTGAAGAGGCTTTTGTCTACCTTCTCGATTTATGCGAGTGATAATTGTCTCATAATGAATCCGACCTAAACATGAATTCTCGCATTGAGGAGAGGCAGGGAACGTCGTGCGCTGAGGTGGTCTTTAGAGACCACTGTAATCAGGGGTACTTCTAGCATTGTTTGTTTAGGTTTCCACATTTCAGCTGAACCAAAATGTGCACGCTTTTCGATTATACCTGCTGTTAACTTTTATGAAGGTAAGGTAGTCACTAAACATATTCATGGACCTAAATTATACTACTGAGTGGTTTGACCTCATCGAAGCATCCTTGTGGAGGCGTCTCCGGAATATCCCTAAATCTGTTCGCCTAGCAGTAATAAGACTTGAGTTAGGATTACTTTCATTGGGCGGTTAAGTCCAATGGAGATTGTTATCATTGTTCTGAAACCTAGTTTCTCCAATTAGCGATTCTCTGTACAAAGAAATGAAACTATATATGGATTTTGAAAACACTTTTGGAGATACTGCTAATTCTGTTGTACATGCAAGAGGGAAATGTGAAAGTATATTGAGTGATTTGAACTTGGGAGACTTTGATCCAGAACCCAGATAAAGTAAATAAATACCTTTTTGACAGGGTCTGGGTAAAGCCTATTGACCAATTTCATAATTATCCCTCCATGAAGCATCTCTCCCATGAACACAAGAAGCAAGGATGTACTTCCTCAATTTTAATTCAGTTTCCCAAAAATGTTATCGAACACGCCTATTAAGAATACGTTGGAATCTAGTACTGATGAAAGAAGTTCTACTGAGGAGGAGAATGATGACTCCATCCAATGCAATATGTAGGTTCCGTAAGGCAAAAGACACAGTGAAAGCTACTGAACATCTAGTGTTGCAGTGTAGTGCACTGAGGGTACAGAGACAGAGAAAATGTATGGAGACGATGTTTGGGTAGTCAGAATGTTAGGGATGAGTTAGCTGTGGCTGCATTCGTGAAATCTTTGCACTTGTGCACTTGATTGCCTAAATTATCATGACATTAGTATATGATAAATTGTTTAGATGTTTTGTACCTGAAATGATACTTTAATTTGTTCTGATGTACTTTTCTGGTTGATGTAACTTATACTGGGGAAAACTCTAATTTATTCTGTGGGAAGCATTGACCCACTAGGCTCTGCCCTGCGACATCACTGTGTGGTGGTGGCACCAGAACCAGCGAAATGGCCACAAAAAGCCCTATGCACGCTAAACCTCTGAGAATTGCGCAGTGAAACCAGAAAGTTGGCTGTCAATCTACTTTGCCTGTGTCAGTAGTGGAACAGGAGACCACACTGCTAAACTCTGTCATTGGGCTGCCCACAGAGTGAAAATGGAAACTACATGAAAGGCAGTGCTTCATTGCAAGGAAACCCAGAAGTGCTCTGAAATCCGTTTTTCCTTGGTTTCTGAAATTACAAAATAATGGTTCCCAAACATCAGAAAAGATCCAACATCCTTGCTGGGTGTTACCCGTCACTGTATTTGAAGAATCCACATAAGCACACAATGTCAGGAGAAGCAGATTTCATCACAAGAATATCCACATTAAAAAAAGGTGCTTTGCTGGGAAAATATGTCCGATATGGGCGCAGTACCGTCGGCCACCTGTATGAAAGCTGTCATTTAATTACACTGGAAGCTTAAACTTGTACAGTAAAATCAAAGCAATATAGGTTGCCACTATTTCATTTCTATGTTTAAAAAGACTGGAATTGGAGATATGTTTCCCTGTTTTGAAAATGTAAGTTTATTTTCATCAAAGAAAAATTTAAACAAAGTGGATTTTTAAAGTCAACCCCTGATGCCAGTCACAGAACTTCAAAGCAAATTCCACAGCATGCCCCAAACAAATGACACCTTCCTCCTGCTCTCTGCCACAGGAACTCCAAGTCAGATGTTAATGAAGAGGGGAGGAGATTTTGCTCTGCTGCTCTGGGGAGAGACAAAAGACTCCCTTGATTGAAAAGATATGCAGATGTAACTGTGAGCAGAAACTCCTGCCAGGGGAAAGAGGCCGGGATTGCTCATGACCCACCAAAACTTTGGAGGCGGGACAGACAGTTATGTGTATTCTTAAAGCACAAGAAAGTATATCTTTGAAAAGGACTGACAGAGGACTGTGCAAAATTGTAAGCATTTGTAACATAACAGTATTGTTAATATGAAAATTCTGCTCACTTTGTAAAACTACTCAGAACTCTGTGCTATGTTCAGGGACATGACTACAGAATGTGTGGTTTTGTAGCAATTGTGGTGATGCCAGAAACATGAAACTTCACATGATTACGCCCAGATGTCATGTGCACATATGTGTAAAAATGTGGACAAATCTGACATTGGGTACCGGACCAAAAGTGCAACAAATTGCCAAATCTAGACCCAAGCTTTCACCAAGCCGGGGCTCGGATGAATACTTGCTCCAACAAATATCTGATATAAATATGCTATTGGTATTAAGGTTGCAAAATTGTAAATATGTCTTGTATGAAAAATAGATTTCATGATCAGAAACAGAGGGGAGGTTCTCCCTGGATCATCAAATACAGTGGGCCTCATTACGACCCAGGCGGTAAGTTACCGCCTGGGCCGTGACTTTACCACCATGGCGTAAACTACGTTTACGCCATGGTGGTTGGCGGATTTACCGCCCCATTCCAACCTTGGCGGGGCGGTAAATCCCCATTTTCCCATTTTCCCTTCCCCATTCCCATTTTGCCCCATAGGGCATAATGGGAGTGGGGAAGGCGTTAATTACGCCACCGTAAATTACGGTGGCGTAATTAACATCAAGGTCCCTTAGCGCCATGGATTTTAACACCTGGTGTTAAAACCTCCATGGCGCTAAGGGACCTCGGAATCAGGCTGTAAGGGTCGGCGCTGTTTACGCCGCCGTAAAACCCTTACCGCCTGAGTCGTAATGAGGCCCAGTGTCATCATAACACCAGGTTTTCCTCTCAAATCAGGGGAGAGGAAAGACCCTAACCAATAGAATCCCTAGGGGTGTGCCTAGTAGAATCAGCATACCCACCCATTTAGAAAATACATAAATAGAGATAGCTTAGGACCTAGAGACATCCACTCACCATTTGATTGCTGGCAAAGCACTTTGCAAGAGAAATCCATATTCCAGACTCCAGAACTTTGAAAGCAGAAAGGCCCACTTTCAAAGCTGAACCATTCCCAGCTTGGCCTTTAATAAATCCTGAAACCAGATTTTACCCCAGACCTCTAAGGGGAACAACAAAAAGAACAGCCTGGCTGAGCTGTGCTGCTTTCTTGCTAAGAATTAGTGCCAGAATCGTGAGATCCGACCCAGTAGAGCAGAGCTGTGACCAGATAGCAGAGAACCAGAACCAACCCATCAGATCCAGTCCAATTCCGCTGAGCAGTGTCCAGATTGCCGTGCTGAGTGCAGAACCAGAGCGCCTTGAGTCCAGTCCGGTGTGCTAGCAAAATTCCAGGCCAGAAAGTATCCCTGACCAGATCTCTGACGGGTCCATTCCAAACAGTGGTAGTGAGTATACATAGCATAGGATTGTCTCTAGCATATGTATTATCCATAAGTCATCCCTATCCAAACCCACTCTCTTATATCCAGAACTGCTTTGTAGAAAATCTTTTGTCTTACCTGAATCTTTCTCTCATCCCTATAGTCCTTTGGTAATAGTAGTGTTCAAATCATCTTTACGATAATATATTTGCTGAAGAAAGACAAGCGTCTCGGCGGGCAAAAACCAGCCAGAGGCGTCGCTGGACTAGTGGCTGTGCTGTCGTGTAGTTTGTGGCTTCATAGTCTCCCTAGTATAAGAAACCTTGTTTGTAATTTTAAAAAGCGCAATCTTGTTTTACAAATTTTGACTCTTTCTGAAAAAAACGACCTATACAAAAACCTTCATGACTTCCTCATCGTGTATGCTAGAAACGTAAGTGCCTCAGCTTTTCAACAAACCCAAAACCGCATTCCAACTCCTTATAGTTTTTACGCAATCGTGCTTACCGCGCGTGGAAAGTTTTGCTGCAAATTTCTTTCGTTTGGCTCAAATCTATCACGTGCGAAACAGCTATGCATTGCATCCGACCTCAGAATTAAGTTTTCAATCTGCTAGTTACTCAATAATCATTGATAGTGTTTATCTGAAACCATACAAAGTGGTCCCACTAGTATTGAAACCATTTTAGTGAATTAAATCCATTTTCAGTGTTTTTACTGTTCCATTCAAAGCCACATTCAAAACCATTTTAACAAGTTGCAATCATTCCTGTTTTTCTCTGAGTTTGCTGGGGGAAATTCGGATTGATACTGTACTTGTTAGTGTGTATTCCTGAAACCTGTTTTCTCCCCTTCCATCTCTTTCTATTGCATATTGTGGGGATTGAGTAGTGTGCAGGGGGAAAGAGTGATCACATTGCATTTTTGATTGAACCCACACAAAGTATTATTCTATGCTGCATTATTTTCCTTATTATTACTCCGTGTGATTAAAGAGATTTATTGTGACATCACCCAATTGGTGATCATTGTATAAATATTAAATAGTGTGATATATATATTGTGAAATACATAAAATAAATCCTTTTAACTTTGCAAAACAGCCTGCTTCCTGGTTCAGTGTGACCAGGGGGGGGGGGAGGATTCAAAGAAAGGGGCGTGATATAAGGGTATATCATTCATAGACATGAATAAATAATTAAGGGTTTCAATTGTGCATCCCACGCTAGGCATTGACTTAGGTGAAGTGCTGGGTTGAAATCACTTACAATTCCAATGTATTTTTATGATTGATGCAATTTTCCTATATATTATTCATGATTCACTGTTTATTCGTTTTGTAAAGGTTTTTTTTAAACCGTACACAATAAAAAAAGAATGTATATCTGCAAAAGGAGTGCAAAACTATGCATGAAAGTACAGAGATTAAAAATGAATCGTTGGTTCTCCACAATGCAATGTCAAAAACAAAAAAGGAAATAACTGTTTATATTAAAATACACAAACTCCACTCATTTTCCATGAGTAACCTTTAGAGAAGTTGACCAACATCATGATACAAACATACTTCTGCACATCCTTTAGTGATTGAGGTGGTCAGTTCGAGCAATGAAGCACATGAGATGTTATGAATCTGTTTCAAATGAATAGTTTTATTGATTAACAATTTTGGGAAGTGGTTGGACTTTATTTAACAGAATGTAAGGATTGCTCCTAATGTCCAACACTTTGTAGATCAAGACTTGAAATCATAAAGTTCTATAAACCCACCCTTATAAATCCTTACGCGTCTATGGGGCATCCGGTTCTACAAAGTAATGTTCAAACTGTGTGGCTAACAGAAAGTTCTAAAATCTTGAACACGTCCATTAGCCTCCTGATTACCCTAAGCTTCAAGCACAAAATGTCCACGGTTCGACCAATAAAAGGCTTCTTCAATCCTTAAAATTGCACGCCAAAACCTAATAAAGAAAAGCAAACAGTCCACCTTCGAAGGTTCTTTCACGGTTTACTCAATCCTACTCTTCCAGTTATCCTGCTTTCACCAGCGCTCTGAAGACCTCTCCCAACTGTCTGGTTCAGTGGTTCCTTGTACCAGACTCCTTCAGCCTCTGCTTCCCTCAAAGAGTATATTGCACACTGCAACACTGCTTACGGACCTCAGGTCTTTTTCCAACATTGGGTTTCATCAAAATTCTCAATAGGTCTCTCCCAGGCCTTGGGTTTCGCAGCATTCATAAAAAGTCTCTCCCAGACTTTGGGTTTCTCAACAGTCAGAGACTTTGGGTTTCACAGCATTCTCAGAAGGTAAATACTAGACCCTTATTTTCAGAATTCTCTTCAATGGGTATTTCCTCTCCCCATTCAGGTTTTTTTCAGGCAGTCTATATTATGTCACCCTTCTGACAAGGGGTGTACTTAGTAAAGGAGGCTCGTACCCTTCAGTCATCCTTCTCCTTGCATAGGGGCTCTAAGTTATCCCTCTCCAGAATAGCAGCTGAAGGCTTGGCATTCCTCTGCACAACTAGCCTGGTCCCCATGTATTTTCAAGGACCGTTTGGGAGTTAATCTGCATTCTTCCAAACTCCTCTATTTGCCCCTCTTTTTCAGTGTTTTCAGTGATTTTGTGCCCTTTGGATTGGCTCCGCAGTCGTAGCTTTGTTTTGGTTGTGTTCCCTACTTGTACTTTTCTTAACGGGTTATCTCCAAGGTGGATTTGCTTTACAATTATTAATTTGAAGATTCCACCAACCTGTGCTTCCGACATCTACAAATGCGGGTTGATGAATTGCTACAATGTTGGAAGTTCTCTGGCTCCGACATGGGTGTCTGCAGTGTGCCATATGCACCGGATGGTCATGGCTGCTGTGTACAGGTCTACCCGGCCATGAGGACCCCTGTCGTCCGTACTCTTTTGATACGTTTCTGAACTTCTTTGCTGCTTACACTCAGGGTTCATGCTCGCATCTCGCAACGTTATGACGTTTGGCTTGGGGGACAATAGTGTATTGTCTGCGTTGGGTCTTGCAGGGGGAGCTGTGGCAGTCTGACACTGCTCTTTGCTTCCTGGCTGTAAAGCAATGTTAGGGGAAGGACCAACAGAGTCACTAGCAGCTCACCCCTCAGACACAGGGGTACGACGTCCTTTCATCGCCGTATATTTCAAAGCCTGGCATTTAAACATGCACATTATAACGAAAATGTCCATCACATTTTTTAGGGGGTGAGAAAGAGCAGATAAGGGTTTGGGTGGGTAGTGAATAGGTATAAATTCGATGAATATCAATTGTTATAATGTACACGTTTAAGTGCTAGGCTTTGAAATATACAGCTATGAAATGACATGGAACCGACACAGGATGGGGAGGTCTTGCAACTCACTACATTGATTAGTCTGGAACATCCTATATCTTAGCATTCAAGAAAATTAAGGCAACCTAGCTCAGTGGGTTGTGGGCCTGCTGAAGAGATATGTGGGGGGTGGAAGTAAAGGCGAGTAGGGTTAATAAAACAGTTATCATGTCAAGTAATCATATCAACTATTAATGGCATGCAAGGTAATTATAACACTGGGCCTGTTTATAATGTGCACGAATTCTGCCTCTGTAATCCCACAACAGGCTTACGTACCACAAACATCCACCTGCTAAATCCAAGAGGACAAGAGGAGCAGATCCCCATCTAGTGGGTTATAAACTCTTGTGGTAGGGCATATCTTATCCAGAAACCTTATTAGCACCCTAAACGGGTGCGGCAGCCAATCAGATTGCTCCAAACCTGTGCTGAATCTACTGATGCAAACCCAGGTTCGGAGAAACCCAAGTGGTCGTCTCATGGAGGTGCTGCTGTGATCCCTCCTCCCCTGCCTGCTGCACCCTAATCCAGTCGCTCCACCCATTTAACTCCCCCAGCCTTCCCCAAATCTCATTATCTGCCCCTTCAGGGCTCCTCTGCCCAGGCCACACGGCTTCCTGATAAAACCATGGAAATGGAAGAGGTGCTCAGAGTGGAGCCACGCCTACCATTTCCATGGCAACCCTGCTGGACTCTTCCCGGCCACTGCTGCGAACAAATCAGCACAGTACGTTTAAAAAAAAATGTTGTATGGCTATTAGCACCTCAAGGGTTTGCCTTGAGGCGCTAATAACAATAAACTCACGTTCTGCGGGCTACACCGGCCCGGTAACAGCACTGGGGCCCAGCAGTAATGCCCTTGCTTCGTTTGAACCTGTAACTTGGTCCACAGGCTGTTACTGTCCAGTGAAGCCTGCAGACGCAGGATTATTGCTAAAGTGGTGTAGTTAGGGTAAGAATTGTCAACTAGCAATGTGTGGAAGTGGTGTATAAAGCAGACTGCATAAACACAGTGCAGTCTTCGTGCAGTCACGTCTAAGTAAAATATTTAGAAGGCGAGTAGTATGAAGAAAGTACTAGCCCCACTATCATGTAGCTCCTTTATTCACACACATTTCTGAAAAATAAACAGATCCAAAGCTACTTTATTTACCAATGACAAATACGACATTTACTACCAGTCTGTCTTTTTTTTTTAGCTCATACCATTTTGCTCTCTTACACTGTAGTGAAGGTTCATTCTCCTATTTAAATGCAGATCTGCAATTAGCAGGAGCAGATTTGCAGGGTGAACTGGGCGTGGGGGGACAGGACATTTTTATTTGCATTTTTAAAGTATTGTTCAGTATTTAATATCGTTGTTCAGTCAACAGCAGTTTGCATTCTGGGAATTGTAGTTTAGCACTTTTGTATGGGCGTGGACCTCTGAATCAGCAAATGTAAAGCATTAGTGGCTGAAAAGCTAGAACCGAGCAATAATCAGCTACTTTCCTGCCACTACATACTTAGCCTGTATAGTGTGTGTGATGCAGAAATATATGTTCTCTAAACTATGTCCCTATCTCGTTTATTACAAAGCATGCTTTTAACCATATTGCATGCCAATTCTACCGTAAGCTTAGAACTTTAGATACCACAATGCAAAGAATAAGTGCAATCTGGCCTGCTTGCATGTGACCTAGCACAGAATTTAAAACGCTGGTTTGTCTAGGCTTGTGTGTTCCCCTGTATTCTTGTATTCATAGTTTTGCAAGCAACAGAAAGAGAGGAAGGGCTGCATGTCCTTTTCACATGAGACAATGACAACACTTGAGATGTCTGCATAGTTTGCTGTGGGCTGGTTTTACAATTAGTACACGCAGGGACGTCATTTCACCAAAACGCCAGGGGTATCGGAAGTGACATCACATGACCCTTGATATCTGATGACATCACAAGAAGTGATGTCATTTGACCCCACCCCAAAGTAACATCACAGGAAGCAATGGAACACAACCATTTACCCCTTGACAAAACAGGAAGTGACATCACATAGCATTGTTTCTAAGTACACTATGAAAAATATGGTAACAATATTACTGTAACGTGATATACATTTCATACAGGAATGGATCACCATATGTAACGGCAGAAAAAAACATGCAAAATGCAAAATGCATAGTCCGAAATGGATGCTTATTCTACTCTAAATGCTTTTTTGAGGATTTTGTCTGCTTTGTGAATTTGAGGTGCTTAAGAACAGACTACATCAGTGACTCACCACCTGAAGTGTGTCTGAAATAAACCTTTAATGAGTCTAGCAGTTATTGTATGGAATTCCAGAAAGACAAATAGCTCAAATAGCCACATGGAATTGACCACAGCCGAGGAGCTTGAATTTTGATTTTTTTTGTAATTATTTGAAACACTTTTTTCTCAAATGGACTTATCAGTGGTGGGGTCTTAGCTTTAAAATGTGTATGGCCCATCACTGTTAACAGTCCCAACATCACTTTTCATGAGGATTTGTAAATGTACTCATGAAAGGGTTACTTGATATGAATGTCCCATTAATTTCCCCTTAATTGCTGCCTGCTGGGCAGCCCTTATATTATCTTGCAAAAGGGTATTGAATAAGAGCTACATGCAAAGTCGCAGAAAGAAGCTTTGATGAACAATGACAGCACAAGTCTTTAGGTTAGCAACCTCCTAACCCAAACACTGAGCACACATGGGGGGTGGAGCCAAATCCCTGGTTATTTAGCGGCACTCCGAACCCATAAATAAGGTGTAATTCAAATACCACAAGGATAATACTAGTCATTTAGGAGGTCTGTCCTGCTGTGGGTGCTAGGTGCAAACCAAGTACTTTAACATGCACAGAACCTCAGGGTATGGGCAAAATAGCTTAATCACAGATACCACTTAAGTGGAACAGGTTGCTTTCAAGTGACAGGTCAAAGTTCAACGGTAACAAGGCTCATTGCTTTTAGCTACTTAAATATCCTTATGATCTTAGAAATGCATCCACTACTCATACCCGTGCGAAACTCGCCAACCGCTAAAGTTCCCGCACATCATAATCGCTCTGCTTTTAAGTTCCCCCAACTAGATGCCCTCCTTTCCACTTTACTTTCAAAGCCAAAAAAGGTCCTCCCCAACCTAACTGCTCTGCGCTTACCCAATCTATACCCAGGCAATCCTAACCATCTCACCCTACACTAACCTTAAACTCGTTAATCCCGCACTCAGGAATATCCTTCCCCGGGCAGTGATTTTCTGACCCCTCCTTCACACCTTTAAAATCTGCAAGGAGCTGGCCAATCCTGCTGCAGTCTCTACCTCTTCTTTTCCCAGGATCCCCACTGGAGTCTTCCCTTCCTCCCTGATGCACTCCCTTGTGCACCCTCTTCTTACGAAACTCTCTGCCAACCCGTCCTGCCCAGCTATCTCCCAATCTCCATCGCTCCTCTCCTGGTCAAACTCCTGGAAAAACTGGCCATCTCCCGGCTTAATCTTCACACTTGTCTACATGACCATCAGTATTGCTTCACAGCTGCCAGAAGCACAGAAACTGCTATCCTGAACATCCGTGAAGACCTGCTCTCCAACCTTGATTCCAACACCCCATGTGTCCTCATCTTACTTGTTCTCTCTTCTGCCTTTGACATGGTCAACAATGCCATCCTGCTCAACCGTCTCTGTGATAACCTGAATATCACCGATCAGGCCCTGGCTTGACTGACTTCTTTCCTCTCCAATCGACCCTCCCAGGTCCAACTTGGGTCCTTCCTCTCCTCTATCTCTATCTGTGGTGTTCCCCAGGGGTCTAACCTCTCTCCCTAGCTGTTCAACCAATACCTGGCACTTCTTGCCTACCGCATTGCCGCTCTCTGCCCCAATTTTCAGTGCTATGCGGATGACACTCAGCTCATTTTCAGGCTCCCTTCAGCCACCTCTTCTCCTTCTCTCAAATCCTACTGTATGTCTGCTATCCAGGAGTGATGTACCACCAATGATCTCTGCCTTAATGCCAGTAAGACTGATATTCTCCTCATTGGCACACCCGCTCCCTCCTTTCTGGTCTCTCTCTCTCTAGCTGGCCTCCCTTGGCCCTCTTCCTGCTCCAACCTGTGAGGCTAAAAATCTTGGGTCATCTTCGACTCAACAGTCTCCTTCTCTCCTCACATCTCTGACGTCTCTAAATAGTCACACTACCAGCTGCACCGCCTAAGAAATATTCTTCCTTTCCTCTCCTTCCCCCAGAAGCTCACTGTCTCCAGAGCTCTGGTTCTACCTAGGGTGGACTACAGCAACAGCCTCTGTCTAAGTCTGCCTGCCTCTACTCTCTGCCCACTGCAACTCATCCAGGACTGTGAGACTTGCCCTTGGCCTCAAGCCCCGGGATAGTATCTCTCCAGGACTAAAATCTCTGCACTGGCTCCCAGTGGCTGTGAGGATTAAGTTCAAAACCCTCTGTCCACAAGGCCTTCTGGGTCCTGGGACCTCAATACCTTCAACGCTCTATTCCTAAATATCTTCCTTCTCGAGCTCTTCGCTCATCCGCCTTCAACTCCCTCATGGTCAGTCACTTCTCTAAGCAAAGATTTGGTGGTAGATCCCTTTCTTAGGCTGGGGCCTCCCTCTAAAACAGCCTCCTGGCCTCTCTGAAAATTGGGGAGAACCATCTATGGTTCCGAAAGCACCTCAAGACCTTCTTCTTTGCTTCTGCTTTCTCTCCTCCTCTCCCGTGATAAACTCCTGGCTGAAACTGAAACTGCACTGGCCACCTGGCTACCCTCTGTTCTCGGGCCTAGGTCCCGTCACTGCGAGTTGCACACCTGCACTGCCCCCCTGGCAACACTTGCACTCTGGGGCTGTTTCTGTATCCCTTTAGCGCCCTACCAGCACTTGACACCTGATGTCTACACATACCCTTGCACCTGCGACCAGCTGGCCGCACTTCTTATTTATTGTTCCTATTTATTGTTTCTATATATTTACTGTTTATCCTATGTACTGCACTTCCCCTCCCCTTCCCCCTCACACTTTTCCCCTTCCCCTCTCCCCTGCATTTGTGTGATCTCAATGTCACCTGGCCTAGTAAGATCGCTGTCTGTGTCTTCCCTCTTTTCCCACCCCCTTGCCTCGTCGCGCCTTGAAACACTTGTGTAAAGGCACGTTATAAATGCCATATCATATCATACCTCCCCCGTCCTTATAAACTACTATCCCAAAATCAATGTCTAAAATGTGTTCCCCCGTGAGTTAAAGGTGCACTTCATGCAGCCTGAACACCTCCTCCTTAATCACTTCATGCATCAACACCTCCGCTTCCCATTGGTTCATGTCCCCCCTTTCTCATTGTAGCCAATCACCTTCCCTGCTCCACTGATGTACCATGTGCAGAAATGCCGTCCATTGATTCTCATAGTCTGCTGCAATCTTACCAAAGCAAATCACTTTAAATCACCTTCAACCTGGCCACACTGGCTTTCTACAACACACAATGTCGTTACCCAAGATGTAAAACCAATAGCTGCAGCACACCAAATGTCCCATGCAATTTGCACAGCAGATGCGTTCATTGACACCACTATAATCAACTCAACCCTTACCAGGCACAGTACAATTAACATTTTCCCAAATGCGTTAAAACAGTGCAAAAGTGCTCTGACAACACAGGGTGGGTGTTGGGAAGAGTGAGCGTTGACAGTAGAGGAAAGGACCTGCACCATCAAACATCAGCTGGATTAGCTGGAAGGAGAAAAGGCAAGCACTTATCAGGTGAGAGGTGTTGAAGGTAAGGAGGGCTGGGGTATAGGTAGGTAGGGAGAAGGGCTCTATTGGGCAGTAACTGAGGGGGCACTTACAGGGCTTAACCCAAGGAAAGAGGGCAGGGAGTGGGGGTAATATTCTGGCTGGTACTGGGTGTAGAAGCAGGGTATGGAGTTACCCCTTGTATTAAGTAGCGCTAAGCCAGACAGATTGGGTGGGTGAGGCAGAGCATTAGCGGAAGAACACACAGGCAGGTCTGTTGTCAAAAACATGTACTGACTCATAGACCATTGCCAAATCAGAAACTTGGCTTGCGGGTGGAAATTAGTTAAATGAAGTCCGGAAACTTCCTGATGTGAAGAGCTGGGAAAGGGTTGATGATGGGGTATATGCTGCATACAATTGCAAATGGGTATGTATCATCAGTGGGAGTTGTATCACCTTGGGATTCTGAGTGACATCATCTATCAGATGTCACTCAGTACCCCTTGGTGGAATATATTCCCATTGTTGACTGTCCAGTGGCTGTGTAGGCTAAAGCGCCAATTGTGCAGAAGCAGTGGGTTGGCTGAGGTTGCGCATGGAAGCAGGAAGGAGGTTGAGAAGACCCTATTGGTGTCTTGAGTGTAGGCCCAAGCAGGCTATGCTGGTGACAGAAACTGGGGCTCGTCTGCGAGCGTAGGTCGCGCGTTTGGTTAGATGCTTTGATGACCCTAACATGTGTGAAGTAAAAGCAGAATTCAAAGTGCAATATAATGCCAGCACTTAGGGGCTTGTTGTGAAAAGCACAAGGTCCAGCAAAGCAATACTCCATCTTGAAAGAGAAAAAAACCCAAATGTATTTATTGTATGTTTTTATATCCTGATTCATTTGCACAATTGGAATGTAGACTGCTTCACGCCATGAATCCAAGGACACAGAACTGATAATCCTTCACCGCTTTGGTAGTTGTGAGGAAGGGCTTGAAGACCATTGGTTTACTCCCCTTGCCCGGCTGCCAACTTATCTTCCACCTGGTCATTCTACCTTGGCTACCTAGGTCTCAATAGAACACAAAGCAGCAAACTGAGTTAATGCGTTTCACGTTGATGAGATCATAGACCTATCCACTGTCTGTGTATGAGTCCTGCATAACCATGAAATATATAGAAACCTGTTAAATCCTGAGGGCTGACTCGTTTCTGTTAGAGGGGTTTCTCTGTGTTTTGAGTTTGTCAGCTGAAGTTCTGTCAAAATAAAGGTTTCTCCTTGAGCAGATCTGACTCACACAGATCTCTCCCTCTGATTTTACACGACATGCCAGTCATTTAATGTATGGCCGCCCACAGAGGAGCGTCATGTTTCCTAAAACAAAGGTCAATCTGCTTGCACTAAAGGCCAGAGATAGCAGATTCCATCTTTAGTATAGGACGGTTAGGCCTGCCTGAGTCAAGACTGAGTAGCTCTGGATGGTTTTAGAACAAAATGATGCCATTTTCGGAGCAGCCAACATTTTGTCAGCAACATAAGGATCACACACTTGCCAGGTTTGAATGAAAGCAGGAATTACTTACTTGAAGATGATGCCCCTGTCCTGTGGTGATGTGAGCCACCAGTGCCTGTATGCTATTAGTGTGCAGACGGCACGTCATGGACAAAACTCATGCACAGGCCTGAAAATCAATCCAAGATGTAGACTGGGCGTTCAATGCCTGGAATAACAAATCTGCCATTCTCTGCCTATAGCCCTTTCACGAACACAACTGACCCTCACTGAATACCCAGCCCAGGGGGAGAAAACACAGGGGTGGAAATCCCAACATAGGGAAAGCAAACGTTGGGGGGTTTGGAGAAAGAGAGATTTTGGTGGTGGTTGGAGAAAGGAGAGGTTGGTGAAGCTGTGGAGGCTTTTGGTTGTGCAGGGGGAGTAAATTAGGATGAGATAAATGGAGGAACAGAGAAGGAGGTGGGAGTAGGAACTAACGTAGTGGAGGAGGAGGACATGGTGAACGAAGGATCAGGGAATGAGGAGGTTGGGAGTAAGGCCTGTAGGCATAGAGGAGAGAGAGGAGGCAAAATGAGGAGTAGGAAAGGAGGAGGAACTAGGACAGGCTGACACTGAGAAGAAATACTAGTAAGCCTCCATTAGCAGTGCCGGGGCATTGCCGCCAAGACCATTGAACAGATAGGTGGTGCAGAGTCCTCGCACCTGCCTTACACTGCTATAACACTGCCTTGCCTCTGGGAGAATACGTGGGTCCTTTGTACCAGCTGTTCTTCATGAGACACAGAGCAGGATAGGAGAGTGGGCACATACATAGCAGCAAATACCAGCAGAAAGCTTTGACTCATGAAGAAGACAGCAAAACCTCAATAGCAAGAGTGATGCCGGGAAAATACCCTGAGAGACGTTTTGAGACACATTTCTTTGTGTTTGACCCAGAGTGACTTTGAAGAAAGATTCCCTTTTGTAAAAGAGAGACTCAGCAAGGAGGAGAGAAGCAGCAGCATGTGGGGGAGATTATTGGAGTAGGTGAGGTTTTGGTTTAGTAGTGAAAGTGGTTCTGCAGTTTGACTGTGCATGTTTGTGTGGCGTGTGGGCAGAATAAGCTAGTGTAAAGAGATAAAGTGAAATGACTGGTCTAGGGGAAGGAGAGGTGTCTGTGTCGGTTGAAGGGAGTAGTGTTGCAGTGGAGGGGGCGTGTCATAGTGGGAGTAGGATTGTATTGGAATGAGGGGTGCAGTAGTAGAAGTCTTGCTGTAGTGGGAGGTGGAGTGCAGTAGTGGGAAAGGTGGTAGTAGTGCGGTTGGTGGAATAGTAGTGTGGGAGGAGTAATAGTAGACTGAGAGGAGAAATAGTAGTAGCAAAGGAGGAGGAGTGTCAGTAGCAGGGAAGGTGGAAGAGCAGAGTGAGGAAGGAGGTAACCTCAAAAGGTGGAGGGGGAAAAAGGAGGAAAGAAACAAAGAGAAAGAGGATTGGGGGTAGGAGTCCGGGAACAGCAAGCAGCACAGTAGACAGGTTTGGTGTGAGTGGACGTGATTGATCTTAGACAAACCCGCCAGGGCACTGTTGCCAACTGCCGCTAGAACACTAACCCATGACTAGTATAGGGAGAATTAGGAAGCCCCTGAGGGAGTTAGTGAGCCTGCATTTAGGGAATCCTCATTAGTCAGACCTCAGACTGTCAGGGCCCGATTCTCATGTAGGTGTTAAGTACCGAAAAGGACGTTAATAGGCTTAACAACCTTTTCGGTACTTAAGACCTATTCTGAAGGTGGCGCATTCTTCCGAAGTCGGAAGGAATGCACCACTTTCGGAATACATGTGGCGGTTGCTAGGATGGGTTGGAAATCAACCTAGCAACCACCACGTTCATAAACTGGCTTTTTGAAAGCCTATTCTTGTGGCACTTCTCCAGTTTAATATGTGCGCTAAATTAGCGCACATACAGTACCCTTTTTGTGCTGTTAAACTGGAGGAGTGCCACAAGCGGCTCGCTTTGGTGTAAATGGAAGTGTCCATACACCCGTGTTGTATATGGACGCTTTCATGTACACCGAAGCAAGCAGCTTCAATGTTGGTGCAACGTTGAAGCTGCTTGCTTTGATGTACATGAAAGTGTTCATATACAACACGCGGGTGTATATGAACACTTTCATTTACACCAAAGCGAGCAGCTTCAACGTGTTGAAGCTGCTCGCTTTGGTGTAAATGAAAGTGTTCATATACACCATACCAGTGTATATGAACACTTTCATGTACACCAAATCGAGCAGCTTCAACGTTGGATGCAACGTTGAAGCTGCTCGCTTTAAATGAAAGTGTTCATATACACCACACGGGTGTATATGAACACTTTCCTATACACCACAGTAAGCAGTTTCAACATCCTGCAATGTTGAAGCTGCTCACTTTGGTGTATAGGAACTGTGTTCTCGGCAGCATTTTCGTTAAATTACGATTCCCTCGTTATTTAACCAAAATGCTGCAGAGATTCTGCAATCTGCCTGTTTCCATTAGAAACAGGCGGATTACAGCGAAAACACTGTCGTGCTTTGCGAAGACGCCCATGCCCACATGAGAATAGCAGTAGTGCCTGGGCGTCAAGAAATGGCGCAGTGAGTCGTGCTATTTAGCACGCTCACTGCGTCAAGATGAGAATCGGGCCCTCAGTGTTACCGTTTTAGTAGAACTAACCGGGTTTAAGGACTCCTGGGTTAGGGAGGAAATGGGCAAATGTGTTTTGAGACAGTAGTTTGTGGTAAAAAAGATTACAGACAGGAGTAGATAAAAAAAAAGTAAAAACAGGCAAACAGACGGCAAGGATAACAGCAGATATGGAAGCAAGAGCGTTGCAGCAACAAGCAGCAACAGAAGAGACAGTGTTCTTTACAAAACTTTACCATGTTGGACTTTGCAAAATAACGTTAAGGAAATTGCGTCTACTAAAGTGATTTATTTTTAGAAATGTACTGTGTAATGGAGTTATATGTATATGTAATGGAGTTATGAGTGTGTGTTGTTGTGGGAAAGAAGGGAAACATGTGGTGTTCTCTGTAGATTAATCATACAGAATCCAGAATGCTTCAATCTAAACACAGAGGTCCTTCCGACAGTGATGGGTTATTTACTTTTTGTAAGGTTGCATTCAGCACAGCCAATCGGGGTGGTAGATTTTCATGCACTAATCGCTAACAGTGCCCTTAATTTCTTTCTTTCGCGGGCATGGCCGAGTGCAATCTCCTATCTAGTTGCCCCATCCATCCCCTTTCCACTCTGTAGGTATCTGCCACTCCCCGCCTTCACCTCCTCCCCATGTACTTTCTTTTACTTTAGCGCCACATGGCCTCACCCCCTCATGCCTTCGGCCCACCATATGTTTTGCAGTCTGAGGCTTCCAGCGTCCCCCTCTGCGGCCTTGACTCTCCTTCCTCGTTTCCCATCAAGCCTTTCCTCTTGCCTCTACACCTGTGCTCATGTCCCACTCTAGCCAAGATACCTTGCATCTCTCGTGGCTATTGTGTCATATTTACAGGGATTTAAGGTCCAGCATTTCTCCCTCCCAGGGACGCGAATGCGTAAATAACATGATAGCTTAGGGTGTTTTCATCAATATCTATGCTGAATTAGTTATTCGTGACAGTCTCCTGAACTCCATTTACTGATATGTTATAATTTAGTGAGAAAAATGAGCATTGCAGATAAAATTATCCAGTCTCTTCATCCCCAAATGGTCTAAAATATACATAGCATTGACACAAATAGTTTGGATAGATAAAATGCTAAATCCCTTTAATCTCAGTCCAAGATTCTAAGGAAACCTATGGGGAGGTGGAAGTAGAAGAGCAGATAGAGGTGTAATCAAGTCAATTTCAGCTTTCTCAACTCTCCTGATCCAGCAAATTATGACAACTGACGATAAATAAGACACATTCAGTTACTCCTCACTCTACCTTATACATCTTGGCCAAACATCATGCTTAAAGCATTCAAAGTATATCTGGCATGTGCAAGAACCGGCAGATGCCGTGCCAAACGGTCTAGAGATAAAGTAACGTGAAATCTAGACAAACAAACATTTGCCTATGGTAAAAATGTATCCAGTGTCCATCGCAACAAGGTTGGCTGGCAATAGGTATGTGAAGGATAAAAGATATGTTAACCATCCAATAGAAATCTAGCGATAGAAATAATGAGGTTGGGAGAGGGGCACAGCAGCCATATCTGGTAGCAGTGTAGTGGTGGAGTGCAAAGGTGTACAGTGGCCAAGTGGTTACTGAATGAATCCAACTGTTAAATCAGCTGCTAAAACAGTGGATACACTAGTTATATAAGTTCCACCTCCATACTAGACATACAAGCTATCCATATCTGCTATCACTCCATATCCTGCTTCCTGACAGTCACGCTTGATGGCCTTGTCTTTTGCACAAAAAAAACAAGGGAAAGTCTTCCGGGTCTCTACCACCTTGCTCTTTTACAGATAGCTATTCATCAGAGCTGTGTTCCTGATCTTTTACTAATGTGTTGCAGGCGGATCCCTAAAGAGGTGCGCTATATCCTTCACTAGAGCTCATCAAGCTCAGTAAGTGGCGAAGCAGACATTCCGGGGCATAATGCCAAGGCTATCGCTCCGGCTGTGAATCCGAAACCAAATCCCCTTCACATTAAATCTGGATCCCAGAGAAAAAGAACCTTTTTTGAAAAAGCTGATCCCCCCATATTTGCAGCCACTCCAGATTCATAAACGTCTTGAAGCAGTGTTTCACAGAAGTATCAGGCACAGAAATATTTTAGAGAATGAGAGGAAAGAAGTGCTTAAAGCCCATGTGTAATTTTTGGATGCCATAGAGGTAGCAATATGTTCAGTGAAGTGAACACCTCACTGCTAACTGTGTAGGGCCCTCAGTACACTGTTGGGTCACCAAACAACCTCCGAGCAACTATTTCATTAAGTCAGATGGGCGTATCAGTGGCCGAATGTATGCATGGACAATGATACACAATGTTAAGGTGGAGCCACCAAAAAAGAAAACACTCCGTACTCCTCGCACACCTTCTGAAAATCAGATGTCATCCCATTTCTGGGCTGTGTCCATGATTAAATCACCTTTACACCATCTAAGTGAGCCTGGGGGTGCCCTTTCAGTCAGGGAGTGTGCAGTCTCACCAATAACAACAATAACGGTAAATAACTCGGCCATGTTGGAGTAGCCCTCCTCCCTGAGAGGCCTACATTTTGGCAATGTGCGACCATCTAAAGTTATTGATGTCTGGCATGAACTGAATAGAATGCAAATTGGGAACATAGACGAAACAAAATAACGGGGAAAATAGATGGTGTCCATGCATGATTTTTTGGTCACCATAATTGCATAATGAGGTCCATACCAGTTGCCCAAATGCCAATTTCAGCCGATTGTACCAATTAATGTAGATACACCGAAGACAAAAATGAGAAACAAACCCAGAATAGAAGAACTTCTGCAAAGAGTATGGTATACTGAGGGGAATGGGGAGGAGTCAGCCTAGGCAGTCGCATATGAATCCCAAAATAGTATAGTTGTAATCAAGTTCCCAAACAATTGTCCCTACTATGAATGATGCAGTGTTTATTATGTGTGTGTCTATAACAAACTGGGTCCTAGTGAGTCAGGCTGTGGGTCTAAAGAATTCTGATCAGGACCCAAATTAATCAATGGATTACATCAAATTATCATAACACCGCTTCGTGGGAGGTGATGAATTTGTACATGTCATGAAAGAAATATCTACCCCTGAAAATTGTTGTCGAGTGACCAGGTGTCTGTCAATTGTTAAATTGGACAATGGGCCTCATAACAAGTATGGCCTTTGTGGTATAAAATGATCAGAGTGTGGCATTTTTTCCAATGCTGCTGCATTTCCACACTGTTGAGCTACAGGTTTGGCAGTGAGGTGGAGGACAAGCAAAAAGCTGGAGGGAAATTTGTGACCATACTGCAATAACAAACCATACCACAAAAACATCGGCTGAATGACTGCTGGTGGTTATTCCACCTAAATCCTCATGGAGTCCTATGGACTCCGAAAATGGAGGCTTACACCTTCCTACCACCACTTGTAATCCCATGGCAAATCCGTGGAATGAAGTGGCGACAAAAGTAATTCTATTTGGCGGTATTTCAACATATTTACCACAGAAATAGTGCCAAACCTGTAATGAGGCCCAATATGTTCTACTTATGTTCCCTTAGTCTCTTGACATGCATTTCTTCTATTAGGTTTCCCATCCCCTCTGGCACAATCATTTTCAGTTTTACTAGCGGCAACCTGCATGGTTTTTTGATAGATGTTTCATTTCATTTTACATCTTATAAAAATTGCATTCTTTCAATTTTTGTTGATACTCTTGGGAGGGCTGTTTATGTTGAAAATGTATTTGATGTCTGTGAACATAACACTGAAGTCTTAGTGCACAAAATCTGTTTCAAATAACATGTGAATCTTTCAGTAAATAGAGTATAGCAGCAGAATTATATTGAAATTTTCTGTGATGAATCAGCAATGATCCCCCCACCCCCACCCCCAAACCTGGCCTGGGACCCTTCTCATGTGACCAGGGAAAGGCAGATGCTTTCTGATCCTGACCCTGGGGGTGATGTTCTGCAGGAGGATCACATGGGGGGGACAGGTAAAGAACAATGGGGAACACCCTTGTTTAACATTCGCCACAATCCCACACTTCTAATGGCTTATTGCCAAGTAGAATAGATAAGAAATCCTAATTTTATTGTTAGGGATTACAACTCCCATAATCCTTGAAGTACTGGGATGAAGAAGAGGGCTTCTTGCAGCTGTGGTCAGCCTGTTATGCCTAATGTCCCACACCTGAGGGAAGCAGGGGGGCTTAAAATGCCCCCTGGGGTGTAAGCCATTAGATGGAGCTGTATCCGGAGTTATTGCAGCAGTAGCAGCAGCAGAAGCAGAGCACAGTGTTGGCAATCAAAGCAGAAGTGGGTGAGAAGAAGGGATGCCAAAACTTAACCCAAGCAGATTTCATCTGTCTATCTTGAGAGGGTCCTGTTTCCCCAAAATATGAAGTGCAGAGGATGCGCAGCAGAAGACGCGATGGAAGAATGCTTTTCCCCATATGAACCTGAGTGCAGAGATTGCACAGCAGAAAGCGTCCTTGAGACCATGGCTGAATGGTGTTGTGAAGCTGAGCATCTCAGGAGTGAAAGGAGCCCCTTAACTGCTTGGCAGGACTGAAGATACCTTCAACAAGGGAGGGGGGGGGTGTGTGTCTGAAAGAAACCTGAAGCAGTCCATGCTTTGCAGCCCGTGATGGGAGCAAGACAGAAACCTGTGAGTATTACTGAGCATTCTGATCCCTTGTGCAATCAAAGGCAGGCAACCTTATCAAGCAGATTCACTCACGTATGAGGGAAAGTTCTATTAAACTGACTGTTGATTGTCGGACAGTGGGAAGTATGAAAAGTAGCACTCGCGTGTAAGGAAACATCATTAACTTCACTCGCATAAGAAAGACATGCTTTGAAACACGTTAATTGAACACTAGAAGAAAACATCTGAAAGCAGATGAAAGACTGGTTGTGTATGCCTTAAAGGGATTCAGTGGTAAAGGTTAACCTAAGAACAAATTAAGTAGTTGAAAACAATATGATACTGAAGGTAAGTGACTGAACATTTGTAATTGTGATTTTTTGGACAAGCATTGCCCAAGCCAAAAGTGAATTAAGTATTTCCCAAAGCCAAAGAGTTTTGCAAGCATTGCCTAAGGCCAAGAGCGATTCAAAATATTGCCAGAGCCAAGAGTTATTCAAACAATGTTTAAAGTCCAAACGAGATAAACAACACGACATATCATTTGAGGTGCTCTGTATGGCAGAAAACAGAGGCGAATGCAAGGTTTTAAAAAGGTGAAGCTTGATGATGGTGATTGTTCCTTAAAGGTTGATATCACTCACATTGCCAAAGCCACAAGGAGGAAAGGTATAATTATCACCTTAAGGGCATTTTGGTTGTTGATGCTGCAGAAACACAAGAGTGGCAAATAGGCTGCCTTTCTGAAAGGTGAATGGCCTTCATTACTTGAAACTGTTGAGTTGCACTAAAGTGAATTTTGTCTTTTTCTGAAAAGTTATTCTAAGTCACAAACGGTACAAACTGCTACAGCTGCGGTGATATTTTTGGTTGTCAGTAGATTTAACACTTCAGAAGCATAGTTGAATGTGGAACACTATGGAGCAGACGAGTAAACCTGCATGGTGACTCTTTGCAGAAGTTAACCTGATATGAGAGTTATCCAGGTGAAAGTGGAAGTGCTGAGAAGTCATCCTGACAAAGCTATAAACTGTGATTCATAATACCATATAAAAAGAATGGAGAAGAACTAACATAAGTTGTGTTTCTTTGAATCTGAAAAAGAACTGTGTTCTTTTTCACATTTATACAAATTATATGAAATGGAAGAGGAGAAACTTTTCTGATGGTTGAACATTGGTTGACAGAACTTTCTTTTGGCACAGTCAAGGAGTCAGGAATTTAACTGGAACTTTATTGTGAACCTGGATTTCCGTGTTTTCTTTTTGGTGAACATTTGTTGATATTTAAAAGTAGAAATATAACCACAAAAAAGCCCACTAATGTATGCATTGTGGTGCAAGCCAGGCACAACAGCACTTGGTTGTATGATCAATTTGCTTTAGTGCGAGCCATCTGCAGACAGTCCAAAAAAGCCTCTACAACATCACCTCTGTTTGGCAGGTGTTTGCAATGAAGAACTTTCCAGATGAAGAAAACTGAGCACAAAATGCCTCACTATTTGATGAAGCAGAATACTGGCCAATGCATGATATGATATGATATGGCATTGTAACGCGCCTATACACAAGTGTTTCAAGGCGCGAGTGTGACCTGTTTTCCAGTAGGCTCTTTTGTATCCAATTATAGATCCTCAGGGTAAGACAACTGTGAAACAACTGCAGAATCCAGCCAAGGTTCACTGTATTTGGTATTGTATGGTATGGTATGGTATGGTATGGTATGGTATGGTATAAAGCACAGTCTATCATGTACAGGCAACTTGGTGCTGGACAAGAACTTACATATATCTCACCAAGTTGCAAGGCAGCTTTTAATAGTTGATACAGGGTTAGTGCAGGAACAAAAAGTCTTTAAGCAGCACCTAAATTCCATATGATTTATAATTTAAAATTAGGCATAGGATGACTGGTAAGAAATTCCAAAGCTTGGCCTCCTGCACCGAGAAGGAGCACTCACCCCACCTAACATATCTGAAGTTTGGGACAGTGAGGGGTTCTGCTGAAGCAGAGCGTAACTTGCATAGGGGCGTGCATTGTCAGAACCAACCCCTGAAAAAAGGAGGAGCACGGTTATAGTAGGACTTGTGCACAAGACACAAAGCCTTAAACTTCACTCTTTGTTCCACTGGCAGCCACAGTAATGTCCGAAAAAATGGGGACACATGAGGCCTGTCCCCCCAGTTGAAAGATACGCATTTGAAATGCCTTTGCAAGTTCTTTTCAGTCACATATGCTTATGTTGGAAATTCCTGAAATGTTTTCTGTTCGGACACTGCCACCTTATGATACTGCCCTGTACAGTACTAGGCTTAGCACCAACAGAGTTAGTTAGAATTAACTCCCAGCCATCACTTGACATTAGCTAAGCAGCTTGAGCCAGTGACCTGGGGCTTCCAAGAGCTCTTCTGCTGCTATTGCCAGAGATTGGTTTGGCAAAGTCTTGTTTACCTCTTGACTAGAGACTCTGGAGTACCACAACTGTCAAGCCCTAATCTTCTTGGCTTCCGAGCAGATGTTCTTTAGTACCTCAGGTCAGTGTCTCATATCCAAATGATAAAGAGCATTCCACTCATCATCAGGAAGGAATCAGGGGCGTGTAGCCCCTCTGTTGTAATACATTGTAGTCTGGCAGATACACAGACAAATGCATTGTTTTTAGCATGATGAAGGAATTTGCACCCAAGGAGTTTTTTCAAATGTAGTGGTCCATGTATTGGCATGTTAAAGTGCTATCCTTGACACCATTTGGTGGGATTTCAAGCACCTTGTCTGAGCAATGGGGCTCTCCCTGAAGTTGTTTTAATCATTTAGAGTGATCGAGTCAAGGTGCCTTAAAGCGTACAAGTGCTTTACAAATAACAATAACATTCAAGCCCACATAGTAGGTCCTAATTTCTTGCAGACGACGATTGGTAACTATAGTGGAGTCTAGGAAAACGTTGGCCCTCTTGATCAGTGCCACAAAGAAATATTTGCCACCTCTATCTAAAAAGCTGGTAAGCATTGAATGCACAAGGTATGCTCCAATAATTGTTATGCTACTTGAGGAAGACCAACAATAAATGTTTTTTTAACTTCCTTTATAATGGCCATCCTTATCTCCTGGCTCTCCTCAACCTCTCAAATTCATTTAAGACAGTAGGTCACCAGACACTCAGAGGCATTCTACATCATCGCATGGAGATCACCAGGTTCATCCTCAGCTGGTTCAAATGATACCTTGCTAACTTCCCCCAATTCCTCCAAATGGATTCCCCCAGATCACAAACTCTACCCATCACCTGTGGATTCCATTAAGGATCCATCCTCTTGAACTTCAATCTTTACATGGAACCGCTCTGAACCCTCTTGGCTCCATACAACATCCACATCCAGTTATACAGAGATGACAAACAGCTCAACCATAACATATGCTCCATCAAAGACATCCACATGCTGAAGACCTTCCTCACATTGATCCAGTCCGGGATGTCAAGTGTTTACCTGAAGATCAACCCCTCCAAGACCGAAGTCCTACTGTTAACCAACAACTATGAATACCTTGAATCCAGATCTGGCTCTCCACTATGAACCTCGAGGGCTTTACACCCCAGCTGAATAGTTTTACTTAGTTCATTGAGTCCTACATTGACAGGCACCTAACCTTCAAGGAGCACTTGGGAGATAGAGAGCCGTACATGAGACTTTGTGCAATAACCTCTAGATTTAATTAAACCAAAAGAACTCCATTGAGTTTTTAGCTTGTATTCAACAAAATAGGGAAACCAGTCTGATATAGAGAGGCAGTCCATGGAGGGGACCTAATAATGATAAAAGATCTTGTTAAATTCAGATCAACCAAAAGTGCACAAACAAAATGCATACTTTTAAAGTTTTTCAAAACATGTTGAACCATCACATTCAAATCCTACTGCTCACTCTCAAGACTCCCACCTACATCACTGAGAAGCTCCGCATCTCAGTTGGCCTATGATCCACCAGAAGCAAGGACGTGTGCAGACTTGAATTCCGTTGGTGTAGGAAAAAAAGAACTGAAAGACAGGAATTCTTTGTCTATTCCCACAGACTCTGGAAATCTCCTCCCTATCAACACAAGACTCTACATTTCAGGAAGGATTTCAAGGCCCTCCTCTTCAAGTAATGGCTCCTCTCTAATACCTAGGCCCACACACTACACTCTCCACAAAGCCTTGGGTAAGGCAATTTACTCCCCCTGTTTCCTCCCAGGTTGCTTGTAGATTCTTTGCTGCCGAATTGCCCGCCTTCCTCTATCCCCCTCACTGCCCCCCCCCCCAATCCCTTTTATTGATCCCATGGGATCTGCTTCCCTTGCTGTCTACTTCCCCCTATGACTTGTAAAGCGTGCTGTTGCTTCCTGAAGCTAGATCTGCGTTCATTAAATGCCCTTATAAAAGCAATACAACTGTGTGATGAAGGGATGAATGTAGAGTGGGGTAAGCATGAGATGTGGGGTGGCAGGATGATGTGACCTGGAGATGAAAGGGAGGAAAGGAGGTGAATGGTCGGAAGGGTAGTGTTGCCAGTGCATTTGTTAGGATGGGTGAGGCACTATGGGGTGTATGGAAGTAATAGGTAATGAAGAGAGGGAGGTGGGAGTGGCAGTAGAAAGAGGTTGTTAGGAAGGCTTGGTATCTGAGCCACGTTAGGCAGTTTGTGGTTGGGCAGCTGGTAGAGGTGTAGATAAGAGGGAAGTGTAGGGCGGGGAGGTTGGAAGGGGCTCGGACAATGGGGACAATGGATAAAGGGGTTGTGGGTATAAAGGTTTGAGCCAGTAGAAAGCTGTGGATGTGTTTGTTGGAGTGGTCGGGGTGGTTTTGAGAGGATGAGAATGAGGCGGTTGAAAAGGCAGATAGAATGAGATAGATGCAAAAAGCCAATCAAGCTGGAGGTTGAACACATCACATTTTAATTTCAATACAATGTAGATGAAATGTGTTAGGCAGAATCCTGTGCAGTGCCCCTAGGGACCACTACACCTGATTAAGACTACAGGTGGCAATACAAGTTTTACCTTTGGTACAAGCCTGTACTACTAAGTTATAGTGGTAGCAGTAGTAGAGCAGCCAAGCTTATCTCAAGAGTATATGAGCAGTAGCAGAGATTACACAAAGGGACCACAATTACTGTGACTCAAGCAAACACTGACTCAAGGTTTCAGGTAAAAAAATATAAGTAAATTTATTTTTAAACCATCAGTTATAAACACAACACCTCTAATAAACTTTAAACAAAACCACACGTTAAATATACTACAATTAACCAATTCACTTTGTACAGTAAGTCTCAAGGTAAGTACCCTGTGTTTGAATGAACCGGTGTTATGAACAAAACACGATACCGCGGATACAGTTTGGATCACCTTTTGACAGTTCGGTCTACTAAATAAACGCGTATCTGTGACATGAAAAGCTAACGGGGCAAAAACACACTTAGCACCTGAGATACCAAGAGGGAGTTGGAGGCAAAAATCACAGGCAATATTTAGGTTAGGCAGACAGTATCGGGAAACACTCAGAAACAGGAGTTCAAAATTCAAAGGGTCGGAGCCAGGTTTAGATAACACCGGAGGCCTGTGCCGAAGATCACACCGTTAGACAGTTCACAATTCCGTATAGCCCAAGAGTACTTGAATATTGTCAATGTTCGGAAGCAAAAGTTATAAGAAGGAGGGAAGACAAGGATGAGCCTTGGAGATGAAGAAAAGGGGTTCACCCAGTTTCCTCAAGTAGAACACAGTACCTTGTTTCCACGATGCAGCTGGAGCCCTGGCAGTTGTTCCTGTTGGTTTCCCGCAGACCCACGATTCCTGGAGCTTCGTTGTGAAGGAGGACGTCTGAAGGGGGTCTGCACCACACAGGGATGAAGCCGGCAGCAGCGACAACGAAAAGGTGTGCTCCTTAAACACAGGAGAGGCTCAGCAGGTGGCTAGCCGGACCACTACAGCGTGTGCAGCGATTTCGACCACGGCGGAGATCTCTGGCTAAAGAAGATGAGCTGGTTATCCCCACCAGGCTCAAGGGAAGAAGACTCCGTACTGGATCTTCTCTTAGTCGTTGAAGGGTAGATAGCTCAGGACTGCAGCAGGGCTTCACCGGGATGGGGTAGTTGCAGCAGCCGTCGTTCTCTCTGCTTCTCTTCGGTTCCTTGTAGTTCCAGAGGCGACTCTGACTTCTAGCCCAAGGGACCTGCCTTTTATGCACAAAACCCCCATTCACACAGCCTGGCTGTCAATCACGCAGCAGGGGGTTGTCCAGCCGGGACAACCACCTCAGCCAATCATGGCAAAGTGTGACTTGGGTTTCCTAGGATACCCTGTGCAGGGGGTGAATACACCCCTCCCTCGCATTCAGCCCACCTAGACACCCAGGCGCCTTGAGGAGGGCTTCTCTGCAGAAGCCCGCCAAAAAGACGGTGAACAAAGAAGGCGAACCTAGTTTGCCGCGCAAAGTAAAACACAAGAATGACTTTAACAAAAAGAAATGGTGAATAAACCCAACCGGAGCCAAAAGAAAGACGATTTGGTCAAGCGGGTTTATGTTCGAGGCTAATATAATAGCCAAGAACAGTACCACGTTTATCTAATATAATCACGGTAGAAAAGTTTGGGTAGATACCACTGCCACCAGCCAAGTCTAAATGTTAAAAGAGCAAAACAATTCTCAGGGGGGTACAGACAGAAAAGGGGTACAGATTAGCCCTTTCCAGTACTCCATGTAAAATGGGCTGTACTGGGTCTGTGATAAAAGTGACTATTTAAAGTAAATGGCAACTTTACCTTTCTCTCGGGGACAGTAGTCAGCCCCAGCGAAATAGAGTCAGAGGGAAGTCTAAAAGACAACCCTGGGTTACTACACTAAAGGTGCTGTGTAACCCATACAAGAACATGGGGCACTTGGAGTGGTGTGCTCCAGTGCCCAAGATCACACAATGAGTAACAACACATAGGCCAAAACACATGTAAGAGTGGAAAAAAAGATGTACACTCTTACCAGGTGGAAAAAATGAACTCCAGAAATCCAGCAAAGCTGCTAGGGGACTCACTAGGTGAGGGAAATTAGCCCTAGAAGGAGAATTCTCCCTAACAAAATGCAAATACCACATTTACACACGCGCACACACACATACATATATTTCTTTTACATGAAGATGCAAAGCTGTCAAATAAAGGTCAAACCTTTGCTAGTCATAAATTTGACAAGCAATCTTCAGATATACACACATATTTGTGGATGGATTTGAATGAGAGAGTGTTAGGCTGGTGTAAGTGAAGTGGAACTGGAGCAAAAAGCCTGAGTTAGAGTGAGACGCGGGTGGTTCAGTGAGCTGACATTAGAGTGAAGGGCAAACAGAAGACAGTGGGAGGCGGAATTGAGGGTGGCAAGAAGAAGATGGCAAAGGTGATGGAGGATGGTCATGGGGTGAAGGAGGAACATTTGGGTAGATAGACTGAAGATTAAGGAACCAGGTGGAACTGAAGCTCGAAAGAAGATGAAGGGAAGGGACTAGGAGAATGGCAGTTAGTAAATTGAGCCAGTAGCAAGGGCAAGACGTGGAATGAAGTACAGTAGGTGGAGACCAGTGGCAGGGGACAAAAGGGGTAGCTGGAAAAAGGATGAGGTACAGGATAAGTCTGAAAAACTGAGGATGGGTGCAGGAAAGGCCATCAAATGCTGGTGTAGGATGAGAGTTGGAGATGGAGCCGGGTGCAGGAGGCCTGGTGTTATTGAGGGGAGGAGATAGAGCAGGGATTAGAGGGCAAGAGGTAGTATATGGCAGGTGTGTTGGAGGTGGAGGTTTTTTGGGAGTTTATGGTAAGGGGACTGGGGTAGAGGAAGGCTAGTGAGGTGCAGCCAGCAGTGAGGGCAGGAGGTGGATTGAGTTGAGGAGGCGAAGCTGAAGAGTTGTGGTGAGGGCAGGGGATGAGATGAAGGATTGGAGAAGTGAGTTGAGGAGGATTTTTGTGGGATTGCTAGAAGGGGTAAGGAGAGCATAGCAGTGGGAAAGTGATAGTGGAATAGGTGAAAGAAGTAGGCGATGTGAGCGGGCAGGTTTGAGAGAGGAACCGAGAGAAGGGGTGAGGGCTGTGGAAGAGAGAGACTCAGTGGAACAGCCACTTACCAGGCCTTCCCAGAGACAGCAGGTGGCATCGAAGCAGTGGAAGGCCAGACCTGCACTCCAAAGAGAAGAATGGAAAAGCAATAGACCTGGAGTGATGGGGGACCCCAGGCAGACGCCTGACACATGCAACGGAGGCCAGCCTTGGAGAGCTCAGGTGATCGTTCTGATAGCTGCTGAGGCCTGGAAAGGATCTGGAATGGCTCCAGAGAGGAACCAATACTTTCAGTGAGGGTTTGGTAAAGCCACAGACACTGCAACATCCAGATCCAGGCTGAGAGTGAGAAACGTGAAGGTTACATAAGGCAGGAGATGGAAGGCGGCCACCCACCATGCTAAAGATCTCTCTCCTATCCTCATGATAGCCACCCCACCCCCACCCCTCCTTCTGTATATTTCGGCATGTCTATTTCAGTCCCTGGAGTATGTTCCTACTGATCCATCTCAACAACCATTGAATTTCTCATACTCGTTTTCCAGTATAAGACACCTGGCAATAGGCTTTCCCAGTTTACAGCTAATATTTGTATTCGTGATTCTATTACAGTAATATTGATCGAAATAAATAGATATACAAAGCAAATAGCTGTACTGTACTTTCACGTTATGTAATGCGCAGCTCAGTAGATCTTTCAATTTCCTGCATGTCAATGTTCATACCTAAACACGTGTATCCATCTTAGCAGCTCATAGAACTAACAATTTGGGACTGTTGTGGCATCCATCACCATCTGGGTCAGAGAATCCTTTGCTGCTTGTACCGGAGCAGAAGAACGTGTAACACCACCTGCCCAGAGCACTGCAGACAAGCACCTGTCCTCCCTGCACACACTGTACCCAAACATGTCAGCAATGGCATGCAACATTGAAATGTTACTTCTCCATGTGATCTGCTTCCAGAGATTCCACACGAACAGACAGGTCCCTCGCTATGAGGGAGGAAGTGAGGAATGCAACCAAAGGCTCAGGAGTAACTCTGGTTGCACACTTGAGCCCCTTTCTGAATCGTCCAAATGTTGAATGACCAGTATTTATCTAATTTCTAAAGAAATAAAGTAATGTGACCAGTGGTGCCGGGTAGATTTATTAATTGGAGATGCGCGTACACATGGTATGATATGATAGTTTATTTATATAGCGCCTATACGCAATGTGTTTCAAAGCGCTTTGTGTGTCCCATGAAAGTGCATGAGCAACCAAGCTTAGCAACGAAGCCCCAATCAAACTAGAAGGCCTCACCCCCAGAGAAATATTAATATGTAAGTATGTATTTTAAGTAAATGCATTTTACAGCACCCATTCTATGAAATTGGGGTAAAAACAAACAGTTTCCAATTGGTTTCATAGCTAACACATGAAAATATCCAGTAGATGCCAAGATACTAACAGTGCAGTAGGTTCAATTCCTAATACATTTTCATGATGGTATTGTCCTTAACATATGCCACTATTCTTCATGGGAAAAACATGTTCATGCTGTCTGTGCCCAAACACATCCATGCTGGCTACACTAATATACAGCAGTAGCCGGACGTAAGAACCTTTTCATATTTGCTTTTCCAATTATGCCAGGAAAAATGCAATATCATTGTAGCATGGCAAGTTCATAATGGCTGCACCAATATTGCCCAGTATGCCCATGTAAGAACACTCATGTTGGTTTTGCTGGTAAAAATGATGTGCCAGTGTAAGAATATATGTCCGTACAGGCTGCACTAATTAAGGCTAATAACTACACAACATGTTGAATTTGCCCATAATGTCAGTAGAAATGACCCGTGGCTGTAAGAAATCAGGCATATATGAATGCATACAAGGACTGCACCAATCTAGAAAAGTATCCCCAGATATTAGGGGTAACTTGTGGAGCACAGACCGTGGCCGTTGCTTCTTTATCCTCACATCTCGAAACCCCTCCAAAGCAGCCATCATTCTCCCCATTAGCACACCCACACTTTACTTACACGTGCATACTGCTGCACTCATTCATACACACACATTCACATGTGGAAATGTTCACTCACAGACACAGGAACCCCTCGCACGCACGCATACCGTAAATATACAGAACTGTAATTCAATGTGTTTTTGAACCTGCTCAAGTCAGCTCATTTGCTGCCACTCGCTGACCAACCATCACCCGTTCTCCTCTCTCCTATCAGTCAGTGGGGCCCACCCACACCCAATGCTTTTCACGCAGATTGGATGGTAGTGGGGAAAGTACCACAAAACACCACCAGCCTCTCAATACAAAGGCCTATGGCATCTGCATGGAGGCCTTCAGACTACTTGTTCCCAACTTTATAAAAAAAACACATAGCAGGGGCCCTTGTTCCGTGCCAGTCCCCACCAACATAAAGCCTGGCACAGCATAGTCGAACAATGTCTGCACTGTCGCTGCACTGCACTAGATGAAAGATGTACGTTTAGAATTGAAAGTACCATTGTACGTCTTGATTCCTGCACATGCATGCTCTGTCCAGAATGAACACCGGCATATATATGCTCAGGTGAGCATCCTGGCTAGAGGAGGGTTGGAGTAGTAGTTAGAACACTCACCTAGGGAAGGGGGCAGTCATAAGAGCTGGGTTTAAGCTTCCTCACCAATGTCCTACTTTTGTTTATGCTTTTTAACAAAATATAAACTAAGGGCTCCATTATAGCGAAGGGCGATATGGGAAAAGCATTTTTTCTGAGTACAGATGTTTACTGTATAGTGGGTACTTAAAGCCTGGCACAGAGATTTGGTAAGAGTGCTGGTAGTCGAGGGGAACAGGTTCATGCCGTAGAAGTTCATCATTAGTAAAATGTCACACATTTACCCAGTTTTATTACTTCCTAGATGTCGCCTGGTCTTTTCCATTACTCTTCACAACTCAGCCTATGTGTTTAAATCACTAATAAACATGTCAATCAAACAGTGTGTTTTAATTTGAGGCCATTAGGGATAGCTGCATGTGACCGTTTTCATTAAAAGAAACAGAGTGGAGCACTGCTGAAGTGATTCAAACCCGGATCCCATTGCCTCTCCCTTTTTGAAGTAGTGACCAAATCTCTATGTGACCAGTACTCTGGTGTCAAGTGTGAACACGCATATAAACACAGCTTAACACAGCACAGTAAGTCTCTATGGACGGGGTGCATTCTTAGACATAGAATTCAATCCTTGCTGTGAGGAGGTCATACAGAAGAGGCAACGAAAGCCACCTGTTTGGCAATGCTGATCCTGGAAACGCTATATCGGGGATCCTCCAAGGCCACTCACTTATTCCCAGGCTGTTGTCTTGGCCCACCCGTATTCCACCCGTATTCCACCCAACACTCTGATTCCATCCACCAGTGTCCCCAGCAATATTAAATTGAAATATTAAGTGTTGAAACTTGTAGACAGCAAGTGCAGTCCTAGACCACCAACCAAGAGAAGCCCAAATAGTGGTGAAAAAAACTGAACAGGTGCACTCTGTGTATCAGGCTTACTAGGAATTGGCTTCAACGGGTGATTCAGGGAAGACGGGACATACACCAAACTGGGCAATAGCGAGGGGAATACAAACCATATCATATATTGAGCAGACAAACATATGGTGGGATCAGGCTGCTGCCATGACAGAGCTGCCTGTTCCCAAGATGGTGGATTTGCCATATCAAGCCACAGGCTGATTGTAAGTATTATTAAGTACAGGGCATCTGGACAGCTTGCCAGCTGTCACATGTATTCACCACCAACAGGGCCAGGTGTCCTTGGTGAGACCCCATTGTCCCTTTTTTCTAATCACACAGAATATAAAAGGAGGCTTGGACAGGTTCAAGGGGTGGGTGTTTGGAGAGAGATTGACTGGAAAGGGGTGGAGGAAATGAGCCAGAAAGGAAGAGACAGGATTAAAGATCAGGGAGAGTACAAAGTTGAAGGATGTACAGAAGAGGAAGAAGGAGAAGAACAGAGCCAGGAGGTGGAGGTTGGAAGAGGATAAGGTCATCAGAGGCAGGGAAACGGTGGCCTTGGAGTTGGGACAGAGGAGGAAAGGTGAAGGTTGGAGGCAGGAGGAGATTGAGCTGGAAAGGTCCCGGAGGCAGGGAGAGGTTGGAGAAAGATGAGGGACAGAGTAGAAGCAGAGGTAGTGGACAGGGGGAGGTCGGAAAACGATGCAAGCATTGGCCAGGCAAAGAGGTCTAAGGACTACAGTGGGATCTGAGAGATTGGTGTCTGAGCTTGGTGTAAGCCAGGAAGGAAGTGCCAGCGAGATGGAGAACCTGGTAGACCTGGGCACAGAAAGTAGCATGGCCAAAAGCCTAGCAACCTGGGAGCGAAGGCAGGATAGAAAGAGCATAAGGAGCCATATTGAGGATTCTGGAGCAGCAAGAAAAACGACCAAATAGAAGTGCTTCGCGAGTCAGCAACATGTCTTTACTTCCTGGCCCTTTGCCACCCATGTTTGCATGAAAAGAGGGACTGAATCATGAAAAACCAACCTGGACATACAGAGAAAAAATCAGCTGTCATCTGAAAGTCAAGTGACCACCGCCCAGGAGAGACAGCATTGGCCAGCAGCAGCCATAAAGGTTTCTGTACCTTGGGGACCCCAAATGAACTGTGATTCACTTTATAAACCCTTCAGCGCAGTACCACCCTGAGGTATGGAGTCTTGGACTTCAGGCACTTGTATTTCCATTGAAACCTCTATTCTGTTGTTTTAAGCGTATATACATTGTTATACATCTTACTCCGAGCCCAGTGTTTTTCATGCTAATAAACCTGCAGCCTACTGCGTGCAGTAGTTTCTGTTGACTCTTCTGTTGAGGTGTGGTGCTGCACTGGAGGATGAAGTTGGGGCTGGCTGAACATTGCGCATGGGCAGAGTGGTTTTCTGTTAGGGCCACTAGTGGCGATCTGCAGCTAGTTCTTGTGTAGGCCTATCGACGAAAGGGAAAAAAGAAAGTGAAGGGAATGTCGTATTGCGACCAAGGAACCCTTACGTGTCCATTACAAGCACTGTAAAGTGAATTGCAGAAAGATTTTCAATGCATTTATATTCAATTGAATTATAAAAAAAACGACTGCAGTGCGCTCAAAGTAATTGTGACGAATTCACTAAATAGTGTAATTAATTGATCGTATTGTATTCTTTTTTTATATTTGTTGCATGCACGTTCTTGATGATATAATAATAGCTTGGATACTCACAATAGTGTACCACCGTTACACCACTAAACTCACCGGGTCCATGTCCGATAAAAAAGGAAAAAGACATAAATACATTTTATAAGACACATGGATCTTTAAAAGGTAATCAAGTGAACACACAACCCCCCCAAAAAATGTCCTGGTTGCGTGCGACCTTTTTTGTATGAGTCTATAAAACATCACACCCCTTCTAAGCAGCGTCAGGTTGCTTGCAGGACATGAATAGAAACGCCTGTGTGTGGATTTCAGGGAGCACTGTGTTCAGAGTGCTGGAGGTGACACATAGCTTCGCAGTACCCAGGGGACTGTGGGTAGTATGCCAGGAAGAACAACATGCTTTCCTTTGATTCGTAGTCAAAATAGGTTCAAATAAAATGAGACTACAAGTGAACAAAATCTGTTTTGTTTTAATATGTAGCTTGGTATGTATCAATTCATTTAGTAATCTCGTTATCTGTTGGATAAGATTTGCACTGAAATCACAATTAGGGATCAGAAATGTATGAAATATATGAGTGTCACTTCCGGCGTGCCAAAGGGGCAAGGCCAGCAAGTGCATGTTGAAATGTAAAAGTTTCTTCAAAAATGTGCAGATTCGCGGATTTCATTATTGTCTTTTGTCATTGCAGCTTCCCCATATACTACACAGCGACAGTAGTGGCTGTGTAGTTATGGTTAAGTTGCTGTTTCCATAGGAACAGCCCTTTCTGGGTGGCTTATAACTTCGCAAGTTAATATGGCCATGCACCCAAGACTCTATTCCCTGGCCACAACCACCGCAGCATATCACACCCATAGTGGCTTATAACTTTGGGACCCAAGACCAAATTTATAAGCAACAAAGTTATAAGTCACTCTGGGTGTGATTTGCTGTGATGGTTGTACTTATTATAATATACTTACTGTTTGGTTTAGTAACTGGAGTACATGTATTTCTTGTTCATTTCTGTGATAAAAGAAAAGATCATGTTAGTATTGGTATTTTGTAACGACGTATAACATTGAATAATCAATGACATTTGTGATGTCATCTTTGATGCCCTGGGTGTTAGTGCTAGCAGTGCACAGTGCACAGTGGTGGCGTGAGTTATGGTTGTTTAACTTACCATAACTGGCGAATTTCAGGGGTTTTCGGTTTTACTTGGAACCATAACGTCCCTTTAACAAAGTTTTTTTTACTGATATAAAGATAGACACACACACACACATTCTCACTCTCACTCACTCTTTCTCTACGTCCCTAATCAATTACAACATACTGCATAACCTCACGTAATCATTAGAGCTACGACTCAGATTAATAATTGTGATGGTTTTATGAATGTAACTATCCAAAATAAACTTTGTGATTGATTAATTATTGCCGATCCACAAATTATTCATGTTCTAACTCATGAATAGATACACCTCAATTGGACAATGCAAATAATCTTTTTCTGTTTGATTTGATTTTCCTCGAAATCAGCTGCAGTACCACTTTCAAGGAAAATCAAAACAAGAAATCAAAAAAGAGAATAAATAAAATGCATTGCATAGCAGAACCATGGCCAAATAGGGCAGTGCATGGCTAGTTGAGGATGTACCTAGGTCCATGATACGTGTAGCTTGGCATGAGGCCTCCCTAGGTAGCACTTTGAGGTCACACCTGTACCTTGGAACCCCCTCTCCTTGTTTTCCGCACCTCTGTTACTTCTTTTCATCCTCTCCCCTGAAGCCTTCCCCCCACCTTCATATGTTTACACTCTAGACTGCTCTACTCTCCCCAACAACACTCTTGAAGTACTTTCCTAGTAACCGTCCACACAACACCACACCTGTCACCTTGCTGCGCGAGTAACTGCCACCGTTCCCTCACCCAATGCCCCTGGCCACTTGGTGGCAGTACCGGGGCAATTATTAGTAAAAATAATGCATTTCATATAGCGGTACATGCCAGACTCCTCCCACTTTTACGCATTGCCATATTAGGTGTTATGATTGCCCAAATCAATGGTATCTAATCTGTCGACCGTGAAAGGATGAAGGGATGAGTCTCCACTGGTGGGATTCAAATCTGTCTAGGCTCAACACCGGTGTCTGAGGAGAGTGCACAACTCACTGAGCAGTATCACCAGCTGTAGTTCACAGTAGAACCATCAGATTGTGGAAATACATGATTTACATGTTGGCAGAAAATGGCACCACCTGCCACATTATGTGCACAAAGTATCTGTAAAAATGTCTCTGCATTTTATGGTGCTACTTGCCGGTTGCTGCTAGAACTTGTGGCCATGATGGTAATCCGTTGCCACGTGCGGCCACTCCTGGCTTAGTTGGTTGGCTCTCATACCTCTGTCCTTCTCTCTGTTCCACTGTAATCCTAACTTTGGTAGCCATTCCAGTGTGGGTTCCTTCCCTGTGTTCCTCCCACTGTTCTTCTCCCCATTTTTCTTTTTTGTTTTCTTTATTACACATTTTTCATAAAAATAATATAGCACATTTTACAAATACAAAATGTGTGGGTAAAATAGGTCAAATCGGAAACAAAGGAAGCAGATATAATGACAACTTCGGCCCTTAGAGTGAGTATGCTGTTAACAGTAAAAATATTAGCTTTTTAAAATTCCACCTGTTTTTATAATATCACCTAATAAAGAGTTGTGATTGTATGGGATAGGTAGCATGCTGTAAATGTGTTACTTACCCCATGCAGTTGTCTCTATGAACACCATGCAGAAAATACACAATAGGACCTCAGCTCATAATTAGGAGGCATTTAAGAACAGCTGTTTTCTATTTTTAGTAATGCTGCAGATAGTTCTGTCTCTGAAAATGGGGTCTGCTAATCACGTACTGCTTTCATAATGCTCCATGCTAAAAAGCATACTGCACACATGTACTTTGCTCTGCCTGTCCACTGACACCTCTCGCGCCTGCCTTGTGGTTTGGTAGCGGTCACAAGATGATATGTGCGTTCCTGCCAGCACCCCTCCAGTTGAAACCTAAAGCCCAACAGCTATGCTCTGCCTTTAACATTGGGTGGTGCTGAATTTATATAAAATAACTGTGTACCCTAGGATCTGGTGTCAGGTGGCAAATCCAAATATACGCCATGTCTGGTTATGATATGATGATCTCTGGGACTCCATAGTTGTATTGACTAACCCCACTTTATATGATCTAAATATTAGCTTAGTTCACATTAACCTGCTGGATAGGACCCGTTGTGTAGTCAGTGTCTGAGATTGAGTTACACCCAAAACAAATGATATCGGCTTGGTACCAGCAAAATTCTTTGTCTTCACTGGGAAACAGTTGTCAACCTTCAGTAAGATGGGAACTGTCACCTGGGGCCAGGGATAGGCTCAGTGCTTCAGTGACTAGGCTCGGCTAGGCCAAACAAACTGACACCGGGGTGGGAATCAACAGAAACATTTTGATGTAGGCTGTCAGATGAAGGAGGCAAGTTAAAACAGCCAGGAGTGATGCATCAGTGCATAGAAGCGTCCCACTATCTTGGATCTTTCCAGGACTCTCAAATCTCCTATAAACAAATCCCTGCTTCCTACAGACAAAGACCTCTGGATATGACATCACTACAAAAACGATTCTGAAACAGCAGCATGGAGTGGACCCCTTACAGAAGACTAAAAGGCAACCAACCTGTAATAAAAGATTGCCCGTGTAATCGGAGGCGGGGTCTTATCTTGATTAATCTTTGAAAACTTGAACAAGGAGGAATCCCCTGAAATATGGTTGGGATTATAGTCTGCACTAAATCCTCTGCCATAAAGTTGAAGACCAAGATCTCCAAGGTAGAGGCAATTGCTTCTCCCTAAGCATCCCAAAGGAATATTTTGGATGACCCGCTGGCTGGACAAGCTCTGCTGCAGCAGAGAGCATTGGTACCCAGAAACCTGTCTGCTTAATGAAGATCCCAGAACCTTACAGGTGCTTTCTACATAATATCCCGGGTGGGAAATACAGAAGAAAGGACTTATCTTGCCTCTGCATACCCTGTTTGGGGACCTCAACCCCCCACCCCAGTGCACAGAAGGCAAGCACCATCTCTGGTTTCTGTTTTCAGAATATATCAATTTTCTAGGTAGCTTGAGTGCTTCAAAATACTTTTCAAGCCACTGCAAGAATCCAGAGCTGCCTTTGACAATTTTTGATGTTTTGATCCGCTGTTGTATGGCTGACCCGAACCTTTACCTGCCTGTGCCTCAGCATTGGTGTGCCAATCACCTTTGAAGGGCCAATTGTATTGTGAGACCCCTTTGAGCTGGCTTAACCCATCGCCATCTGGTTCATTCATGCAAATTCGAGCCGATACCTGCCACAGGACTGGTCTGCATCCTTGGACTGCCTCAAAACGACTCAACAGTCTTGATGCCCATGGCCCAGTTGGAATCATTGATTTGATACCTCTCAACACTGACTTGACCCATTTAAAGCACCTATAAGGCTGGCTCAATGCTATTGATCCCAAGAACAATCATTTGATTTAACTTGAAGTGGTTCTGTCCCCTCAGCCTGACTTAAAGGGGTCTAGTGACTCGTAAGACCTCCCACTGACTATGCTTTGAAAGACATTGTCAATAAGTTTGACATTGCTGCTATAATTATTGCCTGTGTACCCCTGTCTTCAAACCCAGAATGCCCATTTTTTCCATAGGCTGCATCCTTAGTGATTTCCTTTAGAAGGCTTGGGTATTAGTGTTTTTGTTAGGTGTGTGTGTTTCCCAGTTTAATTAAGGTATCCTATTTTTATAGATCTTCGGCAGTCCTTTGTTTTATTTTGGCACCCCACTGCTATTGCTGTTTTGGTTTGCTTCTGTATCAGCACCTATACCTCCTGATTACCATATCCTGCCCTTAATATGCATTACACTAAGAAGCGAAGGAGGAGTATCTGTCTGGCTGTGCCTGATTCAACTTCACCATTGGGACCACTGCTGGTTTGTTAGTGTGGGGTTCTGAGCTGGCGTTTTTTTCATTACTCATCCACACACAACTGCAGACCAGAAGTCATTTCGCCACAGAAATTTGAAAATGTTGAAATATCCAAAAGAAAAACATTTAAAATATACTTTTTTTAAAACAATGAAAGAACGCTATGACATAAAGCTTATTTTATCCTATGTAAATGACATAGATACTGATTGTGAAGAGACAACGTGTGTGTATTGTATTAATTAAAAAGTAGCTTTTCCCACAATAGGTAAATATTTGAAAAACCTGCTACCCTTTTCACTTGCTCTTTTATTTTTTTTGTTTGGGTGTATATCGGGACTAATTAAACTTTCCTGAGGGTTGGTAATTAGCATGCGCTCTTTCTTTGGGAAGGAGCTATAATCTGTGAAAAAAACAACTTTATTTTGTGAATAGTTCCAGGAGGAGAGTGCAATAGAGAATTGGTTGCCTTTAGCCATTACAGAGGCCTATTGCATGCCACTCCAGTATAATCCCTGTTGCATCTGAGAAAATATAAACCTATTTCAGTATACATACCAGCCTGTGCTGGAATGTCATCTGTGAGAGTGAAAGTAGCCTTAATAATAAAATGATGAGGGTAATTCTGACAATGAAGGTGAGCTCTGCTAATCAGACTCGTCTTTTTAAACGCTTTATACCAAAAGCTATAGGGGTCGATTCATGGAAATAATGTGCGCCGAAATTTCCCGCGCAGAGGTGCCAAAACGTGCGACTCGCAGTAAAAGTGTGAAAATCGCCGTTCAAGTGCGAAAATCGCAGGGAAACCAGCACACATCGATTCATGGAAGTCCGTGCGCGAGAAAAACATTGGATGTGCGCTAAAAATGTGCACCGCGCATGCCGGCGCACAGGTCATCCAACAGCGTGCGCCACGGCCACTGCGAAATCGCACATAGCGCGGCGCACATCACAAAAGTAGGCGGAACACGGGGCGTAACACTCGGAATGGGGAACAACGCGTGAAAATATGGGCGTCACGGGTGAAGTACAGGAGGCAAGTGCGCGGAACGCCCACACGCTCACCTACAACCCGTATTCATGGAATCGAATAGGGCAAACCAGCGCACAGTCAAAGAGGCGCACAGGGCCAAACAAGTACGCCACAAGAAAGCAGGCGGTAGCGCCCCTGCGACTGAAAAAAATGTGCGCCAAAATGTGCGCTAACAAAAAGCACCCATATACAGCCATGATGAATGGGCCATACAGTGGCCCTCTAAAACAAATGAGGTGCAAAGGGGTACCGACAACCACGGACACCCGCTGTGTGAAAAATAGCGTGTGCGTGTGTTCCTGGGTGTGCGGGAAGTTCCACACGCGATTGTCCTGGGTAGTGTACTTCGGGGTGTGCAGGAAGTTCCACACGCGATTAGCCTGGGTACGTGTACTATGGGGTTTGCGGGAAGTTCCATACGCGATTGGCCTGGATACGTGTACTTCGGGGTGCGCGGGAAGTTCCACACGCGATTGGCCTGGGTACGTGTACTTCGGGGTGCGCGGGAAGTTCCACACGTGATTGGCCTGGGTACGTGTATTCCGAGGTGCCCGGGAAGATTCACACGCGATTTCAGCAGGGTACGTGTATTTCGGTGGTGCCGGGGAATGCTACACGTGATTTGGCCATGTGGGTCCTCCCAGGTGTTCCCTCTACACCCTCCACGGCCCCTGCAGCCAGCCCACACCACAGGGGACTACCCTGCACCCCTGCTCATGTCCCACAGGCAACCCATCCACCATGGCCATGCCCACCAGCCAACCAGCATGTCACCTTGCACTACTGATCACCAACACATGTCTCCCATCACCCCCACCCACCCAGCAGTGCAGGGGCACCCTCCACCAGGCCCCCAAACATGACCAACTCATGTCTCCCTGCACCCCCACCCCCCAGCCACCAAGGGCAGCCTCCACCAGGCCCCCACTCATGTCTCCCACCACCCCCACCCCCCAGCCACCAGGGGCAGCCTCCACCAGGCCCCCACTCATGTCTCCCACCACCCCACCCCCCAGTAGTGCCGGGGCAGCCTTCACCAGGCCCCCACTCATGTCCAACTCAGTCTCCCTGCACCCCCACCCCCCAGCCACCAGGGGCAGCCTCCACCAGGCCCCCACTCATGTCTCCCATCATCCCCACCCCCCAGCCACCTGGGGCAGCCTCCACCAGGCCCCCACTCATGTCTCCCACCACCCCACCCCCAGCAGTGCAGGGGCAGCCTCCACCAGGCCCCCACTCATGTCTCCCACCACCCCCACCCCCCAGCCACCAGGGGCAGCCTCCACCAGGCCCCCACACATGTCTACCACCACCCCCACCCCCCAGCAGTGCAGGGGCACCCTCCTCCAGGCCCCCACACATGTCCCCCTGCACCCCCAGCCACCAGGGGCAGCCTCCACCAGGCCCCCACTCATGTCTCCCACCACCCCCACCCCCCAGCCACCAGGGGCAGCCTCCACCAGGCCCCCACTCATGTCTCCCACCACCCCCACCCCCCAGCAGTGCAGGGGCCGCCTCCACCAGGCCCCCACTCATGTCTCCCACCACCCCACCCCCCAGCCACCAGGGGCAGCCTCCACCAGGACCCCACACATGTCTACCACCACTCCCACCTCCCAGCAGTGCAGGGGCACCCTCCACCAGGCCCCCACACATGTCCCCCTGCACCCCCACCCCCCAGCCACCAGGGGCACCCTCCACCAGGCCCCCACTCATGTCTCCCACCACCCCCACCCCCCAGCAGTGCAGGGGCACCTTCCACCAGGCCCCCACTCATGTCTCCCACCACCCCCATCCCCCAGCCACCAGGGGCAGCCTCCACCAGGCCCCCACTCATGTCTCCCACCACCCCCACCCCCCGGCCACCAGGGGCAGCCTCCACCAGGCCCCCACTCATGTCTCCCACCACCCCCACCCCCCAGCAGTGCAGGGGCAGCCTCCACCAGGCCCCCACTCATGTCTCCCATCACCCCCACCCCCCAGCCACCAGGGGCAGCCTCCACCAGGCCCCCACTCATGTCTCCCATCACCCCACCCCCCAGCCACCAGGGGCAGCCTCCACCAGGCCCCCACACATGTCTACCACCACCCCCACCCCCCAGCAGTGCAGGGGCACCCTCCACCAGGCCCCCACACATGTCCCCCTGCACCCCCACCCCCCAGCCACCAGGGGCAGCCTCCACCAGGCCCCCACTCATGTCTCCCACCCCCCAGCCACCAGGGGCAGCCTCCACCAGGCCCCCACTCATGTCTCCCACCACCCCCACCCCCCAGCAGTGCAGGGGCAGCCTCCACCAGGCCCCCACTCATGTCTCCCTCCACCCCCAGCCACCAGGGGCAGCTTCCACCAGGCCCCCACTCATGTCCAACTCATGTCTCCCTGCACCCCCACCCCCCAGCCACCAGGTGCAGGCTCCACCAGGCCCCCACTCATGTCTCCCATCACCCCCACCCCCCAGCAACCAGGGGCAGCCTCCACCAGGCCCCCACTCATGTCTCCCACCACCCCCACCCCCCAGCAGTGCAGGGGCACCCTCCACCAGGCCCCCACACATGTCCCCCTGCACCCCCACCCCCCAGCAGTGCAGGGGCAGCCTCCACCAGGCCCCCACTCATGCCTCTCACCACCCCCACCCCCCAGCCACCAGGGGCAGCCTCCAACAGGCCCCCACAAATGTCCAACTCATGTCTCCCTGCACCCCCAACCCCCAACCACCAGGGGCAGGCTCCACCAGGCCCCCACTCATGTCTCCCATCACCCCCACCCCCCAGCCACCAGGGGCAGCCTCCACCAGGCCCCCACTCATGTCTCCCACCACCCCCACCCCCCAGCAGTGCAGGGGCAGCCTCCACCAGGCCCCCACTCATGTCTCCCACCACCACCCAGCCACCAGGGGCAGCCTCCACCAGGCCTCCACTCATGTCTCCCACCACCCCCACCCCCCAGCAGTGCAGGGGCAGCCTCCACCAGGCCCCCACTCATGTCTCCCACCACCCCCACCCCCCAGCCACCAGGGGCAGCCTCCACCAGGCCCCCACCCATGTCTCCCATCACCCCCACCCCCCAGCCACCAGGGGCAGCCTCCACCAGGCCCCCACACATGTCTACCACCACCCCCAACCCCCAGCAGTGCAGGGGCACCCTCCACCAGGCCCCCACACAAGTCTCCCTGCACCCCCAACCCCAAGCCACCAGGGGCACCCTCCACCAGACCCCCACTCATGTCTCCCACCACCCCCACCCCCCAGCAGTGCAGGGGCAGCCTCCACCAGGCCCCCACTCATGTCTCCCATCACCCCCACCCCCCAACCCCCCAGCCACCAGGGGCAGCCTCCACCAGGCCCCCACTCATGTCTCCCATCACCCCCACCCCCAGCCACCAGGGGCAGCCTCCACCAGGCCCGCACACATGTCTACCACCACCCCACCCCCCAGCAGTGCAGGTGCACCCTCCACCAGGCCCCCACACATGTCCCCCTGCAGCTCCACCCCCCAGCCACCAGGGGCACCCTCCACCAGGCCCCCACACATGACCAACTCATGTCTCCCTGCACCCCCACCCCCCAGCCACCAGGGGCAGCCTCCACCAGGCCCCCACTCATGTCTCCCACCACCCCCACCCCCCAGCCACCATGGCAGCCTCCACCAGGCCCCCACTCATGTCTCCCACCACCCCACCCCCCAGCAGTGCAGGGGCAGCCTTCACCAGGCCCCCACTCATGTCTCCACCACCCCCCAGCCACCAGGGGCAGGCTCCACCAGGCCCCCACTCATGTCTCCCACCACCCCCACCCCCCAGCCACCAGGGGCAGCCTCCACCAGGCCCCCACTCATGTCTCCCACCACCCCCACCCCCAGCAGTGCAGGGGCAGCCTTCACCAGGCCCCCACTCATGTCTCCCACCACCCCCACCCCCCAGCCACCAGGGGCAGGCTCCACCAGGCCCCCACTCATGTCTCCCACCACCCCCACCCCCCAGCAGTGCCGGGGCAGCCTCCACCAGGCCCCCACTCATGTCTCCCACCACCCCCACCCCCCAGCCACAAGGGGCAGCCTCCACCAGGCCCCCACTCATGTCTCCCACCACCCCCACCCCCCAGCCACCAGGGGCAGACTCCACCAGGCCCCCACTCATGTCTCCCACCACCCCCACCCCCCAGCCACCAGGGGCAGCCTCCACCAGGCCCCCACACATGTCTACCACCACCCTCACCCCCCAGCAGTGCAGGGGCACCCTCGACCAGGCCCCCACACATGTCCCCCTGCACCCCCACCCCCAGCCACCAGGGGCACCCTCCACCAGGCCCCCACTCATGTCTCCCACCACCCCCACCTCCCAGCCACCAGGGGCAGCCTCCACCAGGCCCCCACTCATGTCTCCCACCATCCCCACCCCCCAGCCACCAGGGGCAGCCTCCACCAGGCCCCCACTCATGTCTCCCACCACCCCCACCCCCCAGCAGTGCAGGGGCAGCCTCCACCAGGCCCCCACTCATGTCTCCCACCACCCCACCCCCCAGCCACCAGGGGCAGCCTCCACCAGGACCCCACACATGTCTACCACCACTCCCACCTCCCAGTAGTACAGGGGCACCCTCCACCAGGCCCCCACACATGTCCCCCTGCACCCCCACCCCCCAGCCACCAGGGGCAGCCTCCACCAGGCCCCCACTCATGTCTCCCACCACCCCCACCCCCCAGCAGTGCAGGGGCACCTTCCACCAGGCCCCCACTCATGTCTCCCACCACCCCCACCCCCCAGCCACCAGGGGCAGCCTCCACCAGGCCCCCACTCATGTCTCCCACCACCCCCACCCCCCAGCCACCAGGGGCAGCCTCCACCAGGCCCCCACTCATGTCTCCCACCACCCCCACCCCCCAGCCACCAGGGGCAGCCTCCACCAGGCCCCCACTCATGTCTCCCACCACCCCCACCCCCCAGCAGTGCAGGGGCAGCCTCCACCAGGCCCCCACTCATGTCTCCCACCACCCCCACCCCCCAGCCACCAGGGGCAGCCTCCACTAGGCCCCCACTCATGTCTCCCACCACCCCCACCCCCCAGCAGTGCAGGGGCAGCCTCCACCAGGCCCCCACTCATGTCTCCCACCACCCCAACCCCCAGCCACCAGGGGCAGCCTCCACCAGGACCCCACACATGTCTACCACCACTCCCACCTCCCAGCAGTGCAGGGGCACCCTCCACCACATCCCCACACATGTCCCCCTGCACCCCCACCCCCCAGCCACCAGGGGCACCCTCCACCAGGCCCCCACTCATGTCTCCCACCACCCCCACCCCCCAGCAGTGCAGGGGCACCTTCCACCAGGCCCCCACTCATGTCTCCCACCACCCCCACCCCCCAGCCACCAGGGGCAGCCTCCACCAGGCCCCCACTCATGTCTCCCACCACCCCCACCCCCCGGCCACCAGGGGCAGCCTCCACCAGGCCCCCACTCATGTCTCCCATCACCCCCACCCCCCAGCCACCAGGGGCAGCCTCCACCAGGCCCCCACTCATGTCTCCCATCACCCCCACCCCCCAGCCACCAGGGGCAGCCTCCACCAGGCCCCCACACATGTCTACCACCACCCCCACCCCCCAGCAGTGCAGGGGCACCCTCCACCAGGCCCCCACACATGTCCCCCTGCACCCCCACCCCCCAGCCACCAGGGGCACCCTCCACCAGGCCCCCACTCATGTCTCCCACCACCTCCACCCCCCAGCCACCAGGGGCAGCCTCCACCAGGCCCCCACTCATGTCTCCCACCACCCCCACCCCCCAGCCACCAGGGGCAGCCTCCACCAGGCCCCCACTCATGTCTCCCACCACCCCCAACCCCCAGCCACCAGGGGCAGCCTCCACCAGGCCCCCACTCATGTCTCCCACCACCCCCACCCCCCAGCAGTGCAGGGGCAGCCTCCACCATGCCCCCACTCATGTCTCCCTCCACCCCCAGCCACCAGGGGCAGCTTCCACCAGGCCCCCACTCATGTCCAACTCATGTCTCCCTGCACCCCCACCCCCCAGCCACCAGGTGCAGGCTCCATCAGGCCCCCACTCATGTCTCCCATCACCCCCACCCCCCAGCCACCAGGGGCAGCCTCCACCAGGCCCCCACTCATGTCTCCCACCACTCCCACCCCCCAGCAGTGCAGGGGCACCCTCCACCAGGCCCCCACACATGTCCCCCTGCACCCCCACCCCCCAGCAGTGCAGGGGCAGCCTCCACCAGGCCCCCACTCATGACTCCCACCACCCCCACCCCCCAGCCACCAGGGGCAGCTTCCACCAGGCCCCCACAAATGTCCAACTCATGTCTCCCTGCACCCCCACCCCCCAGCCACCAGGGGCAGGCTCCACCAGGCCCCCACTCATGTCTCCCATCACCCCCACCCCCCAGCCACCAGGGGCAGCCTCCACCAGGCACCCACTCATGTCTCCCACCACCCCCACCCCCCCGCAGTGCAGGGGCAGCCTCCACCAGGCCCCCACTCATGTCTCCCACCACCACCCAGCCACCAGGGGCAGCCTCCACCAGGCCTCCACTCATGTCTCCCACCACACCCACCCCCCAGCAGTGCAGGGGCAGCCTCCACCAGGCCCCCACTCATGTCTCCCACCACCCCCACCCCCCAGCCACCAGGGGCAGTCTTCACCAGGCCCCCACCCATGTCTCCCATCACCCCCACCCCCCAGCAGTGCAGGGGCACCTTCCACCAGGCCCCCACTCATGTCTCCCACCACCCCCACCCCCCAGCCACCAGGGGCAGCCTCCACCAGGCCCCCACTCATGTCTCCCACCACCCCCACCCCCCGGCCACCAGGGGCAGCCTCCACCAGGCCCCCACTCATGTCTCCCACCACCCCCACCCCCCAGCAGTGCAGGGGCAGCCTCCACCAGGCCCCCACTCATGTCTCCCATCACCCCCACCCCCCAGCCACCAGGGGCAGCCTTCACCAGGCCCCCACTCATGTCTCCCATCACCCCCACCCCCCAGCCACCAGGGGCAGCCTTCACCAGGCCCCCACTCATGTCTCCCATCACCCCCACCCCCCAGCCACCAGGGGCACCCTCCACCTGGCCCCCACTCATGTCTCCCACCACCCCCACCCCCCAGCCACCAGAGGCAGCCTCCACCAGGCCCCCACTCATGTCTCCCACCACCCCCACCCCCCAGCCACCAGGGGCAGCCTCCAACAGGCCCCTACTCATGTCTCCCACCAACCCCCAGCCACCAGGGGCAGCCTCCACCAGGCCCCCACACATGTCCCCCTGCAGCTCCACCCCCCAGCCACCAGGGGCACCCTCCACCAGGCCCCCACACATGACCAACTCATGTCTCCCTGCACCCCCACCCCCCAGCCACCAGGGGCAGCCTCCACCAGGCCCCCACTCATGTCTCCCACCACCCCCACCCCCCAGCCACCAGGGCAGCCTCCACCAGGCCCCCACTCATGTCTCCCACCACCCCACCCCCCAGCAGTGCAGGGGCAGCCTTCACCAGGCCCCCACTCATGTCTCCACCACCCCCCAGCCACCAGGGGCAGGCTCCACCAGGCCCCCACTCATGTCTCCACCACCCCCACCCCCCAGCCACCAGGGGCAGCCTCCACCAGGCCCCCACTCATGTCTCCCACCACCCCCACCCCCAGCAGTGCAGGGGCAGCCTTCACCAGGCCCCCACTCATGTCTCTCACCACCCCCACGCTCCACCAGGCCCACACTCATGTCTCCCACCACCCCCACCCCCCAGCAGTGCCGGGGCAGCCTCCACCAGGCCCCCACTCATGTCTCCCACCACCCCCACCCCCCAGCCACAAGGGGCAGCCTCCACCAGGCCCCCACTCATGTCTCCCACCACCCCCACCCCCCAGCCACCAGGGGCAGACTCCACCAGGCCCCCACTCATGTCTCCCACCACCCCCACCCCCCAGCCACCAGGGGCAGCCTCCACCAGGCCCCCACACATGTCTACCACCACCCTCACCCCCCAGCAGTGCAGGGGCACCCTCGACCAGGCCCCCACACATGTCCCCCTGCACCCCCACCCCCAGCCACCAGGGGCACCCTCCACCAGGCCCCCACTCATGTCTCCCACCACCCCCACCTCCCAGCCACCAGGGGCAGCCTCCACCAGGCCCCCACTCATGTCTCCCACCACCCCCACCCCCCAGCCACCAGGGGCAGCCTCCACCAGGCCCCCACTCATGTCTCCCACCACCCCCACCCCCCAGCAGTGCAGGGGCAGCCTCCACCAGGCCCCCACTCATGTCTCCCACCACCCCACCCCCCAGCCACCAGGGGCAGCCTCCACCAGGACCCCACACATGTCTACCACCACTCCCACCTCCCAGCAGTACAGGGGCACCCTCCACCAGGCCCCCACACATGTCCCCCTGCACCCCCACCCCCCAGCCACCAGGGGCAGCCTCCACCAGGCCCCCACTCATGTCTCCCACCACCCCCACCCCCCAGCAGTGCAGGGGCACCTTCCACCAGGCCCCCACTCATGTCTCCCACCACCCCCACCCCCCAGCCACCAGGGGCAGCCTCCACCAGGCCCCCACTCATGTCTCCCACCACCCCCAACCCCCAGCCACCAGGGGCAGCCTCCACCAGGCCCCCACTCATGTCTCCCACCACCCCCACCCCCCAGCCACCAGGGGCAGCCTCCACCAGGCCCCCACTCATGTCTCCCACCACCCCCACCCCCCAGCAGTGCAGGGGCAGCCTCCACCAGGCCCCCACTCATGTCTCCCACCACCCCCACCCCCCAGCCACCAGGGGCAGCCTCCACTAGGCCCCCACTCATGTCTCCCACCACCCCCACCCCCCAGCAGTGCAGGGGCAGCCTCCACCAGGCCCCCACTCATGTCTCCCACCACCCCAACCCCCAGCCACCAGGGGCAGCCTCCACCAGGACCCCACACATGTCTACCACCACTCCCACCTCCCAGCAGTGCAGGGGCACCCTCCACCACATCCCCACACATGTCCCCCTGCACCCCCACCCCCCAGCCACCAGGGGCACCCTCCACCAGGCCCCCACTCATGTCTCCCACCACCCCCACCCCCCAGCAGTGCAGGGGCACCTTCCACCAGGCCCCCACTCATGTCTCCCACCACCCCCACCCCCCAGCCACCAGGGGCAGCCTCCACCAGGCCCCCACTCATGTCTCCCACCACCCCCACCCCCCGGCCACCAGGGGCAGCCTCCACCAGGCCCCCACTCATGTCTCCCATCACCCCCACCCCCCAGCCACCAGGGGCAGCCTCCACCAGGCCCCCACTCATGTCTCCCATCACCCCCACCCCCCAGCCACCAGGGGCAGCCTCCACCAGGCCCCCACACATGTCTACCACCACCCCACCCCCCAGCAGTGCAGGGGCACCCTCCACCAGGCCCCCACACATGTCCCCCTGCACCCCCACCCCCCAGCCACCAGGGGCACCCTCCACCAGGCCCCCACTCATGTCTCCCACCACCCCCAGCCACCAGGGGCAGCCTCCACCAGGCCCCCACTCATGTCTCCCACCACCCCCACCCCCCAGCCACCAGGGGCAGCCTCCACCAGGCCCCCACTCATGTCTCCCACCACCCCCACCCCCCAGCAGTGCAGGGGCAGCCTCCACCAGGCCCCCACTCATGTCTCCCACCACCCCACCCCCCAGCCACCAGGGGCAGCCTCCACCAGGACCCCACACATGTCTACCACCACTCCCACCTCCCAGCAGTACAGGGGCACCCTCCACCAGGCCCCCACACATGTCCCCCTGCACCCCCACCCCCCAGCCACCAGGGGCAGCCTCCACCAGGCCCCCACTCATGTCTCCCACCACCCCCACCCCCCAGCAGTGCAGGGGCACCTTCCACCAGGCCCCCACTCATGTCTCCCACCACCCCCACCCCCCAGCCACCAGGGGCAGCCTCCACCAGGCCCCCACTCATGTCTCCCACCACCCCCAACCCCCAGCCACCAGGGGCAGCCTCCACCAGGCCCCCACTCATGTCTCCCACCACCCCCACCCCCCAGCCACCAGGGGCAGCCTCCACCAGGCCCCCACTCATGTCTCCCACCACCCCCACCCCCCAGCAGTGCAGGGGCAGCCTCCACCAGGCCCCCACTCATGTCTCCCACCACCCCCACCCCCCAGCCACCAGGGGCAGCCTCCACTAGGCCCCCACTCATGTCTCCCACCACCCCCACCCCCCAGCAGTGCAGGGGCAGCCTCCACCAGGCCCCCACTCATGTCTCCCACCACCCCAACCCCCAGCCACCAGGGGCAGCCTCCACCAGGACCCCACACATGTCTACCACCACTCCCACCTCCCAGCAGTGCAGGGGCACCCTCCACCACATCCCCACACATGTCCCCCTGCACCCCCACCCCCCAGCCACCAGGGGCACCCTCCACCAGGCCCCCACTCATGTCTCCCACCACCCCCACCCCCCAGCAGTGCAGGGGCACCTTCCACCAGGCCCCCACTCATGTCTCCCACCACCCCCACCCCCCAGCCACCAGGGGCAGCCTCCACCAGGCCCCCACTCATGTCTCCCACCACCCCCACCCCCCGGCCACCAGGGGCAGCCTCCACCAGGCCCCCACTCATGTCTCCCATCACCCCCACCCCCCAGCCACCAGGGGCAGCCTCCACCAGGCCCCCACTCATGTCTCCCATCACCCCCACCCCCCAGCCACCAGGGGCAGCCTCCACCAGGCCCCCACACATGTCTACCACCACCCCACCCCCCAGCAGTGCAGGGGCACCCTCCACCAGGCCCCCACACATGTCCCCCTGCACCCCCACCCCCCAGCCACCAGGGGCACCCTCCACCAGGCCCCCACTCATGTCTCCCACCACCCCCAGCCACCAGGGGCAGCCTCCACCAGGCCCCCACTCATGTCTCCCACCACCCCCACCCCCCAGCCACCAGGGGCAGCCTCCACCAGGCCCCCACTCATGTCTCCCACCACCCCCAACCCCCAGCCACCAGGGGCAGCCTCCACCAGGCCCCCACTCATGTCTCCCACCACCCCCACCCCCCAGCAGTGCAGGGGCAGCCTCCACCAGGCCCCCACTCATGTCTCCCTCCACCCCCAGCCACCAGGGGCAGCTTCCACCAGGCCCCCACTCATGTCCAACTCATGTTTCCCTGCACCCCCACCCCCCAGCCACCAGGTGCAGGCTCCATCAGGCCCCCACTCATGTCTCCCATCACCCCCACCCCCCAGCCACCAGGGGCAGCCTCCACCAGGCCCCCACTCATGTCTCCCACCACTCCCACCCCCCAGCAGTGCAGGGGCACCCTCCACCAGGCCCCCACACATGTCCCCCTGCACCCCCACCCCCCAGCAGTGCAGGGGCAGCCTCCACCAGGCCCCCACTCATGACTCCCACCACCCCCACCCCCCAGCCACCAGGGGCAGCTTCCACCAGGCCCCCACAAATGTCCAACTCATGTCTCCCTGCACCCCCACCCCCCAGCCACCAGGGGCAGGCTCCACCAGGCCCCCACTCATGTCTCCCATCACCCCCACCCCCCAGCCACCAGGGGCAGCCTCCACCAGGCACCCACTCATGTCTCCCACCACCCCCACCCCCCCGCAGTGCAGGGGCAGCCTCCACCAGGCCCCCACTCATGTCTCCCACCACCACCCAGCCACCAGGGGCAGCCTCCACCAGGCCTCCACTCATGTCTCCCACCACCCCCACCCCCCAGCAGTGCAGGGGCAGCCTCCACCAGGCCCCCACTCATGTCTCCCACCACCCCCACCCCCCAGCCACCAGGGGCAGTCTTCACCAGGCCCCCACCCATGTCTCCCATCACCCCCACCCCCCAGCAGTGCAGGGGCACCTTCCACCAGGCCCCCACTCATGTCTCCCACCACCCCCACCCCCCAGCCACCAGGGGCAGCCTCCACCAGGCCCCCACTCATGTCTCCCACCACCCCCACCCCCCGGCCACCAGGGGCAGCCTCCACCAGGCCCCCACTCATGTCTCCCACCACCCCCACCCCCCAGCAGTGCAGGGGCAGCCTCCACCAGGCCCCCACTCATGTCTCCCATCACCCCCACCCCCCAGCCACCAGGGGCAGCCTCCACCAGGCCCCCACTCATGTCTCCCATCACCCCCACCCCCCAGCCACCAGGGGCAGCCTCCACCAGGCCCCCACACATGTCTACCACCACCCCCACCCCCCAGCAGTGCAGGGGCACCCTCCACCAGGCCCCCACACATGTCCCCCTGCACCCCCACCCCCCAGCCACCAGGGGCACCCTCCACCAGGCCCCCACTCATGTCTCCCACCACACCCACCCCCCAGCCACCAGGGGCAGCCTCCACCAGGCCCCCACTCATGTCTCCCACCACCCCCACCCCCCAGCCACCAGGGGCAGCCTCCACCAGGCCCCTACTCATGTCTCCCACCACCCCCAACCCCCAGCCACCAGGGGCAGCCTCCACCAGCCCCCACTCATGTCTCCCACCACCCCCACCCCCCAGCAGTGCAGGGGCAGCCTCCACCAGGCCCCCACTCATGTCTCCCTCCACCCCCAGCCACCAGGGGCAGCTTCCACCAGGCCCCCACTCATGTCTCCCATCACCCCCACCCCCCAGCCACCAGGGGCAGGCTCCACCAGGCCCCCACTCATTTCTCCCATCACCCCCACCCCCCAGCCACCAGGGGCAGGCTCCACCAGGCCCCCACTCATTTCTCCCATCACCCCCACCCCCCAGCCACCAGGGGCAGCCTCCACCAGGCACCCACTCATGTCTCCCACCACCCCCACCCCCCCCCCGCAGTGCAGGGGCAGCCTCCACCAGGCCCCCACTCATGTCTCCCACCACCACCCAGCCACCAGGGGCAGCCTCCACCAGGCCTCCACTCATGTCTCCCACCACCCCCACCCCCCAGCAGTGCAGGGGCAGCCTCCACCAGGCCCCCACTCATGTCTCCCACCACCCCCACCCCCCAGCCACCAGGGGCAGTCTTCACCAGGCCCCCACCCATGTCTCCCATCACCCCCACCCCCCAGCCACCAGGGGCAGCCTCCACCAGGCCCCCACACATGTCTACCACCACCCCCAACCCCCAGCAGTGCAGGGGCACCCTCCACCAGGCCCCCACACAAGTCTCCCTGCACCCCCAACCGCCAGCCACCAGGGGCACCCTCCACCAGACCCCCACTCATATCTCCCACCACCCCCACCCCCCAGCAGTGCAGGGGCACCCTCCACCAGGCCCCCACTGATGTCTCCCACCACCCCCACCCCCCAGCCACCAGGGGCAGCCTCCACCAGGCCCCCACTTATGTCTCCCACCACCCCACCCCCCAGCAGTGCAGGGGCAGCCTCCACCAGGCCCCCACTCAAGTCTCCCACCACCCCCACCCCCCAGCCACCAGGGGCAGCCTCCACCAGGCCCCCACTCATGTCTCCCACCACCCCCACCCCCCAGCTCTGCAGGGGCAGCCTCCACCAGGCCCCCACTCATGTCTCCCATCACCCCCACCCCCCAGCCACCAGGGGCAGCCTCCACCAGGCCCCCACTCATGTCTCCCATCACCCCCACCCCCAGCCACCAGGGGCAGCCTCCACCAGGCCCCCACACATGTCTACCACCACCCCCACCCCCAGCAGTGCAGGTGCACCCTCCACCTGGCCCCCACACATGTCCCCCTGCACCCCCACCCCCCAGCCACCAGGGGCACCCTCCACCAGGCCCCCACTCATGTCTCCCACCACCCCCACCCCCCAGCAGTGCAGGGGCAGCCTCCACCAGGCTCCCATTTATGTCTCCCACCACCCCCACCCCCCAGCCACCAGGGGCAGCTTCCACCAGGCCCCCACTCATGTCCAACTCATGTCTCCCTGCACCCCCACCCCCCAGCCACGAGGGGCAGGCTCCACCAGGCCCCCACTCATGTCTCCCACCACCCCAGCCACCAGGGGCAGCCTCCACCAGGCCCCCACTCATGTCTCCCACCACCCCCACCCCCCAGCCACCAGAGGCAGCCTCCACCAGGCCCCCACTCATGTCTCCCACCACCCCCACCCCCCAGCAGTGCAGGGGCAGCCTCCACCAGGCTCCCATTCATGTCTCCCACCACCCCCACCCCCCAGCCACCAGGGGCAGCTTCCACCAGGCCCCCACTCATGTCCAACTCATGTCTCCCTGCACCCCCACCCCCCAGCCACGAGGGGCAGGCTCCACCAGGCCCCCACTCATGTCTCCCATCACCCCCACCCCCCCAGCCACCAGGGGCAGCCTCCACCAGGCTCCCACTCATGTCTCCCACCACCCCCACCCCCCAGCAGTGCAGGGGCACCCTCCACCAGGCCCCCACACATGTCCCCCTGCACCCCCACCCCCCATCAGTGCAGGGGCTGCCTCCACCAGGCCCCACTCATGTCTCCCACCACCCCAACCCCCCAGCCACCAGGGGCAGCCTCCACCAGGCCCCCACTCATGTCCAACTCATGTCTCCCTCCACCCCCACCCCCCAGCCACCAGGGGCAGGCTCCACCAGGCCCCCACTCATGTCTTCCACCACCCCCACCCCCCAGCCACCAGGGGCAGCCTCCACCAGGCCCCCACACATGTCTACCACCACCCCAACCCCCAGCAGTGCAGGGGCACCCTCCACCAGGCCCCCACACAAGTCTCCCTGCACCCCCAACCCCCAGCCACCAGGGGCACCCTCCACCAGACCCCCACTCATGTCTCCCACCACCCCCACCCCCCAGCAGTGCAGGGGCACCCTCCACCAGGCCCCCACTCATGTCTCCCACCACCCCCACCCCCCAGCCACCAGGGGCAGCCTCCACCAGGCCCCCACATATGTCTCCCACCACCCCACCCTCCAGCAGTGCAGGGGCAGCCTCCAGCAGGCCCCCACTCATGTCTCCCACCACCCCCACCCCCCAGCCACCTGGGGCAGCCTCCACCAGGCCCCCATTCATGTCTCCCACCACCCCCACCCCCCAGCTCTGCAGGGGCAGCCTCCACCAGGCCCCCACTCATGTCTCCCATCACCCCCACCCCCCAGCCACCAGGGGCAGCCTCCACCAGGCCCCCACTCATGTCTCCCATCACCCCCACCCCCAGCCACCAGGGGCAGCCTCCACCAGGCCCCCACACATGTCTACCACCACCCCCACCCCCCAGCAGTGCAGGTGCACCCTCCACCAGGCCCCCACACATGTCCCCCTGCACCCCCACCCCCCAGCCACCAGGGGCACCCTCCACCAGGCCCCCACTCATGTCTCCCACCACCCCCACCCCCCAGCAGTGCAGGGGCAGCCTCCACCAGGCTCCCATTCATGTCTCCCACCACCCCCACCCCCCAGCCACCAGGGGCAGCTTCCACCAGGCCCCCACTCATGTCCAACTCATGTCTCCCTGCACCCCCACCCCCCAGCCACGATGGGCAGGCTCCACCAGGCCCCCACTCATGTCTCCCACCACCCCCAGCCACCAGGGGCAGCCTCCACCAGGCCCCCACTCATGTCTCCCACCACCCCCACCCCCCAGCCACCAGGGGCAGCCTCCACCAGGCCCCCACTCATGTCTCCCACCACCCCCACCCCCCAGCAGTGCAGGGGCAGCCTCCACCAGGCTCCCATTCATGTCTCCCACCACCCCCACCCCCCAGCCACCAGGGGCAGCTTCCACCAGGCCCCGACTCATGTCCAACTCATGTCTCCCTGCACCCCCACCCCCCAGCCACGAGGGGCAGGCTCCACCAGGCCCCCACTCATGTCTCCCATCACCCCCACCCCCCCAGCCACCAGGGGCAGCCTCCACCAGGCCCCCACTCATGTCTCCCACCACCCCCACCCCCCGGCAGTGCAGGGGCACCCTCCACCAGGCCCCCACACATGTCCCCCTGCACCCCCACCCCCCATCAGTGCAGGGGCTGCCTCCACCAGGCCCCCACTCATGTCTCCCACCACCCCAACCCCCCAGCCACCAGGGGCAGCCTCCACCAGGCCCCCACTCATGTCCAACTCATGTCTCCCTCCACCCCCACCCCCCAGCCACCAGGGGCAGGCTCCACCAGGCCCCCACTCATGTCTCCCATCACCCCCACCCCCCCAGCCACCAGGGGCAGCCTCCACCAGGCCCCCACTCATGTCTCCCACCACCCCCAGCCCCCAGCAGTGCAGGGGCAGCCTCCACCAGGCCCCCACTCATGTCTCCCACCACCCCCACCCCCCAGCCACCAGGGGCAGCCTCCACCAGGCCTCTACTCATGTCTCCCACCACCCCCACCCCCCAGCAGTGCAGGGGCAGCCTCCACCAGGCCCCCATTCATGTCTTCCACCACCCCCACCCCCCAGCCACCAGGGGCAGCCTCCACCAGGCCCCCACCCATGTCTCCCATAACCCCCACCCCCCAGCCACCAGGGGCAGCCTCCACCAGGCCCCCACACATGTGTACCACCACCCCCACCCCCGGCAGTGCAGGGGCACCCTCCACAGGCCCCCACACATGTCCCCCTGCACCCCCACCCCCCAGCCACCAGGGGCACCCTCCACCAGGCCCCCACTCATGTCTATCACCACCCCCACCCCCGAGCAGTGCAGGGGCACCCTCCACCAGGCCCCCACTCATGTCTCCCACCACCCCCACCCCCCAGCCACCATGGGCAGCCTCCACCAGGCCCCCACTCATGTCTCCCACCCCCCCACCCCCCAGCAGTGCAGGGGCAGCCTCCACCAGGCCCCCACTCATGTCTCCCACCACCCCCACCCCCCAGCCACCAGGGGCAGCCTCCACCAGGCCCCCACTCATGTCTCCCACCACCCCCACCCCCCAGCCACCAGGGGCCGCCTCCACCAGGCCCCCACTCATGTCTCCCACTACCCCCACCCCCCAGCCACCAGGGGCAGCCTACACCAGGCCCCCACTCATGTCCCCTATCACCTCCACCCCCCAGCCGTGCGATTTGCCTGGGTACGTGTACTTCGGGGTGCGCGGGAAGTTCCACACGCGATTAGCCTGGGTACGTGTACTACGGGGTGCGCGCGAAGTTCCACACGCGATTGTCCTGGGTACGTCTACTTTGGGGTGCGCAGGAAGTTCCACACACGATTGGCCTGGGTACGTGTACTGCGGGGTGTGCGGGAAGTTCCACACGCGATTGGCCTGGGTACGTGTATTTCAGGGTGCGCGTGAACTTCCACACGCAACTGGACCTGTGAGAGTGGGGTACGTGTATTCCAGGGGTGGGCAGGAATATTTACTCGTGACTGGGCCTGGGAGAGCGTGCTACGTGTATTCCTGGGGTGGGCGGGAAGATTCACACGTTCGCCGAAAAATAAATGGTCCAATCCTGAAACACGTACGCCAGCATGGAGCAGGCGTACATCGACCCGCGCAGCATAAAAGTGCGCGCAAACAACAAACAAGCTCAGACGCCAGGATGAATATACCGTTCCTAGCAGCAGTGGCCGTGGGTTACCAAAGGAGGAGGAGGAGGATAGTGAGGGCCAGAATTTTCACTCCCAGAACCAGCCTTTTTGGGATGCCTGACCAGGTGTATGGGAGGTACAGGTTTCCACCACACATAATACTGGACCTGGTCAGTGAGTGGGAGGATGACCTCACATCACCCACCCTGTGCTCCCAAGCACTCAGCCCCCTGGAGAAGGTCCTCAATGTACTGCACTTCTTGGCCACAGGATCATTTTAGCGGACAAGTGCCATAGTGGGTGGGGTGTCACAGGCCACGCAGTCACGCTGCCTACACCAGATCTTGAACATCATCACTGAACGCCCATCAGTCCGTAGGCACATATACCTGCCCAGGACACCTGCAGAAAGGCAGGCTGCCACCCTCGATTTCTACGGTGTGGCACAATTCCCAAAAGTGCTAGGTGACATTGACTGCACCCATGTGGTACTACGCCCCCCCAGGGCATCTGAGCACATCTATAGGAACCGCAAGCACTGGCATTCCATCAACGTGCAGGTAGTATGTAATGCCAAGGGAATCATCAGTATATGCCAACTATCCAGGGTCCACCCACGACAGCTTCATTTACCGAATGTCTACCCTAAGCCGGGACCTAGAAGCTGGGCGATACATGGCTGCTTGGTGAGTATGAATGCCACTGCACATGCATGCATATCAGATGCAGAGTTATGTCACTACCCCACTAATGATACCCATCACCTCCTCACCAGGGGACAGTGCCTACCCTCTGAGCACCCACATGATGACGCCAATTCGGAACTCCATCACGCCTCCAGAGGTAAGACACAACACAACCCATATTGCAACCCGGGGCATAGTGGAGCGCACATTCGGAGTGCTCAAGTCACGCTTTCGCTCCCTTGACCGTTCTGGCGGGCAGCTGTTATATGCGCCCCCAGTAGTGTGCAGGATCATAGTGGCAGCATGTGTCCTGCACAATGTTGAAACACGCCGGGGCCTGGCTGTGGACATGGTGGTGCCCCCACGTCCCCAACCACATGCACGCCCGCTGCGCATGGGAGGGGAGAGGGCACGGGGTGAGGCAGCCCGTACGCAGCTGGTGGCTAATTACTTCACATAGAAATCACACGCCAGTGGAGTGCACACAGCCCTGGCACATACCATCTGATAAGCAATGATGACTCGACCTGACAATTAAGACGAACAAAGGGACAGTCAACTGTCAGAACCATGGCAGCCTGAGATTGTTCATGTGGAAGTGTCACAATGTGTGCATCCCTACCTACACAAACACCACCAATGCAGTGTCATCAAAAGACACTTCCATGCTGCAGAAATGAATACCCACTCGCAAAATACTACATGAAAACAGTGCCATGTCACCCAACCCCTCCCCGGCACGACCACACAACACACCATGGCATGTCATGCAATGTGAGAGGAAACAAATTAATCCCCACAACATGCCCCAAGTGTCACCAGCTACAGTGTCCCTAATGGAAACATGTCCACACATGAAATGCTCACAGTAATGCAGGACCTACAACACACATTACCAAATACTTACCAAGAATACCAATCACCTACACAACCTCCAACCTACCTTAAACATGACATTACAGACTTATAAATTTGCTAGCCTCACTACCTGATGATGCCAGCCCTCCGAACACTTCCAAGTATACAGTGTTAGCACCACACAAGAGTGTAGGTGCACTGCTTACAACATGGACTCCAGTTCCAAGGTGGACCGCATTGTGAAGACATGAGGAATGGACCTGCAAATTAGGAGGATGAGATGGATGCAGAGGCACATATCAATACACCATGCAGTGTACAATACAACAACAATATGCACTATGAATGTATACACAGTATTGACTACAGACTGCCCACACAGCTCATGGGAGTCCAATGTCACCATGTACGTCAATGTCACTTGGGCACACCCTTTGCAAGCCCATGGAAACGGGAAGCAGGAGGGGTGTGTATCACAAAAACCCAAGAATCTGAACCAAATTCATGACAAGCCTGCATGTGCCCAGCCACAATGCAGCGTATGCCCACGGGAGCCACACAAGGCAACACACTGTCCCAAAAAAAAAAAAGAAAATGGCCATTAATGGGCCCGGGGGGGTTGGGGAGGCCACCCAGGAGGTCCGAGGACAGGGTGCACACCAAAACCCACCTGTGTGGATCTTGCGAAAAAAAACACCTCCATGGGCTCATGGCCTACACGGCTACCCTATTGTGGGAGGTATCACTGCTGTCGCTCTCCTCACCCTCTGCAGCTGCATCAGGAGGTGGTGGCACTATGGGAGGCAGCCCACGCAAAGCCCTAGTCTGTTCCTCCATGGCTGCAAGCATGCGGGTGTGGTAGGTCTTGTTCTGGAGGAGAAGTGTGTGGAGGTCCCCATGCAACAACTCACGGGATGCCCGGACCTCCGCCCTAGTTGCCTGCATCTCAGCTGAGAGCGTATGTGTGAGACGCTCCAGCTGCTGTTCTGTCCTTCTGTTTGTTGAAGCCTCAAGCTCAAAAAGAGTCGTCCTGAGGTGAAGGAGTTCCACCCTCAGGGCTTCCCTGTGGCCCTGGGACTCTATGGAAATGGCTTCCTGCAGAGTCGCCAGTGCCGCCCGCCTGTCCCTGTCGGACGCCAACATGTCCTCCCTGTGTGACTGGCAGATGGAGTCGGTTGCCTGCTGTAGTCGCTCCATCAGCCTTTTGGGGGGGACAATGGAAGTGGCCACCCTATCCATGGCCTGAGCCATCATCTCTGATGATGCTGCCTGTTGGGTTGCCATACCGTATATGGATTGCTCCCATGCGGTATTGCCAGGTGGCTGACGGCCACCACGTCGGCGGGCACCACACCTGTCTGGGGCAAGGCGAACTGCGCCTTGCTGTGCCGGCACTGCCTGAGGCTGCAGGACTTCATTCCCCCTCTATTCTGCTGGCCCAGGAACAGGATCAGATGTCACGGAGTGTGACCCTGCATCCGTAACCACCAAAGGCGTACCTGCCAACACTGACATCCCCATTGAGGGTTCTAACCCTGGTGCAGGTGGGTCGGACAGAACAGAATCCCTCCCAGGAACACTCACCTGCGATGGCACATAGGTCTCATCATCCGAATCGACACCTGAATACAGCTTGGGGGAGGTGCAGCCAGAGACACCCCTTGAGAGCACGACCTGCAGCAGTTGTGAGTTCTCACCCACCACCACACCACGTCCCTCACTGGTGGTCGGTCGGCCCTCAGACCCCTCCTGGGTCTGCACCCTCTCCACAACCCTAGCAGTATCAAGTGCGTCATCCCCTGCAAAGACATACAAGAAAACAAATGGAAACAGGCATTAACACTATGGCACACAATTAGGGCTGAGAGGCTACAGAAACAGTACTTGATTGACACATGTCCCACATGACTAAAACCCTCCCATGCATGCACCGTCACTGCGTGTGAAGGGGAGGCAGATGGCACACATTGATGACACCAAGATGGAAGATGAACACATTTGCTGCATGCTGCCTAGCAGTGGCATCACACATTGGCCAGTGATTGGCAGGTCAAATACACATGCCATCACACAGATGGCATGTACCCTAGCCATAAAGTGAAGAGGGAGAGGAGGTCACCAATTGTTCATTCAGTCCAGTTTGCTAATGTAATTGATTTTTTCATTGAAATGGTTTGAATGTTTAACCTGTAGCTGCTAGTCCAAAATGGTCCTATATCACAGGGACATGTCTAAACAAATCATGTCCAGGAAACTAAGCCAGTCCACTGTACCATAGCCATGTCAAACATGTGACAATAGGACTGAGAAATCCCAAGTAAAAGTGGTGGTATGCAAACAATCTGCCTGAATAAATAGAGGTAAATAAGCAACAATGTTGTGGCAAGATGACACTCCAAGGGCAACTGGCGTGGTGTTGGGCTGGATGTCTAATGTTGGCAGAAGGGTTGCTGCTATACCCAAATGCTGGTGCGCAGAATGTATAGGAAGAGGCACATGGGTGACCCAAACCACTCAGGCACACACACCCTCACCTGGCACCCAAACAGAAGCCCTCCCACACACACCATGCACATGGATGACACACACATGCATGTACACTCACCGGACAATGCCTCGTAATCTGCCAGTTCTCCCACGCCTTGGATATATTCCTCCGTGACGTAGGTCCCAGCAACCTGCTCGTGAGGAGTGAGTTCTATGTCGTCTGCTGGAGACCCACCTCCAGTCACTAGAGTTGCGGCATGACTTGAGGCCAGCTTATTCTTTGCCCTGCGCTTTAGGTCATTCCAGCGCTTGTAGCATTCAGTAGCTGTGCGCCTCACGATTCCAAGGGCACTTATGATGTCCGCAATGGTCTGCCAGTGTGCCTGACGTTGTGCAGGTGTGGTCTTGGATCCTGCAACAATCACCATTTCGCGGTCATATGCAGACACATACTCTACAAGTGCACTCAGTTCGGCCTCATTGAAGCTGGGCTTCCTTGACGGGCCCGACTGTGTAGCTGTGTCTGGGGCATCAGCCTCTACTGGACGAGCACTCTTCCTCTTCCGCTTGGAAGGTGGTGGGGATCCTGAGTGTCCTACGCCGCTCTGGACACTAGGGGCAGGAGCCCCGGTGGACTCTGTACTAGGAGTATGGGATTGCACACTCAGCATGGGAGTTGGTGCAGGCATTAGCTCAAGTGTGATGGTGTCAGGGGGAATGTCAGCATGATGGACTTGGACCGACACTGTCCTGGCAGGGTGTGTGAGAGGTGGGGTGGATGGAGCCGCAGCTGCCCCTGCAGCCTCCCCAGCCTGCCTACGCGGGGCAGCAGATGACCTAGCTGCCCCTGATCCACATGGCCTGATGACACCAACGTTCACCGGCGCACGTGGCCTAGACCTGCTGACCTGGAAGTCAGCCATGGAGTCACCCTGTGCCAGGTCTGGTTCCACAGTGGGCTGGTCCAACAAGGGCTGAGCATGGATGGTGTCAGCCACGTTAACCTCAAACAGGGGGGGCATGGGTGTCCCTGACTGCTCCTCCACACATGGGGGGCTAGGTGCACCCTGCAAGTCATGGCCAAGACCCGTACCGGATCCACCACGGCCACCACTTGGGGCTCGGCTACCTTTGCCACCCTTACGGCTTGTTCGCCTCCCAGCCATGGCACTGATGTTATTGTGCGCATGGGAGTCGATGTGAACTATTGTCCTGGGCAATTGGGGGTCAAAGGGGTTGGGTACCAGATGGTAATCGTACCCTAGTGCTCTAGCAAGGCTGTATGTCACCCCTGGGGAAAGATGACGGGTCACGCAACGCACAGGCAACCCCTCCTAGACCACGTGCATGGGAAAATAAACCTGCACTACGCTGTGGCACCCAGAAACACAAGAATGATCGTATGCGTGTCACACGCAGCCTAGAATGACCTCTTAAGGGGTACGCGACACACGGGGCAAGCACAGATGTTAAATACGTGCGCGACTCACTGTCTGCCAGGAACAAAAGCGTGAAAAATATGCGCGTGTGTGCGTTGGCAACACCCCTGCCAAAAGAAGAATTGTACGGTGTCGACAACAGTAGAAGGGAACGCTGTTTGAGGAAACAGGCCCAGGAAAAAGAGGAAAAGAGAAAAAGCTGTCAAAGTTAACAGGGAGTACGAACTGGAAACGCTGTGAAGTAAATCGCGTGTGAACCGACAAGAAGTACAGATTTCACTCACTCGCTCTCCACGAAAAGCACGTACAAGGAAATGGCATTCTACATGTACCTTTTATACACACGTCACAGACGCGCATACGCGATGAGGCCATTTCCACCAATTACGCGCTTTGACACTCGGACGTGTATCTCTTTTTTTTTTACACGCGCCATTCTCTATGGCCATGCGCGTGACGTCACAGCTGCGCATGGTGGCCTTTGGGCCAATGAAATCGCATATGCGAGCACACGTGGTAAAACTGCACGTCCGAGTGTCATCGCGTGTAATCGGAGGGAAGTGAGCGTACACGCGATTGGCCTGGGTATGTGTATTTCTGGGGTGCGTAGGAAGTTTCACACGCGATTGGTGGAAATCCACGTGTGCTCTGTCATCACGTGTAATGAGGGAAACACCCGCGCGCGTCATGTCACAGACGCGCTTATGCGCTAAGGGCCTTTGGTCCAATGAAATCGCATATGCGTGCTGACGTGCCTACGCGCTAAGGGCCTTTCCTCGATTTACACGCAGACGTGCAGGATTTTCACGTGCAAAATCACTCCGTATCAAGCTGGCCACGCGTAAGCACACGGAAGACCACGCTCCTGCCCACAAAGCCGAATTACTGCCCCCCAGAGCCCCAAGCACGCTCCCACCTGCCATCTGCTGCTGCCTGACTGCCTGCTGCCCACGTGCCCTGCCATTTGCTGCCTGCACATCAGCCAGGGGTGCTGTTGCTGTGACCACCCCTGCTGGAACCGAAGACTCCCTACTGGGATTCCATCGCTCCACAGCCCAGCCCCAGGACCCAGTTGCCCACCCACTCCTGCCTCTGGGGTTGTCATGTCGGGCACTGCAACATCTGGCACCACTGACAACTCCCGGCCAGAGAGGCAGTGGGGCATCAGCTTCAGTGCCAGGGAAGTTGGTGTCCTGGTGGAGCAAGACCTGGGGCAGTATGATGCTCTCTACGGAAGTGTGCGCGCCGACAAGGAAGGACGGACTCGGATCTGGACGTACATCGTGACTGCCATCAACGCGGAGGGGGTGGCAGTCCGCGACTTCCAACATGTCAAGAAGCGCTGGGAGGACTTCAGGTCCAGGACCCTGAACAAGGCCCGGCGCCTCTTGAAGGCAGCGGATGCTAAGGGGCGCCGGGGCCACTTGTCGGAAGATCAGATGAGGGTCCTGGAACGCATATCCCCAGCGCTCCACGTCCAGGCCCTTGAGAGGCAGACCCGTCTGAAGTCGAGCGGTAAGTGTACATGATTCATGATTGTAAGCTGTGCGTGTGGTGATGTGCCAGTAGTGTGCCGGTTGCACATATGTTTGTATGGGGCCAAGTATGGGTGGGGTGTACAGGGCCGTGCGGCTAACACATGCGAGGGCTGTCATGGATGGATGGTGCTTGTGTGTGTAGGCTTGCATGCCAAATGCAGTTGCGTGGGCACACATGTTTGGATGAATGTGAATGTAAGTGGGCATGGTCTTGATGTCACGCATGTATGTTGTTTTCAGCAGCATGTATCAGCACTGTGTACATGTGCATGTGTGTGTATTTGACAAGGGTGCAACAGTGATGCAACATGGATGCATGTGACAGCGGGATGTGGAAGCCTGATTAGCAGATGTGACATGGATGCCCATCTGAACACTGCGACAGTTGGTTGAGGTGTACACATGCATGCAAGTGTGGTGGTGTACGTGCATGTGTAGTGCACTCCCTGTGTTGCATGTGATGTCTGGCTCACCTTTGCCTGCTCATGCTGTTGTATGTGTATGGATGGTGCTGGCAGTTGCGATGTGGCTGTGGTATTGCTCATGTGTGCAAGTTGAAATGACATGTGTGTTGCCGATTGTGATGCCATGTCTGAGGTTTGCCAATGCCACTCATGTGCAACTGTCATGTGTGTATGTGTCCATTGTACAGTGCCCTGATGCCTGTGTTTCATTTCTCCCTGTCTGCAGCGTCAACTGATGAAGAGGGCGGAGAAGGTGCTGTGGAGCACAGCGGCGGTGATCGCACCGCCAGCCAGAGACGCAAGGCCCGGCTCCCCTCCCAGGTTGTGATCTCGTTGGGAAGTGAGGAGTCTGGTGCCGCATCCCAGGCCGCAGCTCCCGGGGGGAGGTCCAAGATGTGGAGGTCGGAGTTGGACTCCTCGGCAGCAGAAGGGGCAGCTGGGACCCCACAGGGCCCAACGGGACAAGATGGCACGGAGTCATCCAGGTTGGTGGGGGTTTGGTTGAGGAGGAGGCCGTGCAAGCAACAGAGACGGGGTCTGGAGGTGGGGATTCCACTGGTGCTAGTGGTGCAGTGCAGGACCAGGGACGGGAGGCAGCACAGGTCGCCGCGGAGGTGCCTGTGTGCAATCCTGTCCCTGATCCTGTCACTGCATCATCTTGCACCAGCAGGGATGCCTACGTCCAGACCTGTTTTCAGGCAGGGGATGAGCTCACGACAACTGGCCTTCCTCTGCCTGCGGACGTGGCTATCCGGGTCCGGGTTGAGCCTGTCCTGACTGGTGTGGCGTTGCGTCAACGGGCCATGCGAGGTGACCTGCAGTCTTTTCATGAGGAGACTGCACGTCATCTCGAATGGCTCGTTGACCGCGTCGGCCTACTGGGACAGGTCACCCAGTCAGACCCCCTCCTCAACTGAACCCCCTATGCGCCAGTCGTCCTCCGTGCCATCTTCCCACCCATCAGTCACCTGGGTGCCCTGTGGAGCTGCCTCTGACGGTGCGGCCAGGCTGGTGGAGGAGGCATCCCTGCCACAGTCGGGAATCGGACGTCTAGCAGGGGTGGCCACATCAACGACTGCACCCCAGCCAGCGGAGGATGTGCACGCAGCAGGAGGCAGTGCACGGGCAGAGGCGCAGCAGCGGCAGAAACGTGGTGGGAGCCATGATGGCTCGGGGCCTTCGACATCGGAGGGGCAGGCAACGGCCGGAGGGCAGGAGGAACCCAGGACGGGAAGTGTCTTCCGTGTGGCAGCGGTTGGGCCACGCCATAGATGCGGAGCGGCAGCGGGCGGAAGAGGCACGGCTCACAATGGTCAGGGCGGAGAACTCCATGCGGAGGGCCCTGAGGCGTGCCAAGTGCCTCGAGGCAATCCGCAGGGAGTTTGGGGTGAACATGTGGACGGCCCTGCGGACCCTCGCGGCCATGGAGGAGGAGCGCCTCCGGGACACTGAGCAGGAGTTCGATGATGCCCTGCCCCGGAACATCCCGAAGTGAGCCGGCGGACTAGCCCGCTGCCCTTGTAAATAGTTTTGTAGTTAGTGTTAGGTTTCCTTTGGTTTAGCATTTTTTTTGGACCTTTTGGACAATGGCCCACATTTTTGTATATAGTTTATTTTTTTAGGTAGTGTTATTAGATAGGTTTCATTTCTTCGGTTGGGATCATGGACCCTGGATTGTTTATCTGTATATAGTTGACTTTTGGATTTTCATTTTTTTTTAATGATTTCCCCATGGAGCAATGGTTTTCGATTTTAATTTTCCATTGGATTAACTTTTGTGGACTGTGACTTTAGACACCTTTCGTTTGCATTATGATTTGTGGTTTTGCATCATTTCACGTACCTGCTGGTTTATTTTTTTAAAAATTCAATTATTGTTTCTTTATTTTTGATTCAATTTATGTTGCTTTTAATGCATATTTTTTCTTCAAACTTCAATGTGTAGTATCATCTCATTGGTTTCATGCATATCATGATATGGGTTTTGACATTCACTGACACCCATTGGGTGTATGTGAGGGACATGTGTTCATTTGCAAACTTGCAATTGTGGTTCTATCATGTTTTTGCCATTTCTAAGTAGGTGGATGCAATACTCGGGTGGGTGTTTGGCATTTGGAGGCTGACCATAAGGGCCAGGGATCTAGATTGTGGTGACATGTTGGCTGGGGGACATGAGTGGGGACCTGGTGGAGGCTGCCCCTGGTGGCTGGGGGGTGGGGGTGCAGGGAGACATGAGTTGGACATGAGTGGGGGCCTGGTGGAGGCTGCCCCTGGTGGCTGGGGGCTGGGGGGTGGGGGTGGTGGGAGACATGAGTTGGACATGAGTGGGGGCCTGGTGGAGGCTGCCCCTGGTGGCTGGGGGGTGGGGGTGCAGGGAGACCTGACTGGGGGCCTGGTGGAGGCTGCCCCTGCACTGCTGGGGGGTGGGGGTGATGGGAGACATGAGTGGGGGCCTGGTGGAGGCTGCCCCTGCACTTCTGGGGGGTGGGGGTAATGGGAGACATGAGTGGGGGCCTGGTGGAGGCTGCCCCTGGTGGCTGGGGGGTGGGGGTGGTGGGAGACATGAGTTGGACATGAGTGGGGGCCTGGTGGAGGCTGTCCCTGGTGGCTGGGGGGTGGGGGTGGTGGGAGACATGAGTGGGGCCCTGGTGGAGGCTGCCCCTGCACTGCTGGGGGGGTGGGGTGATGGGAGACATGAGTGGGGGCCTGGTGGAGGCTGCCCCTGGTGGCTGGGGGGTGGGGGTGCAGGGAGACATGAGTGGGGGCCTGGTGGAGGCTGCCCCTGCACTGCTGGGGGGTGGGGGTGATAGGGGACTTGAGTGGGGGCCTGGTGGAGGCTGCCCCTGGTGGCTGGGGGGTGGGGGTGCAGGGAGACATGAGTTGGACATGAGTGGGGGTCTGGTGGAGTCTGCCCCTGCACTGCTGGGGGGTGGAGTTGATGGGAGACATGAGTGGGGGCCTGGTGGAGGCTGCCCCTGCACTGCTGGGGGGTGGGGGTTATAGGGGACATGAGTGGGGGCCTGGTGGAGGCTGCCCCTGAACTGCTGGGGGGTGGGGTGCAGGGAGACATGAGTGGGGGCGTGGTGGAGGCTGCCCCTGGTGGCTGGGGGGTGGGGGTGGTGGTAGACACAAGTGGGGCCCTGGTGGAGGCTGCCCCTGCACTTCTGGGGGGGTGGGGGTGATGGGAGACATGAGTGGGGGCCTGGTGGAGGCTGCCCCTGGTGGCTGGGGGGTGGGGGTGCAGGGAGACATGAGTGGGGGCCTGGTGGAGGCTGCCCCTGCACTGCTGGGGGTGGGGGTGATGGGAGACATGAGTGGGGGCCTGGTGGAGGCTGCCCCTGGTGGCTGGGGAGTGGGGGTGCAGGGAGACATGAGTGGGGGCCTGGTGGTCACTGCCCCTGCTGGCTGGGGGGTGTGGGTGGTGGGAGACATGAGTGGGGGCCTGGTGGAGGCTGCCCCTGCACTGCTGGGGGGTCGGGGTCAAGGGAGACATGAGTGGGGACCTGGTGGAGGCTGCCCCTGCACTGCTGGGGGGTAGGGGTGATAGGGGTCATGAGTGGGGGCCTGGTGGAGGCTGCCCCTGCACTGCTGGGGGGTGGGGGTGATAGAAGACATGAGTGGGGGCCTGGTGGAGGCTGCCCCTGCACTGCTGGGGGGTTGGGGGTGATAGGGGACATGAGTGGGGGCCTGGTGGAGGCTGCCCCTGGTGGCTGGGGGGTGGGGGTGCTGGGAGACATGAGTAGGGGCCTGATGGAGGCTGTCCCTGGTGGATGGGGGGTGGGGGTGCAGGGAGACATGAGTTGGACATGAGTGGGGGCCTGGTGGAGGCTGCCCCTGGGGGGTGGGGGTGGTGGGAGACATGAGTGGGGGCCTGGTGGAGGCTGCCCCTGCACTGCTGGGGGTGGGGGTTATAGGGGACATGAGTGGGGGCCTGGTGGAGGCTGCCCCTGCACTGGTGAGGGTTGGGGGTGATAGGGGACATGAGTGGGGGCCTGGTGGAGGCCGCCCCTGCACTGCTGGTTGGTGGGGGTGATAGGGGACATGAGTGGGGGCCTGGTGGAGGCTGCCCCTGGTGGCTGGGGGATGGGGGTGCAGGGAGACATGAGTTGGACATGAGTGGGGGCCTGGTGGAGGCTGCCCCTGGTGGCTGTGGGGTGGGGGTGGTGGGAGACATGAGTGGGGGCCTGGTGGAGGCTGCCCCTGGTGGCTGGGGGTGGGGGTGCAGGGAGACATGAGTTGGACATGAGTGGGGGCCTGGTGGAGGCTGCCCCTGGTGGCTGGGGGGTGGGGGTGGTGGGAGATATGAGTGGGGGCCTGGTGGAGGCTGCCCCTGCACTGCTGGGGGGTGGGGGTGATGGGAGACATGAGTGGGGGCCTGGTGGAGGCTGCCCTTGCACTGCTGGGGGGTGGGGGTGATGGGAGACATGAGTGGGGGCCTGGTGGGGGCTGCCCCTGGTGGCTGTGGGTGGAGGTGCAGGGAGACATGAGTGGGGGCCTGGTGGAGGCTGCCCCTGCACTGCTGGGGGGTGTGGGTGATAGGGGACATGAGTGGGGGCCTGGTGGAGGCTGCCCCTGGTGGCTGGGGGGTGGGGGTGGTGGGATACATGATTGGGGCCTCGTGGAAGATGCCCCGGCACTGCTGGGGGGTGGGGGTGATGGGAGACATGAGTGGGGGCCTGGTGGCGGCTGCCCCTGGTGGCTGGGAGGTGGGGGTGCAGGGAGACATGAGTGGGGGCCTGGTGGAGGCTGCCCCTGGTGGCTGGGGGGTGGGGGTGGTGGGAGACATGAGTGGGGGCCTGGTGGAGGCTGCCCCTGCCCTGCTGGGGGGTGGGGGTGATGGGATACATGAGTGGGGGCCTGGTGGAGGCTGGCCCTGCACTGCTGGGGGATGGGGGTGATGGGAGACATGAGTGGGGGCCTGGTGGAGGCTGCCCCTGCACTGCTGGAGGGTGGGGGTGATAGGGGACATGAGTGGGTGCCTTGTGGAGGCTGCCCCTGCACTGCTGGGGGATGGGGGTGATAGGGGACATGAGTGGGGGTGATAGGGGACATGTGTGGGGGCCTGGTGGAGGCTGCCCCTGGTGGCTGGGGTGTGGGAGTGGTGGGAGACATGCGTGGGGGCCTGGTGGAGGCTGCCCCTGGTGGCTGGGGGGTGGGGGTGCTGGGAGACATGAGTAGGGGCCTGATGGAGGCTGTCCCTGGTGGCTGGGGGGTGGGGGTGCAGGGAGACATGAGTTGGACATGAGTGGGGGCCTGGTGGAGGCTGCCCCTGGGGGGTGGGGGTGGTGGGAGACATGAGTGGGGGCCTGGTGGAGGCTGCCCCTGCACTGCTGGGGGTGGGGGTGATAGGGGACATGAGTGGGGGCCTGGTGGATGCTGCCCCTGCACTGGTGAGGGTTGGGGGTGATTGGGGACATGAGTGGGGGCCTGGTGGAGGCCGCCCCTGCACTGCTGGTTGGTGGGGGTGATAGGGGACATGAGTGGGGGCCTGGTGGAGGCTGCCCCTGGTGGCTGGGGGATGGGGGTGCAGGGAGACATGAGTTGGACATGAGTGGGGGCCTGGTGGAGGCTGCCCCTGGTGGCTGTGGGGTGGGGGTGGTGGGAGACATGAGTGGGGGCCTGGTGGAGGCTGCCCCTGGTGGCTGGGGGTGGGGGTGCAGGGAGACATGAGTTGGACATGAGTGGGGGCCTGGTGGAGTCTGCCCCTGCACTGCTGGGGGGTGGGGTTGATGGGAGACATGAGTGGGGGCCTGGTGTAGGCTGCCCCTGCACTGCTGGGGGGTGGGGGTTATAGGGGACATGAGTGGGGGCCTGGTGGAGGCTGCCCCTGAACTGCTGCGGGGTGGGGGTGCAGGGAGACATGAGTGGGGGCGTGGTGGAGGCTGCCCCTGGTGGCTGGGGGGTGGGGGTGGTGGTAGACACAAGTGGGGCCCTGGTGGAGGCTGCCCCTGCACTTCTGGGGGGGTGGGGGTGATGGGAGACATGAGTGGGGGCCTGGTGGAGGCTGCCCCTGGTGGCTGGGGGGTGGGGGTGCAGGGAGACATGAGTGGGGGCCTGGTGGAGGCTGCCCCTGCACTGCTGGGGGTGGGGGTGATGGGAGACATGAGTGGGGGCCTGGTGGAGGCTGCCCCTGGTGGCTGGGGAGTGGGGGTGCAGGGAGACATGAGTGGGGGCCTGGTGGAGGCTGCCCCTGCTGGCTGGGGGGTGTGGGTGGTGGGAGACATGAGTGGGGGCCTGGTGGAGGCTGCCCCTGCACTGCTGGGGGGTCGGGGTCAAGGGAGACATGAGTGGGGACCTGGTGGAGGCTGCCCCTGCACTGCTGGGGGGTAGGGGTGATAGGGGTCATGAGTGGGGGCCTGGTGGAGGCTGCCCCTGCACTGCTGGGGGGCGGGGGTGATAGAAGACATGAGTGGGGGCCTGGTGGAGGCTGCCCCTGCACTGCTGGGGGGTTGGGGGTGATAGGGGACATGAGTGGGGGCCTGGTGGAGGCTGCCCCTGGTGGCTGGGGGTGGGGGTGCTGGGAGACATGAGTAGGGGCCTGATGGAGGCTGTCCCTGGTGGCTGGGGGGTGGGGGTGCAGGGAGACATGAGTTGGACATGAGTGGGGGCCTGGTGGAGGCTGCCCCTGGGGGGTGGGGGTGGTGGGAGACATGAGTGGGGGCCTGGTGGAGGCTGCCCCTGCACTGCTGGGGGTGGGGGTGATAGGGGACATGAGTGGGGGCCTGGTGGAGGCTGCCCCTGCACTGGTGAGGGTTGGGGGTGATAGGGGACATGAGTGGGGGCCTGGTGGAGGCCGCCCCTGCACTGCTGGTTGGTGGGGGTGATAGGGGACATGAGTGGGGGCCTGGTGGAGGCTGACCCTGGTGGCTGGGGGATGGGGGTGCAGGGAGACATGAGTTGGACATGAGTGGGGGCCTGGTGGAGGCTGCCCCTGGTGGCTGTGGGGTGGGGGTGGTGGGAGACATGAGTGGGGGCCTGGTGGAGGCTGCCCCTGGTGGCTGGGGGTGGGGGTGCAGGGAGACATGAGTTGGACATGAGTGGGGGCCTGGTGGAGGCTGCCCCTGGTGGCTGGGGGGTGGGGGTGGTGGGAGATATGAGTGGGGGCCTGGTGGAGGCTGCCCCTGCACTGCTGGGGGGTGGGGGTGATGGGAGACATGAGTGGGGGCCCGGTGGAGGCTGCCCTTACACTGCTGGGGGGTGGGGGTGATGGGAGACATGAGTGGGGGCCTGGTGGGGGCTGCCCCTGGTGGCTGTGGGTGGAGGTGCAGGGAGACTTGAGTGGGGGCCTGGTGGAGGCTGCCCCTGCACTGCTGGGGGGTGTGGGTGATAGGGGACATGAGTGGGGGCCTGGTGGAGGCTGCCCCTGGTGGCTGGGGGGTGGGGGTGGTGGGATACATGATTGGGGCCTCGTGGAAGATGCCCCGGCACTGCTGGGGGGTGGGGGTGATGGGAGACATGAGTGGGGGCCTGGTGGCGGCTGCCCCTGGTGGCTGGGAGGTGGGGGTGCAGGGAGACATGAGTGGGGGCCTGGTGGAGGCTGCCCCTGGTGGCTGGGGGGTGGGGGTGGTGGGAGACATGAGTGGGGGCCTGGTGGAGGCTGCCCCTGCCCTGCTGGGGGGTGGGGGTGATGGGATACATGAGTGGGGGCCTGGTGGAGGCTGGCCCTGCACTGCTGGGGGATGGGGGTGATGGGAGACATGAGTGGGGGCCTGGTGGAGGCTGCCCCTGCACTGCTGGAGGGTGGGGGTGATAGGGGACATGAGTGGGTGCCTTGTAGAGGCTGCCCCTGCACTGCTGGGGGATGGGGGTGATAGGGGACATGAGTGGGGGTGATAGGGGACATGTGTGGGGGCCTGGTGGAGGCTGCCCCTGGTGGCTGGGGGGTGGGAGTGGTGGGAGACATGCGTGGGGGCCTGGTGGAGGCTGCCCCTGGTGGCTGGGGGGTGGGGGTGGTGGGAGACATGAATGGGGGCCTGGTGGAGGCTGCCCCTGCACTGCTGGGGGTGGGGGTGATAGGGGACATGAGTGGGGGCCTGGTGGAGGCTGCCCCTGCACTGCTAGGGGGTGGGGGTGATAGGGGACATGAGTGGGGGCCTAGTGGAGGCTGCCCCTGGTGGCTGGGGGGTGGGGGTGCAGGGAGAAATGAGTTGGACATGAGTGGGGGCCTGGTGGAGGCTGCCCCTGCACTGCTGGGGGGTGGGGGTGATGGGAGACATGAGTGGGGGCCTGGTGGAGGCTGCCCCTGCACTGCTGGGGCGTGGGGGTGATAGGGGACATGAGTGGGGGCCTGGTGGAGGCTGCCCCTGCACTGCTGCGAGGTGGGGGTGATAGGTGACATGGGTGTGGGCCTGGTGGAGGCTGCCCCTGGTGACTGGGGTGTGGGGGTGCAGGGAGACATGAGTTGGACATGAGTGGGGGCCTGGTGGAGGCTGCCCCTGCACTGCTGGGGGGTGGGGGTGGTGGGAGACATGAGTGGGGGCCTGGTGGAGGCTGCCCCTGCACTGCTGGGGGGTGGGGGTGATGGGAGACATGAGTTGGGGCCTGGTGGAGGCTGACCCTGGTGGCTGGGGGGTGGGGGTGATGGGAGACATGGGTGGGGGCCTGGTGGAGGCTGCCCCTGGTGGCTGGGGTGCAGGGGGACATGCGTTGGTGGGCAGTACTGCAAGGTGACACGTGGGTTGGCTGGGGGGCATGGCCATGGTGGATGGGGTGCCTGCAGGACATGTGCAGGGTAGGCCCCTGTGGTGTGGGCCACCTGCAGGGGCCGTGCAGGGTGTAGAGGGAACACCTGGGAGGACCCACACGTGCAATTCACGTGTGGTGCTCCCCGCGCACCCCTGTAATACACGTACCCTGATGGAATCGCGTGTGATACTTCCTGCGCACCCCTGAAATACACGTACCCGGCTGCTTTTGCGTATGATACTTCCCGCGCACCCCTGGAATACACGTACCCTGATGATTTTGCTTGTGATACTTCCCACGCACCCCTGAAATACATGTAGCCTGCTGCTTTCGCGTGTGATAGTTCCCGTGCACCCCTGGAATACACGTACCCTGCTGCTTTTGCGTGTGATACTTCACGTGCACCCATGGAATACACGTACCCTGCTGTTTTTGCGTGTGATACTTCCCGCGCACCCCTGGAATACACGTACCCTGTTGGAATCGCATGATACTTCCCGCGCACCCCTGAAATACACGTACGCTGCTGCTTTTGCGTGTGTTACTTCCCATGCACCCCTGATGCACACGTACACAGGACAATCGCGTGTGGAACTTCCCGCGAACCACTGAAATACACATTCCCCGCTTGGCGTTTGCTGTTTGCCAGCCCTGTGAACTGGCCCAGGGTTAGCGCAGCCCTTTGCGATTATTTGGGGATTTTGAAGGCTTTTCCTTGCGCGAGGGCGTTCTTGGGGGCGTAACTGGCGCTACTGCAGGGTCGCTGCGCCACGCTGCGCCACGGCTGGTTTTGGATGCGAAAATCCATGAATACGCTGTGCGCGAAAATCGATTTTAGCGCACGTGGCTGGCGCAGACATTCGCATGGGCACACTGTGCGCCAGCCGCATGCAACACTTTTGTGCGAAATTTCATAGAACAATAAACAACTTTTATATCAAATGCATTTTTATGTTTTCAGCATATTCTTGAATGATTACATCATCTTCAATTTATCGAGAAGCAGACACAAATTGTCCAATGCATTGCAGACCTTCTGGGTCCTTCAGCAAGCCAATGTCTGATTCGAAGATGTGCTTGGTAGATAGATTGTAGTTTTTAAAACGTGTACAAATAGTTTCTGTACTCTGGAACAAGCCATCAAGGGAGGATGCAGCAAGATGGCTACCAATTCATGTGCACGTGATCAGAGGAGTGCTTCTGATCATTGGCACATGAATTGGTAACCCTCCTGCTGCATCCTCCCTCATTGGTTTGATCGAGCAATGCAGAGTACAGAATTCGATAGGTAATACAGCCCTTTTCTATTGACTGTTTGATTGAATGTCTAGTCAGATTAGATTGTGCACCATTTACAAACTACAATCAAACCACCTACTAATATTTGTTGCATTTTATGTTCCACCCTTTAGCTTCCCTTGGAGTAAATGTGAATCAATTTTCTATCTTAAGAAAGGTTTTCTGTTGTAACTGAACTCTGAGTTATTGGAGCTGGGAGGGAACTTTGTGAAATTCCTCAGGTAGTGTTTGGAGGTTGGACACATGTGCTCCTCCCATCTGCACTTCCCACAAATAAAACTATTCTGAATAGTGCACTTGTGATGATTCACTGGATCTTGCCACTTCTCCCCAGAGGGGAGCCTTTCCCTGTGAGGCTAGGCAGGTGGGGCCACTACCCAATAGCCCCCCTGTGGGTGGTGAAAAGTGAGAACTCACATCGAGAGACTCACTTCTTGGGGATAAGGACTCCCATTCCATGAAAGGACTCCCTAACCGCTTTTCCCTTTAAACACAATCCTTGCCAGAAATCCCTGATAACACTACTGTCTGTTATGGTAATGTCTCTTCAGTCTTTGATCCACAAATTAATATGACCCAGAGGAAGAAGAGCCAATGAAACCTGCAGCGTAATAACAGGTGGTCTTACCATTGTACTGAGAAGAGTTGACCCACAAGGAGACAGATAGATTACCTCAACAACAGTAAAGAAGGACTTTGACTTTACGCTGAGGAGGATCCAGCCACAGGAAATAAAGTGCGAGAAAGGACAGGTGAAGAGAAAGAGCAACCAGCACGAAGCCATCCCATCCCGGGAAGTTTGAACCTGGCAATACAAAGCTGCAAGAATGTTGATCCCCAGTGGTGGGGCCAGCCAGATGCGGTCAACTGAGCAATGTGATGGAAACCAAACTGCTGACCCGTGAAAGAGTGAAAAAGAAGCCAGAAGTGGCGCGACATCAGGGTAGGTTGACCGTGTGTTCCTGTAACTGCAGCAGAGCCGTTTGACCCTAGTTTCTGCAGAGCCGTGAGGACAAAGCAGGGAGCGGAGTGAATAAAACCAGAAACACTGAAGCAGCGCGAGTCAGCCCACACACATGGAAAACAGCCAGCGATTAAGTCCCGGCACACTACGGGTAATAAAAACAGCGAGAGAAGTTTGGGTAAACTCAAGAGTAAAGAGAATTTCCGGAGTAGTCTCCCTCGTCACAGTAGAGACACCAGAGAATCAAGAGAACCTCAGGAGTAATCTCCCTCATCACATTAGTGAAACCCAAGGACTCAAGCATCACGAGAACCTTGGGAGTAAGCTCCCTCGTCACAGTGGTGATACCCAGAGAATTAAGAGCCAAGAGAGCATCGGGAGTAATCTCCCTCGTCACAGTGATAATCCAGATAGGATTAAAGAAGAGACTACACAACAAGAGCTGTCTGTAAGTAATCTTCATGACATCATAAGGCAGGGAAGAATGGCTGGAACTGTAAACCAGTCTTTCAGGAGCACATGGGAAGAAGTGACCTTCACAGGTGAGACATGGTATCCCGCTTTTCCAAGTAAGAACCAACCTGCCCCTCCCCCTGCCTTTATAGGCTGTTGCAAATCCTTTCCCCTCATTTCCTCTTAATCATTCAATTCTAGTATTGAGACGAGGAAGAGGCCTACAGACTGGTGTAAGGGTCAGGTATGTCCAGAGTGCTTCACTAATGATGGTTAGGCAATTGGGCCTGAGGACTCACACCTGCAACTTGTCAAACTATGCAGGCGTATAAAGGGTGGAGCTGACATGGTGACAAGGTGGCAGGAGAGACCACTGGGAGAGAAGCCAGGCCGAGTATTGCGTGCCTGCAGAGGGAGAAAGCTGCGGGCCGAGAAAGAAATCTGACACGGGCGGTGCTGCTGGAAATCCAATGAGAGAGAGGAGCGAACTGCCAGCGGGGCTCACGATCCAACGAGAACGTGTATGTAGAGCAAGACAAGTAAAATGTCCGAAGGAGACACCAGGGTCCGGTGAGTGAGGAAAAAGGGAATTCTCAAACCAGGGCACCTCTGGGGCTGTTACGTGGCAAAGGTGAATGCCGAATGAACGAAAGATGATATGCAAGATACAGTGAACGAAAGTAAATGGTTATGATGAATATTACCAATACGATGAGGTGTGAGCAAAGGGATAAGAACTTTGAACTTTTGAATCCCGAAATGAAAGAAAGCTTTTAATAAGCGTATGAAAGCCTTAACCAAACAAATGAACAGACAACAAGTTGGTGTGAAAAAACAAATACAATATATGCAAAGCGAAGCTCGGATCTGATGAAATGCAATGCAAAGCAAGTATGGAACATTGCTGAGGAGAGTGAGAGCAGTGTGGTGAAAGGGAAAAGAAGATCACGACATGAACTGTATAAAATAACTCACTGCAGAAAAGTCAAAAGACTGGCAAAGAGGAAATCACGTTGTGGCAAAGCCAAAAGGTTGGTAAGGAGAAAGCCAAGTGAGTGTGAACCAGAGCACAGGGGCAGTTACAGAAGAACCTTTGTGGGCGAGCATGTCTAGGATGACCGGTTGCATGACCTGTGATGGGTGGACCGTGTGGTGCGACAACTGCGCCTGGACCGGGTATACCCTATCTATAAAAGCCACAAAAAAAAGAAAAAAATCCAAAGACACATACAAAGAACAAATAACAGTGCATGAAAGATATTGCTCAAGTGAAGCAGAAGAAAGCAATGTGTATGAACTGTCAAGAACTAGAAGGAGTGTAAAGCTGACCTGGAACTGGTTTTGAATATTGAGAGACTGAACTTAAGTACAAGTTGGCAAGCTGAGCAACCTGATGTCATGGGGGAAGGAAAACCTGAGAAATTTTGTAAAATTTGGTGAGGCATTAAGAGAAGAGAATCCTGAGGCCATTTTGGAACTGAGTTGTCCTATTGGGGAAGGGAACCCAGAGACTTTGTGGAACCGTTCAGAACTTGGGGGAGTGGAGCTGGAAAGCAAGCCTGGAGCTTGAAGAAGTTCAGACCTTTACTTTAACTGCAATTGTGAGGGCAGGACACAGACAGACTGGAACTTATTGACTCAGACTTTCCTTAGTTTCTTTAGGTAGGGAAATCCCACCTTAGCATAGGACAAGTTAGGCCTTCAACCATCCTGACATTTAAGTTAATAAATTACTTTTGTATGAATGTTGAATCTGTCTGTGTCTTGCTTCATGATGCCTTCACAGTACTCTCTATGTGCTGCCATGGGTATGTGCGCAATCTCTCTCTCTCTCTCTCTCTCTCCCTCTTTCTCTCTCTCTCTCTCTCTCTCTCTCTCTCTCTCTCTCTCTCTCTCACACACACACACACACACACACACACACTCTGCCAGTAGCAACACCAAGACACCCACAAACAGTGACGACACACATAACCCCTATATACAAATTAACCACACATGCAAACCCCTTGACAGACTTCGCACACAATAACCACTGTACACTAAGAACTCTGACATCACACCATACTCAAAACTACCAGGCGCCGACCCTTCCTGACACACAAGGACACAGATGCAGACAAACACATGTGCCCCAAAAATGCAAATCCCCCTCACACAACCCCCAAGCAATCTTCTTCACCATAAGCATATGCTAAAACGCACACATCACTTGGCATCGCCCAACTCTTCTCCACACCAGTGGTGTTGCCTGATGCTGTGCTAATCTTTTATCATGAATCTTAAATCCTAAATTCACAGTCAGGTGAATCATGGCCCTGCTTCAGGAGCCTGCTGCTGATTTTCCCAGCTCCAACTGGTCGTGGATCGGTGGTATGTGCACTTGTGGTCAGTCAGTGCCGTGTCTGGCAAGCATGGGGGTGAAAGAATGCTGTGCTGGGGATCAAGGTATACTAGATATCTAGCAAGGGAAGCATTTGTATGACCACCACACCGGAAGACAGGGTTAGGTATGTGGCTACACGTGCCGATTGTGGCAGCAGAGGGGCGAGTACTGAGGTGGAATCATAAGGGGTGCATGATTTACTGAGAGGATCTGCAGGACTGTAGGGAGATGATGTCTGTATCTGGGGCAGAGCACAGAGCAAGGTGTGTGTCAGCCACATTAAGACTAGCTCTGCAGGCTCTTTGATGGTCCCAGCCTCCAAAGCCACTTCAGAGCCACCTCCAATCCTTTGTGTAAAGAGGGATTACCAAGCGCAAGAGTGAGGGGTGTTGTCAGTATTATGGTGGTATGTGAGGAAGGAAGGATACAACCTCAATCCATCTGTAGGTCTGTAGGTCTGTAACAACATTTGGGACTTTCAGTCAGAACAATTTTACAATCAAAGATATTTAAGATAAGGACTTACAGTGATTCATTTACATAGTAGAGGAGCTAAATAATGTTATTATATGACCTTGCTAACATCCATACTTCAGATACATCTTTCAGCTATATGTCATGGACAAAATTGGATATATGCTAACAGTAAAACATCTCAAAGTGGGCAACGTTATCTGCGAAGGGGCCTTATTAGTTTTCACACCCCATATTTATAGGTGAGAGATATTTTCTGAGCATGGTGGTCTGTTATGATTTAAGAGAGGAACAGCTCATGAACATTCATATTAATGTCTATATTCTTACATACAGTGTTTTTCATTGAATAGAAGTTCATCCTGTGATGGATGTGGCATTTGTTACACATTTTCATATGAAATAACATTGAAATTATTTTGTCCTGAAGAAGGTGTGATATCTCTAAAATACTGAAACTTTATAGACACGTCAACCAAACCTTCTCAATTGTGTCAATGTAAAATTACTGATTATTTCCACCTAAGAGAATTAGTGTGTATCACCACATTTTTAATTTAAAGCACTGTTGATCTTTTTTCAATTGTGAGTGTAAAATGCCTTCACTATTCCTAATGATTTGAACGAAAGAGCAAAGTTTAGTTTAGTTATGATTATGTTTTTTTTCAAATGTATTTTTATTGATTTTTGGTATTGGTGTTCATTTTTTAATTTGAGTTTTGAAATGTAATATGTGTAAGAACCTATGAATGTTACTGTTATTTGTTTATATATGTGAGGTGAGAGGTTAACTTTCTGGTAACTAAAATGAATGTTATTATAACAGTCTAAAAGCCAGTTATTTTTGGTGTTATGCTTGATTTTTTAATAAAACAATGTATTGATTATATTTCTTCAAGTAAAACCGCGTTGAATAGTTACTTTGGTTATTAGAATGATTTGAGATTAGTTTCTTTATAAAAATTAATATATGTTTTATTTAATGATAATAAAATTTGTTCAATCACGATCAATCACGATCCCCTGACAATTGCATTCATTGACAATATGTTCCTTCTTATTTGATTAAAAATGAGTTTGCTGTAAGGACACTCCTAGTGTAGTTCCTCCGAGTTCCTATGTGTTGTACGGGTTCCTCTAATTTGAAAGTACATTTAAAATGAACGAAGGCCAGTATGTCATTTGTCCATACAATTTAAGCTTTCTATCCCTCTTGTGTGGGCTACACTGGATTGCAATTTCCCTGAAGCGCAAGGAAAAAGCCATAGGGAAGCAATGACATTAACAAGAACTCAGGTACATTATGACCTGGCATAGCCATGGGGGTGGACTATAAAATTATTGAGATCCACAGGACATGATGCATGGGCCAACGCGGACCAAGGGATACCAAAAGTGAGAGGAAAGGCAGGCTGCAGTGGCATCTCCAGCATGTTAACGGGTCAGCGATACATGCAGGAAGAGTCTGCAGTTCAGCCCAGAAGAGGAAGGGGCCCGGGAAGTGGGGTTATGCCGAGAATTGAGTCGAGCTGCTGGGAGCAGTGAAGCGGAGTGTGGTAAAGGGTGAAGGGAGCTGAAGTGTTAATACATGGGTATTAACATACATAGTTAATACATAACATAACATGTATTAATACATAGTGTTAATACATACTTAGGCCCCATGGAGGACTGTGGCATGACAGGAACGCCAGGCTTTATCGTAAAATATTGCTCAGAGTTTAGCCAATGAAATTCTGCGAAGTCATTCTGTGAGGTAATACTATCTATCATAGGTAGATGACTTACTGAATCGGGCAGTGATTTGCTGTTAGATCTCGAGAATGTTCCCTTGCAGTGTACGGAATGTCGCACACCCATTAAAAGGGCATTAAGTGGAAGGTGTCAGTTTACCAATGTAAGGTTTCTTATCTTATTTTGTCACTTTCTATGCCTCAAAACCAGAAACAGAATATGGTGATTCTTTTTATATTATATTGTGTACATAGTTCATTCAAACTTTTACACATATTTAGCAAAAATACAGTTCATGCAAATGTGACAGATGGCCTGAATGAAGCACAATATCTTCGCCTCACCTTCCTCCCCCTGCCCCCACTGCTAACTCTCCCTCTGACTCTGTCCTTGCTAACTTGCACCTTTCCATCTCTAACACTGTGACGAATCAACTTCCAGGGCTTTAGTAGTCCAGGGATGAATATCTGTTTCTAAACCATCTATCAGTCCCACACCTCTAGTACACCAGAAGGCATCTGAACAAATTGGAAACACAAGTCAATTATAAACCTCCTTGTCCAATTTTGTTAGCGTGGACGGAACAGTAGGCTTATCTCTGCAAGGTCGTGGATTGTTGCTTAGTTGCAACACGGCGAAAATACAATTATTACCCAATGATAAAAGGCACTAGCCAGTCAAGGTTGTATACAAATATCTACTTTATTATTATTACAACAGAAGGTTCTAGCACACTCTGTAAAATACAGCCCACCCTGTAAATGAGTACACTCTAGTTACTGACAGGAGGGTAGTCGGTAAAGTAATCAATTGCAATAGTTCAAGGATACTTGGTATCAGCTCAAAGGGAGCAATGGGTCATAAAATGTCATTAGGGGCCTTTGGAGAAGGACAATGGGGACAGAACCACAATGAACCTTGTGCTTTTAGAAGTTCTTGGTGCTCAACAGTGTCGAATCGGTTTCAGGGCGCTTTGCAGCTTCTGTGACAGTTAAAGACGGGAGAAGCTGCGGGTACCAGGCGCCAGGCAGTACGGCGAGTGAGGCTGGATGGACAGCTACAGGCTGGCCTACACAGTGGCTCAGGGTCAGGAATCGTTGTCTCAGTGCTGGTTTAGCAAGATTGAAACACTGGTCAGGGCATCTCGGGCGACGATAGCAACTGCAGCACGACAACAGTCAGATGTGCAGTCGGTTGTAGTTCGAGGGGCTCAACTATCTCGAAAATGTCCTTTCAGTTGGATGCCAGTTGATGCTTGTCGATGCATTCTTCCTAGCTTCTTTGCTGGGCTTGTGTTGTACTTTAAGGCGGACGGCCCAAAGCTGAGGAGAGTGTTGCAGGCAACGGTCTTGTCCTTCGGTTCAAAGACTCTCTGGCACTTTCCACCTAGGAGGTATGCTTGCAGAGCCTAGCAGGTCATGCTGTGTGCTGGCTGGCTACCGGTTCTGGAGCTGCTGGAGGGTCTGCTGGATTCAGTATCTCCCTCTGTTCCATGCAAGATATTTAGGAGAAGAATCTCGCTTCCCTTTTGAATATCCTGGCCTTCCTTCACTGGAGAAGTTGTAAGGCAGACTGTACCTTCAGCCAGAGTATAATGCTGAGTTCTTCTTTGCTGCTTCTGGTGAAGCCTTTACATGATCTGCTAAGAGAGGGGGTCAGCCCTCTTTTAATTCTAAATGGGCCTGAGTGATTGGTGCAGGCTAAGCCTACCTTAATGAACTGAGTTTATGGCCCTTTTTGGGGAGCGTGTCATGCAGTAGATGGGATGCAGTGTAACTCTTTACACCAAATAATCAAACCAACTCAGGAGGATGGCAAAGTTAATTTCCTGTTTTATTATCAATTGTCTGAAAAAGTGTGTTACACCAGACATCAACGGACATCGCACAAGCTCTCTCGAAGCATTTCATAAAAACAATACTTTTATAGCAAAAAAACGTCATACATGACATCATACTATGTGGCAAATATTGTGGTTGGCTCAAGGGAAACATCTACGTATACTTTCTATAAGGGATCGGATTATGATTGGGTCTCTAAAGTCAACTTCTATTTCTAGCCTTGGCTCATGTAACAAGAGACCATAATTTGGCCCATTTTGCAGCATTTAATTGTCTTGATTTAATAAACTTGGCACTTGTTGTGTTCTTACTTTGCACCTTAACAAAGGATTGATTCAGCTTCTCACGTTCACTGTTCTTCAAGGATAGATAAGCAGTCTTCGCAGCTTCCACTCTTGACACCAGGCCATACAGCCCTTCTCGAATCTTCCATGCTCTCAGCTAATTCTCTGCTGAGACACAGCTTTCTGCCCTTCTTTTCATGGTTTCGAGCTTACTCAGATTGTAACACTGATGTCCAGATCCTACATATATATGGCGGCTCCGCCTGCAGTCTATTCACTACGTATAGCCAGCTCTATAATCAATTATTAGTCTACTTGCATTGCTGCATCTGTACAGTTATCAAACGGCTTGCATTTTCTGTGGTGCTCTTCACACATACAATCTTTGTTTTGTTTATGAAAGTTTACTCGATCCTTTACTTCACCATCACTTTCTATAAGGTCCAAACATTCTCTTTGTCAACCAGTCTTCTCAGCGCATCATGCTCATTTCTTGTGACATCACCAACTTCTCTTTCTCTCTTTTTCATATTCCTTCGAGGATCTCTTCCAAAAGATTGTCATCTCTTCGGCGATACATTTGATAGGGTTTTCTTAGTGGATACCTTTTCTCGAAGATTCGACGCAGAATATTCAGAACTGCTGGTGCCAAACATGGCACCATTTTACGCTTCCAGCATATAGGTAGTGGGGGGGCAGGACTTCCTGCAGCGGCAGTTAGCTGCTCCTATACAGAACCAATCCTGTGCTTCTGCCAACAATCTTCTGTTATGCGTGAGGTCATAACCAGAGTGTTTTGCAACAAGAAAGGTAAAGGGGTGAAAACATGTACTACTAAGTCCCACCCATCTTCCGGTCTGTTGTGGATCAAAGGGTCTTTCTGATTAATTTAGCTATATGTGGCTCCTGATGAAAGAGCAGGTCTCCCTTGAAGTTATGGCGAGAACAGACTCTCTGTCTCCATCAAATCACATACTTCTTCCCTCTGAAAGGGAGTCCCCTTGCAGGGATTGCTTACTGTAACAGTTGTCCCAAACATGACATTTACTACCCTTCATACTTAGGGGTAAGAGCTGACTTCAGTTTGACACAGATACATATCAGAAAGGTGTTGGGTTTCCTGTCCCCTTTGTCAGCTCTGCGATCAGGCCTCTTGCAGGCAATGGGCAGAGCTGATCCATGGATCCTTTGATATTTAATTAGGCTCACCATGGCAGGAGGAAGGTGTTGTCCTCCTCCTCTTGATGCCTTCATGTACTCCTGGCTGTCACATTCCAACTAAATGCAACAAGGAAGACTGCGCCTGTAGGCTGTGTCCCCCCAGAGTACACAGATCTATGTGTTTGTTGTGCAGTGAGCATAGGAAAATGTGTGTGGTTTAGCCCCACACATTTTCCGAGGTTGATCTCCCATCATTCCATTTCCTTTAAAAATATCAAACAAGCCCAGGCGAGTGCACATCCGTGGTGCGGATGGTCGAATTCCTCACAAACACCCTTGACATCCTTGCCCCTGTCATGAGGATCCTCCTAAAACTTCCCACCAAGAACAACGGCTGGTACCACTCAGATCTAGCATCTCTGAAATGGAAGTGCAGAGTTGCTGAACGGAAATGGCAGACCTTGGGTTTACTCTCTGACAAACTGGACTGCCGCCTGCTCCAAAGGCAACATCGCTTTTCTAGCTGCTCCAAGAAGCGGGGCACATCCAAGCCTGCATCTACGGAGTCACTAACACCACAGCCAAACTTTTCAAAACATGCAAGGAACTCGCCAATCCAGCTGCAGTATCTACCTCTCTCCTTCCTTCCCAGGCCCTTTGCATAATGTTGGCCTCCCATTTCACATCTAAAACTAAGGGCATCTTGTCCTCACTCTCCTTCACCCCCATCTCCACTCCTGCACCTGCTCCCCCCCCCTCACTCTCCTCTCTTCTGCCCATAGCACCGGATGAGGTCTCTAAAGTTGTCCTCTCTATGAAGGTCTCCTCCAAACAAGTGCTCCCCTGCCCCTCCAGAGCCATTAAGAACAACATCTCCTCTCGTTTCCCCTGCTCTTGCTAACTACTGTAACCACTCCTTTGCCACTGGCTCTTTCCCACTTTCCCTCAAGAACTTCTTTGTGCAAAAAGCTGTCTGCTGACCCCTCCTACCCAGCTAACTATCGCCCTAGTTCTACTACCTCCTTCCTGGGTAAACTCCTGGAGAAGTTTGTTCTTCCCCAGCTGACCCTCCACACTGATCTTGTTGGTGGCCTCCAGGACCATCAATCTGGTTTCCCAGCATACAGAGGCATGGAAACTGCTCTCCTGAACACCTGTGAAACCATGTTTGCAAATCTCGACTCCACCTCTTCTGCTGTCCTCGTTCTCCTTGATCTCTCCTCTGCCTTTGACATGGTCAACCATTCTATTCTCCTAAAACGACTCTGTGACACCCTCGGCATCACCGACCCGGCATTGGATTAGCTGCCCTCTTTCCTTTCTCCTCCAACCCCTCACTCTCTACCTGTGGCGACCCCCAGGGATCTATCCTTTCACCACGCCTTTTCAATATCTATCTTGCCCCACTTGCTCACCTAATTTCCTCTGTCTCTCCTCATTTTCAGTGTTATGCTGATGACACACTGCTTTCCTTCAAACTTCCCTCTACTACATCCTCCCCCTCCTCTTTGATCCCTGACTGACTGACAGCCATCCAGGCATGGTATGCAGCTAACGGTTTCTGTTTTAATGCCAGTAATATGGAGATCCTTCTCATTGGAACACCTGCGCCCTCTTTTCCTCCTACCCTTTGGCCACCCTCTTTGGGCCCTCTACCCCCACCATCCTGTGAGACCAAAAACCTTGGGGTCATCTTCGATTCCGCTCTCTCCTTCACCCCTCACATCATGAATCTTACCAAGACTTCCCACCTCCACCTCCTCAGAGGCATCTTTCCTTTCCTCACTTTTGCCCAGAAGCTCAATGTCACCCACGCTCTGGCCCTCTCCTGGCTGGACTACTGCAACAGTCTTTTCTCAATCTCACTCTTTCCTGCCTACGCCCCCTCCAGCTAATCCAGAATAGGGCTGCAGGACTTATCCTTGACCTCAATCCCAGGGACTGTATCTCTCCAGCCTTAGAATCTCTCCACTGGTTGCTGTAATGATAAAATGCAAGACCCTCTTCATCATCCACAAGGCCTTCTGGGGCCTAGGACTACGCTATCTCCAACTTTCCCTCCACAAATATCCCCCTGCTAGAGCCCTACGCTCCCCTAACTCCAACTCTTTGGCTGTCAAACACTTCTGCAAGCAGAGAGTGGGGGTCAGATCTCTCTCCTCAGCTGACGTCTCATTTTGGAACAGCCACCCTGCCCCTCTCAGACTGGAGAATGACCGCAAGTTCTGGAAATTGATCAAAACTCTGCTGTTCCCCACCTCCTTCCCCTGTTTCCCTTCCCTGTTAATCACCCACTGCTGCTGCGACCAGTGGCCTGATCCTCATTAACCTCACCAGATTCTAGCCCCTTCTTCCCAGTCGATACCAGCACCCTCCCCCACTGCACTGCCCTTGATGGCACCCGCTTGGTGGGTCTGCATCGCACCGTTGGGAGTCGCCTTCACTAGCACTTAGCCTGAGGTTCTCCTCCTTGGTTCCCTTACCACTTCTCTCCCGGCCCCTGCAATAGCACATGTCCACTCCTTTGCCCCCCTTCCTTACCATATACTGCACTTTCTTCACTGCACTTGCACATCCGAATGCCACAGAGCCTAGAAGGTCCATGAATCTATGTTACTGTTTTGCCATTGTTATTATTTCCCCTGTTCCATTCCCATTTATCTTTGTGGGGCTTTGAAACACAATTCTGTTGTATAAGGCACCTAACAAATTCTCAATAAAATAAATATAAAATGTCAAGGGGTTGCATTTAGCACACAGTAGAACTATGGTGTGGTTCTTCAAGCTTCATTAATATTGCAGAACAGACAGGCATTGGGTGTAAAACAAGGGATACTATCTGTAAAAGGGGTTTAGAAGGTGGCACTAGGGCTGTCACCCACTCTCTCAACTCCCCTGGGATTCCTGCCAAAGCCCAGGCGTTCATCTCCCCGGTTAGTTTCTACAGATCAGTAACACCTACTGTTAGTTCGCTAAATTGCTCTAAGGCTGTGTCCCTGAAACGTTGGCTATCTGCCTCCCTATTTCTACACTACCACAGAAGTTACTTCTAGAGGGTAGTGTTTGTGCGCCTTCTGATCTTATCACCCTCTCTCGCTTCACTACTCAACTCCTCCCCCTACTCTCCTCCATCCTACCAACTCCACCTACCTTCTCTTCACCACAACTCTCTACCTTCTCCATGCTATTAGGAGTCTTCTGTTCTACTATCATGCAATTCAGGGATATGGTTCCCTTCATGCGTCGTCCCTATTCTCACAAAAAACCTGAGGGATATGGTGCCCTGCTCACCCCTTCGCTATCCACGAAACTCATGGATATGGTGCCCTGCTCACCCCTTCACAATCCCCACTCTCACTCCTTTCAGCCCCTTCTCACTGGCTTGGACCATTTGCAAGGTCCATCTCTCATCACTGGGGGTAGTTTAATTCTCACCAGACTTCCTACTTTAAGACCTTCACTTCCTTTACCCTTTTTCACATGACTGTCAAGAGCTGTTTTGTTCCTTATCTGTCTGTTTCTAATGTTCTCCACTACCTCTCCAAAATCTTTCCTTACAACAGTCTCCCTCCCCAACAAGGATGGGGACAGTTTGGTGTTTGCTTTACGTCCTCTACTCAACTCAAAAGGTGATAAACCTGTAGTACTATGAGGCGTGAAGCGATGAGCAATTATTTTTCTTTTTACCGCTTCTTCCCAGTTAAGACCATTAGCCCAGGCCCAGCGAATGGCGTCCTTGAGTATTTTGTTGAATCTCTCAACTACTCCATTCGTTTGCGGGTGGTATATTGCACTCCTTTTATGCACAATGGAATTTTCGGTACAGAACTTTTCCATTTCTTTTGATCTAAATTGGACACCATTGTCCGTTAATATGCTTCTCGGGAAACCTTCTCTAGCACATATTTCTGACATGAAATCTATAATCATCCTTGCATTCATGTTAGGTTTAATTGAAACTTCTACCCATCTGGTCAACAGATCAATGACCACTAAACAAAATTGCTGTTTACCATCACAATAAATAGGCCCTAGTATATCCATGCCTACTGCATCCCAGACTTTTCCTGGAATGCTCGTTATCACCATTGGGTATTTTGCACCCACACACACTCTGTCACTCTCATTGCAAAGGATACATTCTCTGATGGTTCTCTCGATCTGTAGATCGCATCCTGGCCACCAAAAATCATCACGTATTCTCTGTTTGGTCTTCACTATTCATTGATGTCCTTCGTGACCCAATTCAATGATCTTTTGTCGTAGATTCACAGGCGGAATTATTCGATCTCCTCTCATAACTCTGTCATTCATCACATTGAGTTCATCTGCAACTCTCCAATATTCCATGAGATTACATTCTTCAAACTTAGTCTTCCTAAGGTTCTTACTGCTTTGTATAATTTGTCTCAATCGACCCATATCCTCATCTTGATTCTCTGCTTCTTCCCATTCTGTTTTTGATATGGATAGCGTTTCTATATTCAAGATAACTTCTGAATTCACTTCACTTTCATCGTCTTTCTCAGAGTTGTTAGTGAGACGTGACAGACAGTCAGCAGAACGATTTTTCACTCCTGGTACATATCGTACATTACAGTTGTATTCTTGTAAAAGTATGACCCATCTCTTGATTCTGTTTGACACATTATCCAATCCTTTATTCATAATAACATGTATTAACGGTTTATGGTCAGTGCGAATTTCCACCTCCACTCCCCAGATAAATTTCCTGAATTTCTCTGTTGCCCACTTGATTGCCAATATTTCTTTCTCTATTGCAGCGTATGACTTTTCTGCACCTTTTAACAACCTTGATGCAAAAGCAATTAGGACTTCTTTCCCATCAACTTCCTGGGTGACGACAGCTCCTAAACCCAAGTTACTAGCATCTGTTGTAATTATAGTCTTATTTCCACTCTTGAAATTCTTTAACGATGGTGCCTTGTTCAATTCCGACTTGATATTTTCAAATTCACATTCTACATCCCATTCAAAGGTTTTCTTTTTTAAAAGTTCACGGAGTGGAACTGTATGCAAAGCAAAACCCTTTATAAATTTCGAATAGTACTCTGCCATCCCAATGAACGTACGTACTTCTTCCTTTGTTTTGGGTCTCGGCATGTTCACTATGGCATCAGCTAGTTGTTTCTTTGGTTTTATACCTCCAGCAGAAATGGTATGTCCTAGGTACTCAATCTCACTGCGATTGATGTTACATTTGTCTCTACTGAGAGTCATTCCCGCTTCATATAATTTCTTATAAACACGGTGCAACCTTTCATTATGTACTTTTTGATCAATGGCATGCACTAAAATGTCATCTTGGTAGCAAATAATTCCTTCATCATCTTCAAACAGATTGTGCATAATCCTTTGAAATACTGAAGCAGCTGACACCAGCCCAAAAGACAGTCTTCTGTATTGGTATAACCTATCTGGTGTCATGAATGCTGTCATCTTTTTAGATTCTTTATGCAGTTTAACTTGATGGTAAGCCGATGTTAGATCGAGGGTAGAAAAATATTTCGAAGGCCCGATGGTGGACACGATCTCTTGTATATTAGGGAGTGGATGTCTGTCTGGAATTACACTTTTATTTAATTCTCTCATGTCCACACATATTCTCAGTTTTCCAGATTTTTTCCTTGACACTACCAAAGGTGAAACCCATTCACTGGCGTCTATTCTTTCAATGATCTTCTGATCCTCCAATAATTTGATCTCCTTTCTTACCTCTTCTCTCATAGAAAGTGGAATGTTGCGCAACTTCTGCGCCACAGGAGTATGTCCTGGCTTCACATTGATCTTATGAACAAATCCACGCAGGCATCCAATTTCCTTCCTGAAAACTTCCTTTATCATGTCAACATTACTAGTGGTCTCTTTGGTTTCTTGGATTCTCCCAACACCACTTTCAACTGAGTATACTGACTCATCACATGCAGCATCTAATTTCACCTTGAGTTTGCTCTGGTGAGTCCAGCTCAACAAAGCTGTTCTTCCCCCTTTGGTTATGTATATTTTTCCATTGGCCTTCCTTTCCTTGAATTTGAGTGCCCCCAGAACCATCCAATGACATCTATTTTAACTTCTCCATATGCTCTGGGCTTTATGTCTGGTTCATGCAAGTATTTGTTTTTCTTCTTGTCCCACAGACTCTGTGGTATTAGGGTATATTTGGCCCCTGAATCAATCATCATTTGCATGTCAGTTCCATCAACACACACTGTAGCTCTGGGGCTTTCCATTTCTTGCTCATTTTCTTCATCTGTTATAACAAACACACATTCTTCTCCATCTTCATCTCTACACCCATCATCTCCTATCCAATTAGTAGAGGGGTTCTGCATCCTGCAACATCTGGCATAATGTCCCTTACCTTTACATTTTCCGCATATGATCTTCAGAGCAGGACATTCTGGGTTGTCCGCACAATGGTCCGTGCTATCAAATCTGAAACATCTCCCGGTATTCTTCCTTCTAGAGTCATCTCCTCGTCTGCGTGGGCTCTTCCTTTTTACATCACCATTATTGACTCTAAGGCTTGATTTTTTTCTTTTATCATCATTGCAAGGTAATCTGCTACTCCTTTCTGACTTGTATCTTCTATTGAAATTCTCTGTCACCTGAGCTATGCACTCATTATTCTTGGATGTAGTGGGCGTATTGCTTTTATCTCTCGGAATTTCATGTTTAATTTCAGTAGTCTGCATCCTGCTCTCTAATTCCTTGACACATTTCTCGGTGTGCTCTACTTCCTTGGCTACACGCAAAAGTGTGTTTAAATTGGGATTATCTTCAGCCCATAATCTCTCTCTCACTTTACTACTCCTACATTCCAACATGAATTGGTCTCTTAGTCTCTCGTCCAGTTGGGTATTGAAATTGCATGTTTTAGCTAATTTCCTCAAATTTGTAATATATTGTTCTACACTTTCACTTTCTCCATGAGTCATTTTGCCAAACTTGTAACGTTTCAAAATGGTACTCAATTTTTTTTCATAGTGTTTTCCCATTTTCTTCACTGAATGTTCATACTCATTGAGGTCAGTATCCTCATCTGAAGGCAGATCTGGCAGATCTTCAAATTTCTCCTGCCCTGCTGGGCCTAGACAGTGCATCAAAAGAGATTTCCTTTTTTCCACGCTACAATTTTGACCACATACAACACCGGCGTAATGTTCGAATGATTTTATCCACCTTTTCCATGGAATGGCCGGGTCACCAACATCTGACAAAAAAAACATCGGTGGTGGCACACTGTTGAAGGACATGGTGGATGTGGAGATATGCTAATAAGGTGTAGTTGATGACTGAAATTGAGGGTAGGACTTTTCCTCTTGTTTTATACACAATCTAATTGTCCATGTATCACAGGGCGCCAAAAATATGTCCACCCTTGTGTGTTGTACTGCCCCAATATTATTTTTTTTCCTTTGACTTAATGCAGTGCACGTATGGTTATTGTACTTTCTGCTTGCTCCTTTGTCTGTGTAATACTGTTAATATTACTGCACTTGTACACCATGTAATACAGTAAAAATCAGATGCAGGAAATGGGCGTATCCATGGGGTTTTCAGCACGGAAAGAACATAAACAAGCAACAAGCGTAGGGGACACAGACAGGGGCTGCACGGCACTCACTTGAGATTTAAACGCTCCGGGCTGGAGGATGCAGGGGCAGGAAGCAGTTGGAGCGGAGCGGCCACAGCTTATGATACAGCTGCACGGCCTGCTACACGCTCCTGTAAGCAGCTGATCGTTGGAGCGGAGCGGCCCGGCCACAGCCTCTGATGTGGCTGCGAGGCCTGCTCCACGTTCGTGGGGATACCGTTGGAGTAGCCGTGAGGGGATCGCAGATTGTGCAGCCAGCAGCAGCGCTTGCATGAAATGGGGGCGGTGGGGCCTGAACTGATCCTCGTCGCCACTTGAAGTGGTCGAGGTAAGCAAGGAGACAGCTGGGGTAAGATAATTTATATTTATTCATGGAACAGGGTTAGTATATGCGGACAGGCCCCACCAGCTGAGGCAGTAACGGAAACTCTCTGTTTGAAGCTCGCATTCTCCGCATGCTTCGTCACTGCATTCCATTCACCCTTTCATCACGAGAGAGGCTCCTGCGGAGTCTCGTGATGAAAGGATGATATGATACTACAGCACCCCACTTCTACACCCTCCTTACTAGCCTCACTCTCTGCTAACACTCACTCCATCACAAACTACTATCTCCCACACTATGTTCACTCTTTCTCACTCCCAACTCCCCCTCCCCACTGACTGCACTGCAATACACTTCACACCACTGATACCACTCTTTCTGAAATACATCACCTGCTCAAAATCCACCTCTCCAACGCTCTGCACCTGGTCTCTTGGTCTTTCCCCAACTCCACCAGCAACCTCACTCATACAACCCACACTCTGCCTCTGCTGCTGTCAGCTTTTATAGGGCAGGACTCTGTACGCAGGGACTGTCTCACCCCGTCTCCCCCATTGTTTGAGGTGCTCAGCTGATGCAATCAGTGCCTGCCTTTTCCCCAGGAGGAGGGCTAAATAAGCCCCTCCCCCTTTTCCAGCACGGTTTTACAAGAAGTTTGGAGTTTGTCTGCAATGCTGTAGGCTGAAAGTCCGCTTGTTAGTACATTAAACGGGTTGTGTGCTACACTAATATTGTGGAATAATTTGTATTTGGTAATATTATCCTGGTCTCTTCACAATTCAATTAATTTGATCATTAGAGCATCCAGATTCTTGATAAGAGTATTTCTTTGCAAATCAATTAAAAAATGTTCACAGTCCATAATAAAATTATTAAAAACAACTGATTGTTTAGATTTCATTTATCGTTTAGATTTTATTAAAACGTTTAAATCTAAAAAAAGAGTATCTGATGGAGGGTGCAGGCCTTTTACAAACAATTTCCACTTGTTCCACGAGACATAAGATTGCCATGATAGTAAATGGCAATTCATGATTGCCATGATTGTAAATGCAATACATATTTAATTATAATAAAAGGCAAAGAAATTGGCAAACCTAACGATTTATTCCAAACTTTTCCCTCCAAAATGTACAGTTTTTTTCTAATTCTATGCATACAGGTGGAAACCACGCAGCAGCGAGGGCAATACCTTGCCAACAGAGTAATTCCTTAAAGGTATCAGGGAAATTTTACAAAACTTGAAATAAATCTTTTGCATCTATAAACTTTAACCCAGCCAGCAGGTGTTTGTGATTCATCCTGCATGAATAAAATTCTCAACCCCCACACAGTAGTGAACCATCTTTCCGTGGCCATTTCCTCGCATTTCCTGCTGAATTTTTATCAGCGGCAAGCCCCCTACCCTACCCTTTCGCCAACCCCTGATTATCCGTAAAATGTTTTTTTTAAAAAAAATTATCCTAACCCTGAAACCCCCATAAAAACGGCTGCGAAAAAATATAGCAAAAATGGTGTGAAAGAAATGCTGGGAAACGGCCGGCGTGAGTTGGACCAACACTGAATGTCAGTCTGCATGAGAAGAGACATGTGAAGTCGTGCTAATACTCATCCAAGAAATTTAACTCAGCAGGATCCACAAAATCATTTGGTGCACTACAGCCACTGCCTCTTGCCCTAAATACGGTTTCATTACCTCACACATAGTGCTGTTTTCTTTTTTTCTAGGGCTGCAGGAAATAGGCAGCTAGGGTTCCAAACCCAAGTATGCTTTGCAGCACAGTAAAAATTCCTACCGGGAAACAAGATAGTGATCACCATTTATTTTTAATAGAAAGTTTGAGTTACATTTCTCAAACTAGCCTTTTCATTCCTATAATATGATATTGACAAATTCTGTAAAAATGCATAGTCCTAGTACAAATATTATTTTTGTGGGTACAATTTAAATGTAATCGTACAAATTGAAATAAATATACCATTTTTCTGAACCTCACAACAATCGGGTCACTGTGAGCCAGGCTTACAGAATCGATCTATATATTCACACGTTCTTAACGTATGTGCAATCCCATTCCCTGAGATCGACAAGCTCTCTTATGTTGCCTGAAATATACTGGCAACTATAGTTTTCAGTATCAGCTGCAACTCTGGCCAATCATTTGGAGGCGTTAGGAGTGTCTTGAAAATATTTCTGTTCAGGGATTGAATCATTTAATCATTGTCTTTCCTATCTACTTCTCATCAATTCAATAATTTAGTGCCAGGAAGCCACCTCAACTTCTCATCAATTCAATAACGTAGTGCCAGGAAGCCACCTCCTTGGTGTCAGTGTGCTCCATATGCCTTATATGTAATTATTACATAACATATAACATTACCATACAGAGTCCCTGTTTATCTGTAATAGCCATAGCACTGAAATAGAATTTCTTTCTGCAATCTGCTGAGTAAAGAGGGAGACATTATTTTATTTATTTATTTGTGTTTTAGTTCATTACAAACGTTTCACAAATCAACATTCTCACGATCAAATACAAAAATCAATCAATAAATGTTTATCTCAGATAGACGAATTAAACAATCTAAACATATCAACACTCCTAAAACCTAAAATCAGTTTCCTATAAAATTCTGCTCAATTTTGGACCAAACATGATAAAGTGCCAAGTGCGCAGAGATTGAATTAGTGTTTAAACAGTAGTTCCAAAATTCCTTTGTTTTTATTTTGTATTTGTATTTGTATTTTATTTATTTGTATAGCGCACCAGGCCCGAGGGCAACCGGGCACATATCTTAAACAACAGGTACATAAGTGTCAGGTTACAGTAATACATTACAGTTGTTCATTTGACTTACAAAATCAAGAAAAGAGTTATAGCAGGGTTCAGTTACAATTACAATTGTTCGGTAGACTTACATAAGCAGAAACAATCAAGGACAGTACAGGTTGGCTCGAAGAAGGTATTAAGGGTTGAAGGCGATCAGTTGGCCACAGGTGAAGTAGCTAGCCAGAGCTTGGCATTGTGTTTGAATAGGTTCAGTGAGGGCAATGTTCTGATGGTGAGAGGCAAAGTGTTCCACAGTTTGGCTGCCAGGACTGGGAAACTAACGCCTCCAGCTGTCTGCAGTTTGTATCTGGGGACAAAAAGGCATTGTGCTTGGGCAGAACGGAGCGACCGTGTGGGGATGTGCTGAGAGAAACGTGAAGCTAGGTAAGTGGGGGCTTGGTTATTTAAACATTTGAAGGTGAGGGCCAAGGATTTCAGCGATATCCTCTGGGCAACTGAGAGCCAGTGTAGGCTCTTCCTAGTATCAGGGATGTGAGCTGATCTAGGTATGTTGAGGGCTGCTCTTATAGCATTGTTTTGGGTAATCTGTAGTTTGTTGAGGTTACGTTGGTTTGTGCCTTGGTAAAGCACATTGCAATAATCAAGTTTGGGCATAACCAATGTCCTGGCAAGGATGAGGCAGTTCTGAGTGAAGAGGAATGGGCGGCAGGCTGTGATCAGCTTGCATGTGTAAGCTGAGGTCGCAATGACTGCATTAGCTTGCCTGTTTGGGGAGAGTGTAGAGTCAAGGTAGATTCCCAGAGTTTTAGTGTCTTTGGAGACTTTGATGGTGTTGCCATCGATATTAAACGAGCTGAACAAAGGGTTCAACTTATTAAGTCTTTGTTGTGTGCCCAGGATGAGGAGCCCTGTCTTGTCATCATTGAGACAGAGCTCATGTTGAGCCATCCAAGCTTGGATGACTTGGTAAATGTCATTCAAGGCTTTGGCGTCTGCAATGTAATCACCAGAGATATGGATGAGTATCTGGGTGTCATCCGCGTAGTTAGTATAGGTGACACCCATATAGTCAAGCACATCAAACAGGGGTTTGGTAAAAACATTGTAGAGTGTTGGGGAATCACATGACCCTTGTGGGACACCGCAGGTGACAGGGGTAGGGTTTGCCGATGAAGTAGGAGAGAATACTCCTGTGTCTATTGTCGAGGAAGGAACTGATCCAGTTGGTGGCATTGTCGGTACATGGGCAGCTGATTTGAGAAGATGATGGCAAAGGATTTGGTGATTGACCAGATCGAAAGCTGCAGAGAGGTCCAGGAGAAGTAGAAGGGCCAATTTACCATTGTCTTTTAAATCCTCAATTTGGGGTTTGAGATCTAGGAGGGCAGTTTCAGTCCTGTGCTTAGGTCTAAAGCCGGATTGTCTAGTGCCAAGGAGATTATTAGTTTCCAGATAGTTCTGTATCTGTAGGTAGGCTGCTCTATCTAATATTTTTAGCAGGAACGGGACCGTGGTGATGGGTCTATAATTGGAAGGTATCTCTGGATGTAATGTTGTTTTTTTAGCAAAGGGATAACCCACACGTCCTTCAGATTATTAGGAACAATTCCAGATTGAAACAAGGAATTAATGAGGGTGGTTATGAAGGGAGCAAGGTCATGGGATGAGTCCTTGATGACAGGTGCAGGACAGGAGTCGCCTTGCAATTAGAAGGTTTAAGGTTGTTGATGATTTTTTCGACCTCAGGGATGGTAAGAGGTACAAAGTTAAATGGGGTGGGGGGAGGTGTGGTAGTTGTTTTAGGTGCAGGTCGCTTAGTTAGGGGGGATGGGAGGAGGGAGTTTTGTTTGGCATTGATTTTAGTTTGTAAAGTAGCTATTTTGGTGAGGAGTGCATTTTGGATGTTGTTGCACCACGTGCTGTCTTTGCTGCAGGTATCAAGGATAGGTAAGGGCGATTCTAATTCTTTGAGAATTTTAAATAGCTCCTTCGTGTTTGATTCAGCTTGTGATATACGCTGGTTGTAGGTCTCTTTTTTAGCTTGTAGGATTGCTTCCTTATAGTTGAGGGACATAATGAGAAAGAGGTCTTTGTGGGCCTCACAGTGATGGCTTTTCCATAAAGCTTCAGCCTTACGTTTTTCTTTACGCAGGACTTTAATTTCCGGGGTGAACCACGAGTTCAGATGTGCTCGTTGTTTGGCTTTCCGTAGTTTGAGCGGTGCTATGGTGTCAATAGCTTTGAGGAGGGTTTGGTTAAAGGTGTCTACTAAGACAGTAGGGTCATTGTGCGGTGAAGAACAGATGTTTAGAGTGGGTAGGATGAGTGGGAGTAATTTGTCCCTAGTAATGTCCTTTTTGTTTCTGGTAGGTATAGCTGGGGCTATAGTCGGTTTTGGGTGGGGGTTGGTGGCTGGTAGGTGGAAGATGATGATGTGGTGGTCAGACCAGATGCATGCAGAGTTGGAACTTATCGATGTATTACAATTTAAGTCTGCAATCCAATCAAGCATGTTCTGAGTAGGTTCGAGGATGCGTTGTTGGAAGCCTAAGTTGGCAAAGATGCTGGCGATCTCAGTGGCCATGGGATCCTTTGGGTCGGATAGGCCGAGGTTGATATCGCCTAATAACAGCACCTGTGAGTTGGGCTTAGTGTTGTTGGTCAGGATAGAGGTGATTTCGTCTGTGAAGGAGGCAAGAGGACCTGGTGGTCTGTAGATGAGGTATAGTGTTGCTGTGTTGGTCGGTGAGAGAGATAGTTTCACAGATAATGATTCGGCCGAGCTAAGTTGGGTGTTAGGGATAATTCTCATAGTGATATTGTCCCTGTGTATGAATGCGACTCCACCCCCTTTGGATAGGTTGGACAGTCGGTCATTTCTGAGGATGGAGTAGCCTTTGGGGATAGCGAGGGCGAGAAGTGGGCCTGAGGCATCATGTAACCATGTTTCCGTGATGGCTAGGAGGTCGAGGTTATGGACAGTGATGAGGTTGTTGATATTGAGGGCGTGGGCAGTGAGGGATTTAGCATTGATGAGAGCTCCTTTTAGTTCTTTAGTGGGGGGAGTCACAGGATGTTTGGGTATCGGCTGCATAATAGGCTGTGTGCTGGAAGTGGGGTGCCTCTGGGTGCATGGTGCATGAGGCAGCCTAGATCTGAGTCTGGCATTCCGACGTTGGAGAGTGCAGGGTTGATTAGGTGTGGGTTTAGAGGCAAAATGTTGGAGCCACAAGGCCGGATCATTCAGGTAGGGGTTGGTAGAGAAGTTAGAAGGATTAGGAGTGGAGTTGGGCATGGGGGTGGGGATGGGGCAGGTTAGTGGTAATGTTCCATGGGACATAGTGTATGTGTGTTTGGTGAGGTGGGCATGGAGTGTCTTGGTAGTGCTGACAGAAGGGTCACAGAGGGTATTGCCGAGATGCCATGTAGTGATGAGGTGGGTGAGGTAGATGATACTAACGGTGAACCACAGCAGCATGACGTATCCAAGGGGCTTGGTGGTTTGGTGTAGTAAATGGCAATAGCAGGTTGACCAGGGTGGGCAGGTCAGGATAGGATAGCTTATAGAAGCTTCACAGTGGCTGGACAGTTGTTGCAAAGGCCACAGTCAGGTATGGCAGGCAAATACACACGGAGAAGCTGCGCAATACCACAGACAATACCACAGGCAGATACGCGCAGAATAGATGCACAAAACAGCAGGCAATTGTTTCAATGGCCACAATCAGGTATGGCAGGCAAATACACGCAGAATGGATGCACAAAAACAGTAGGCAATTGGTTCAATGGCCACAATCAGGTATGGCAGGCAAATACACGCAGAATGGATGCACAAAAACAGCAGGCAATTGGTACAAGGGCCATAATCAGGTATGGCAGGCAAATACATGCAGGATGGATGCACAAAAACAGCAGGCAATTGTTGTGGTGGCATGGGTCAAGGATAGCATTGCGTGCAGGTGCAGGCTCAAGGTGGCGAGCAGGTGGAGAAGTAGTATGCGATAGGAGGACAAACGATCTAGGTAAGCATATGAGACAGCGACGGGTTTGAGTCATACACGTCTTGGCACTGGATTATGTGCAGGCCTGTGCTGGGAGTGGCACCAGTCGCATATGAGTGGGGCAGCGGCTTGTGGGTACCAACACAGATTGGCTGATGCCTAGCATAGGAGACGTAAAGGTGGGCATGCGGCATGCAAGGGAGTAGTTGGTGAGCGAGTTTAGTGGTAAGGCTCATACAGAGAGTGTATATGATAGTCAATGGGGGCGGACCGTCCCGTAGTTAAGGTGAGGAACAACATATGAAGTGGTAGTATAGCAGACGCCTGAATGGGCCGTGCTCAGTCAAAGTACATTAAGTAGCAGGTGCGCCTCTAGTGTCTTACCGGAATTGTGGCAAGGGATGAGCAACATCAGTGTGTGGGCTGTCCACTTCTAGTGCTAGGATGAGAAGAAGGTGCAGCGGAGCAGTGTCCGGAGCCATAGCGCAGGTGCGGACAGGGGCAGACAGGCAGGTGCCATCGAAACGGTGTGCCTTAGATGAGGTGGGCCGGCTTCCGCCTCCGGCTTGCCTCAGGACCTATGGGCATGCGTCTGGCCTGGTTGATAGGCAACCAAAGTAAACAAAATGGCGCGCATGAGATGCAACGGCCATTTTGGTGTCGAAAACGTTGTGGCTTCGGCAGCGGCCCCTTGTGGGTCTGCAGAGCATCTGGGGTGCCGTAGGTGCCACGAGGCAGGGGCACTTACTGTGGTGCCTCCGTAGTGTAGTGGATGCGACTTGCATCCGCGGGTCATCCGGCGAGCATTAGGCAGCTGAGGAGCTTGCTGTGGTTAGGCTGCTCCTGCAGTGAACGCGGTCAGGCTGTGAGGACAGGAGCAGACTCGGCGGCTGCTGTGAGGGGCTCCTGCCCTGATGAAGAGTAAGGCTGAGGGGCAGACAGGCAGGTGCCTTCGAAACGGTGTGCCTTAGATGAGGTGGGCCGGCTTCCGCCTCCGGCTTGCCTCAGGACCTATATTGATTATCGATTCATAAGTATGGATCAAGTTACCCAGGGTGGTCATATAAAGGGATCCAAGACTAGGACATTCAGTAAAGACATGTCTTACTGTTTCTGCATTATCAGTGGATTTGCAAATTCAGCAAAATCTTTCCTCTGGAGGAAGTTGCCATCTAGATCCCCAAATAGTTTGTAATGGGAGTAGGTTAATGCGCATCATTGGGGCATTGTACAAGGTATGTTTGGGGATTCTTGCATTTGTGGGTGACCGGGTTTTACTGGAGAGTAACCCTTTAGTTTTTATAATTATCATAGTTACCACTCCAGTCCCACATTTCCAGTTTTCTTCAAAAAGCGCCCTTTAAGATTTAAAAAACCTGTCAACGACTGAGGTCAGGAGCCCAGTTTATAGTTCTAAAAATATCATTATTCAGCTCCAGATAGTTGGCCCCCCTTTAATGAGGTTCTCTAGTGTAACTATTACCTAATAGTGCTAACAGGGGACACTTTTGGGCCATTATGGATTTTATAAAAATGACTCCTCTTCTTTTTAAAGCAAGACCGTGTAAAGAAATGAGCCCCAGCTACAGACGTAAGTATTCCATTGGGGTGGAGTTAGGTAAACCCAGGACATTCTGCCAGAAAACCCCCTCAAGCTTATTAAGCCAATTACATTGCCAATGCCTCTAATCCGTATAATATAGTTGGACAAAACCACTGTTTATAAAGTGTGACTATACCGGGCATTGAGTAGCCAGCATACTGGCATGCAAACCGACGACTAAGCAAAGCCAGTTGTCTTGCTTTCCTTGTCTTTATCTCTATAATTCTTGCGTTATTTACTCGGCTCGAGATTTCAAGACCCAGGTATTTATATGAGTCTTGGTATTGGACATAACGGGCGGGTCTACTTTCTTTATAGAGAACAATATTAGTTTGGTCTTGCCCATATTAACAGATAAGTCATTGGCCACAGCTTATCTCCCCAGCTCATTTATCATACCTTTCATACCTGAAATGGTCTGATCACCATGACTTAGTAGTCTGAATAGAGCATAGAGATCGCAGTAGTGGGTCCTATTTTCAGGGGGGATTTGACATATCTCTCCAGTTGTTTTGGGAGGTCAGCTATATACAAATTAAACAACAGGGGAGCTAGCACGCAGCCTTGCTTAACTCCTGTTTACTCTCATTGCCTCTGAAAAACGTCATTATTCCCCAAACTTATTCGGACCATGTTGTTAGTGTGCAATGCAATGACTTTGGGTAGTTCATTTCCCTTAGCTTTCTCAACAGTATAGCATGATTGACCTAATCGAATGTTACGCGTAAGTCCACAAAAGTGATATAAAGTGGAGCGCTCTGCTTGCATCTGGATGTTAATATGACTAAATCCAGATATTTTATAATGTGTATTGTACTAGCACCTGGGCGAAATCCCATCTGAAACGGCCCGAGAATGTCATTCTTCTTTTCCGCCCAGTATTGTAGTTCTGTCAAAACATAGGATGCAAATAACTTGCCTGAAACGTCGAGCACGGACAATAATCTATAATTCTCAGGTCTCAGTCTATGTCCAGATTTAAACACAGGGATCAGAATAGCTTTGGTCCATGAGGCTTGTATGGCCGTTTCAGTGCAGACGTTTTTAAACAAAAGAAACAACAGGCCTGACCAGCCCTTAAGGTTGTTCTTTAATACAGCCGCAGCTAAGCCATTCGGGCCAGGTGTCCTTGAAGATTTTAATTTACCTATTCGCTCATACAGATTTTTTTTGTTCAGCCTCAAGGACCACCTATGACAACCATTACTTGATCCCTTGTTAATAAATTACTGAGGATCCCTTAAATACATCTCGCCTCAATGTTCTTCCTCCAGTCATGTTCCGCTATCGGGTTCATCGTGGAAGCACACCAGGTACCCCTAGCTAATGTCAAAACTTGTCACATCAAGAGTAGATTCTTACTGCATAAGGCTCCAATGATCTTCTGCTAGTTCTTATTAACCCCTGCAGCTTTGTGCCACATCAACCAGTTGTAATGTTTATTCTTGGCCCTTTTTGATTCCTTGTAGATAAATTTAGGGGAATCAACAGCCAATTTTATTTTCCGCAAATGTCTTCTTAATTTAGACTTAGCCTTACGTATTTCATAGTCATATATTTGCGGTTTTTGTTTTCCTGTATTTACTATCAGTTTTCCCTTCACTATTCCAATTTTGTGGGCCATATAGTGTATCCACACTTCAATCAATGTTGCTGTGGCTTTATTTAACATCATAGGGATATCACGGGTCGCCTTCCACATAGGAGTACATGCTTTTTGCATATTATTTGTGACCACTAAATTTGATTACCATTGTGGTTGGCTTCCGCCTCTCCTATCCCCAGTGCCTTAGTCCTTTCTTTCCCGCAATCAGTTCTATGCTGAGTAGGGCATGGTCACTCTGTTGGTTGGCAGGACTTCCAAATCTAAAACACACTCCAATAGTGGATTATTTCCCCCCAAATAATCGAGGTTGGCATGTTCCATTTCCACAAGTGGGTTTGCCCAGGGTATCTCCCCTCGTTCTCCCCCTTATAAATGATAAATCAAATTCCTGAATAAATTCAATCCACTGCAAGCCCCTTTGATTGCTTTTGGCCAGAAGGCCAGCAACTACATCCTTGTAACACTGGAATACATTCTGTAGCTGGTGCAGGGAAAAGGATGTGGACCCTTTTCAATGTATTACACCTATGGTATTATCATTTTTGGTACATTTGGCAAATCTGGGGCTCCAGATTGGGACCATTAAAGGACATTTGACAGCGCTTTTAATCTTCAAATGCACGTCGGTAGAGGTATCCTACTTCAAGATGCCATTGTTAATACAATTCCTAAAAGGGCTCACTAGCGTGTTCCCTCCATCTCCATTTCAAGTTCCGATTTGGGACCTCAATCTTGTACTAAATTTCCTTTCAAGCCACTTCAGTCGTGTCATTTAAGGCTGTTGGCTTTTAAAACCATCCTATTAGTTGCATTAACATCAGCCCGCAGAGTGAGCGAACTACAGGCCTTATCTTGTAAGCCTCCATATTCTATTTTCTTTAAGGACAAGGTAATTCCTAAAGTCAAACCAACTTTTCTAGTGAAGGTTGTATCAGATTTTCATTAATCCCAGACAAGTGTCCTAGCATATTTTTACCCGCCTCCACATCCTAGCAAGGATGAGGAGAGACTGCATAGGCTTGATCCAATTGGGCACTTAGCTTTTACATTTCCAGGATGGCTAAGTTACGTCAGGATGGTCAACTATTTTTTGGATACACGGGTCACAAGTTGGGACTATCTGTTATGAAACAAACTTTGTCTAGATGGATCATAGCACAGAATGCTACAGATTGGCTGAGAAAGATCCCCAGAAGGCCTCAGGACCCATTCCACAAGGGGCATTGCAACATCTGCTTTACAGAGAGGGGTGCCGATACATGATATTTGTTCAGCGGCCACATGGTCTTCCATTCACACTTTCACAAGATATTACTGTCTGGATTTGTCCTCAGTCAGGAAGAAGTATTTGGTAAGGCAGTTTTACATGCTGTCCGTACCAATTCTTAAATTTGCATCTAAAATGTGTACTCCCTCCTTCAAAACTAATACTACTTTGGGAGTCTATCTAAAGACGAAAGAATACGTGGGAGGACATAATCCATTCAAAGAACTTAGTTTTATCAACGTTATTCTCTGCTTTAGATATTTTAAGCTAAATCGCATTAGGCTTATGCGGTTTGAACATGAGTAGGGAGCGGATGGCCTTTTGCAGTTTATTTTTTTGCAAGGGTAAGCTTTTAATACCGTCCTGTGCACCTTTCTTCCTTGCATTGTGTGATGAATCCGATGGTATCATCACTCCTTTCCAGGCGGTGACCTCTACTCCTGTGACTGGGGTACGGCAGCTGCTACCTAATCCTGACCCTTCGGGCGGCTATATGAGGGAGGATCACATGGGGGAGGCAACATCTGGGAGATTATCAGGGCACCATCAGACAAGGAGTGGTATTCGCTTAATGGCATATTGTTACACCTCCCCTATCCACCTAGGAAGGGTTCTGAAGACCTTCTAATGAGATCTCTATTTGAGTTGACAAAATCTGACTTACCCTCCAAGAGTCATGAAAACACCTTCTCAGCCTCTACCTACAAGTCATCGAGAGCTGACTTGCCCTTAAGGAAACTGAAAACACTTACCCAGACTTTCCATGTAAAACATCAATAATGGACTTCCATTCCATAACTACAAGAATATTGGAACAAGGAAGATGATCTGAGTAAGGCAGAGCAAAGAAGACCCAGAACACAAGATGCGCTTTGGTTGTTGCGAGCGCATACCTGTGGCCGAGGAATTACAACAGCAGAAGCAGCTGACGGAAGCGCGCTGCTGGAGTAAGAAAGCTACATCTCTCTGTGCTGACCGAAAGACCATGAATCAGTAGAGAGTGCCGTGGAGGCAACTGTCATGATGAACACACTGCAGGAATGCCAGAAGCCGACTCAGGGCTCCTGGGCATTTGTAAGTGTTGAGAGGCAGCATTTGCCTTACTGAATCCCAAAAGAAGAGCCCAGGAGGAACCTCGGGAGGCAGAATAGAAAAGGAACAAAGGTGGTGAAACGGAAGGAAACAATGAAAGGCCGCTAATGGCTTTCTGCGGGAGAAACAAAGTACGCCAACAAGAGCCGTTAAGTCCACGAAAGGGAAGCACGTACACCGGGGCGTAGTGTCAGCCATGCCAAATGCAAATAACTGTTAAGAAAGCAAATGAAGTACGTGAAAGCGAAAGAGCCAGTAAGCATTTCTTTACAAGGGAAAACATAAGAAAAGTAAGAGACGTTCAAGTTTGTAAGTATATACAAATAAGAAAAACCCTGGCAGGATAGTATACCAGGCAGACACAGTATCAAATAAAGCAAACATAAGAGAATATCACATTTGGAAGTGTGTGCAAAGCCCACATGAGAAAAGCCCTTGAAGGAGGCTACACCAAGCAAATTAAAGCTGCAAGGAAAATATCCATTTAAGAAGGTCCTGGCAGGAGAGTATACCAAGCAGTTGCAAATGTGTGCATATAAGTGAGTCCTGGACGGAGAGTATACCAGCCAATTGCAAGTATGTACATTTAAGAAAGCCCTGGCAGGAGAACATACCAAGTAATAACAAGTGTGTTCATATCAGAAAGTCCTGGTAGGGTTGCACACCAGGTATGACAAACCAAACATTGTATATTGAATACATCACCTAAAAGGGTCCTGAGAACGATATATCAAGACTAGCAAAAGGGCTGTGTGAAACCCAAATAGAAGAGAAGTGAGAACCTGGAAGGTTGTCCGCATTAACACCCTGAAAATAAATGTTTTCCAAGGCTACTCTTTTTGTTCATGATACTGCCTAGTTTACTGCCAAAACAGGTTCTAGGAGCGGAAGTCAAAATCACATTGCTAAGGATCCTTTGGAATGGTGAAAAGTCCAGAATTCCATGTATGGATTTGATTAAACAATTGGTTTCTATAGAAAATAATATTCTACTCCGAATATGGCAAATGAACATCCAATACTAAGGGTTTTGTGAGTGTCAAAACAAAATATTGGTGGGTAAACTAATGCAATGGCTGCTACCCATGTGATGTCTTTGGGCTCCTCCCTTCTTCCTGCACATGGAGGGAGCAAACAGATTGCTGGGCTTGAATAGGCATGGACAGTTATAGAAGTGAGGAAAGTTCATTGATATATCTACTTTGTCGAAAGATTTTAATGTGGTAAATTATTGGTTCTTCTGTATATTATGTTGAAATGGGTACTTCCTCAAGCTAAATATGTAGTCGGAACATTGTGAGGGATCTGAAGCCATTTGTAAAGGTTCTACATTTACACCCAAGTAATAGAGGTTTCATAGAACGGTGAAGCCTGGGATTATTATGGTCATATTAGTGCAAAAGCCCACTTACACAGGCCAATGTTGTGTTGGGTGGAGGTTTCCCATAATTGTGTTTCTATTTCTGTTGAGCGGCTTAATCAAATAAATTTCTGTTTATAAATATTTTTTAATGTATATATTTTTGGTTCCATGTGTTAATATCGACGCAAAAAAATCGCAATGCAAATATATCGCCATATTTTTGCAGCGATATTGACCGATGGACCCTGGACCCATAGACCCTGCGGGGGACAGCCCCGCAACCCACGCATTATTTTAAATGTGCAGGGGACACTCCCGCAACTCCTGCTCCCACAAAATATCCTCCCCAAAAATATCACCTGTGGCGAGACCAACGGCCATATGTACAGCAATATTTTTGACGGGGATATTTTGTAGGGATACCATATTTTTTTTAGTGTATACAACTTGAAGTCTGCTATCAAAGTGGTATCCCTAGCATATCTGTACACAACTGTGATCAAGACCAATAGTAACAAACAGAGCTAGACATACATGAATGAATGTCTTCACACCTTTTCATTTACAACAACGATTACATCATCTCTTTTTTATTCATTTTAAAATCAATATATAATAACAGTTCATGACTGTAAAAACTGCACTTTAGACCAACAGACACCTCTCTTCATTCCACTGAATACAAGTATATCCCACAATTCATACACATTCATTCCTTCCCACAAAAACAACCTTCAGGTTAAAATACCACACCCAGTCTCATTACCGGGATAACAAACTACTAACATCAATGAACTATTGACAACCACCTCTTACTAATAACAAAATTGTGTCTGTTTCTTCAACTATCCATTGGCACGTGTTTCAGCCAGTTCTTTTTAGCCATACAATCAGGCTAAATACTGCTCTGGCCTTCATCAGGACAAGAATGACTTCTAAATGGTGTAACAATCCAACTAAAAATCAGTATTCATGGGTGTCTACAATAGAAACAAATTCATCTGGGTTATAAATTATGTCTGTACTCTACTATTTTAGATGACTGAATGATGTTCAATCATTTAGTTACAACTCAAAGTTCTCATTCTGGTGCATACCTTTTACCTGTCGCACACGCTTTCTCAAATTTTCTCTGCCGGCCCTTAACATGACCTGGTGTTTTTCGATATGCCCTCTCCTGTCGGTGCAATATACAAGGGGAGAAATGTCAGCGCCTGTGGTGAACGATTTCTGCATCACATACTAACAAATTGCAGCATTTGCTGTCAGCTGTCTTACCTATGTCTTGTTTGTTATGTCCAGCTGGTGTCAAAAGGCATACAAACTGTAACCTTGCTCACTTGTATCAGATTGTCTGGGAATCATCCTCTCTTCTGCTTCAAATATATAAAGGACCCCAATGACAGATCATTCAGTATGTATTTACCATGTCTGTTCCTGTATTGAACTATGTGCTGTTATGTGCTCTGTTACTTATAGGGGAGTGATGTCACCACTTCCTCAGCGTCACCTTGGGCTACGGGTATAGGGCTGCTGTGTTTGTTTGCTTCTATGGCCTCTGTAGATAATATGCTGCTCCATTCTAGAATGAAAGGCATACAAAGCGGCACACGTTATACTCGCCATGTCTTTCATCTCAGGCAAACTGTAGATAAACACAGACCCCAAACTACTCCTATCACTAGGCTGCATGAGCCCCCTCAGTGACTCTTAGCACACATAGGTTATGTCTGCAATGTCCGTTATATCCTATTTTCCCTGTGCGCGGCTGCACAAAGCTACGAAGCGCCACCAACACTATTGGTCTTGATCACAGTTTTGTATAGATATGGTATGAGAGCCTGGAGGATCAAGACTTTGCCAGGTACCCTTGTTAATTATATATAAAGTGGTATCCCTGCCTTGGGCCTTTTCTGCAGCTAACTGTATGTTATCATTGTTGAAATACAAATTGTGTTCGCCTGGAAGATGAACTTAAAGTCTTCCTATTGTATGCATAAGGCAACAGCTCCCTCTAGCGGTGATAACAGGCAAAGCAGATGCATAACGACTTCAGACAAACATACATCTAGCCTTTTATTATGTAGCATGATATGTGTGATCTAGTGTACACCTCTTCCTTGTCGGGCCAACATGGCATTAAATTACTACATTGTTGAGAAATTGCCCTGGCAAAACCAGCAAGATGCATGAGAGGTGGAGGGAATATGCTGCAGTGGCTTAGGGAAAGAGGGTGTTTTTGGTGACGGAGCTTCTAATGAATTCCAGATTATTGGGCAGAGGTGCTATAATGAATAAAAGGTGTGGACAGTATACTAAGACAGATGGATCCATACCTAATACTATTTGATTTTCTTCCTCAGCAATATACAATGAGAAAATTGCATTACATGGTCCATCACATATTATTGAGTGCAAGAGTATGTGTAACAGCTCGTTGGAAAGAAAGTGCCTTGTGTGGTTCAAGACATTTATTACATGGAAAAAATTGCATTGGCTCCATGAACTGCCCAGTGATAAAGAAGTGGAGTGGTACCCGTTTTGGTAAAGATATGGCCATAGTTAAATAAAGAAGTAATGGGGCGATATATGAGGTGAGGAAATATATGTACAATCTGGCTTGAAACAAGTTGTGACATGAAATGGGGACATCCCTTAGTGTAGACATTAGTTCAGATAATTTGTGAAGGGCATGTATTGTGCTTGATATCTCAGAGGGGACAAAAAGACGAAGAGCTTGGGATAAAATGTGGTCCTTCAATAATGAGCAATGTGTTTTCTTGTTTATGTTGGTTGATTCTTTTTCTTTATACTGAAAATCAGAATAAAAATTATATTGGGAAAAAAAGAAACATTTTAGGGGTATATTTTCTTGTCACCCTTCTGTCAGACTGAGCAGACCTGTCAGGGAAGCTCTCCCTGCATCTAGACCAAGAGACAAAGTCTTGGTCACAGGGCTCAAAGAGCCTACCCAGACCCTCACTGAACTACATGTTTTTAAGCAAAGCTTAATAGAGCCAGACCATCAGAAGAGGCGACACCTCAGCAATAGAACAGACCTCTGCTGCTCTGCCAAAGGCCATGCATGTTCTTAGGATTGCCTGCATCCTGCACTAATCCTAGTGTGACTCCCGGAAATACGAAAGTGTATAGCTGATACCCTGGAGCAGAAAGGAAGCATTCTGTTTACTGCACGCTACCTGCATGATAAAACCCTTCATTGAGAGATCAAGCCTGCCCCGTACTCCCTGAGACACCCAGGCCCTGAGCACACCAGCCGTTCACCGGGCGAAAGAAATCGAAGACTCAATCAAAGACTAGCAAGTTCATACTGGGTACCCATCATGTGATCTGACGCTCTTCAACACAGGGAGCCATGTTGTTAAAGTGAGTGCCACGATACTAGTGGGGCGCGCAGCGTGCTCTATATCCGTAAGCCTTCCAATGTTTGTGTGAACTCACTTTTGTGGCCTTGGCCCATCCTGCAGCTGTTTGGCCACTTTATTAAGTTTACTGCCATCTGAGGTTTTCATGACACACTTGAGTGGGAGGAGGAATATGTGTGTTTATAAATACCAGAGCGTTCTCTCTCACCCTATTTACTTTCATAGACTGATTACTAAAATAAGTTTAAATGGCTACCTGTTTATTATGTCTGGTTAAAGGGTTTCTTATGGTGAGCCAGGAATCCCTTAACCCCTTCCCAATTTTCCTCTCACAGAGTACAGCTGGGTAATCCCTTCTTTTTTCTAGCAGGCTTGATTATTGTAATTCAATTTATATAGGATTACCATCTGGCTTTCTCTAAAGTCTAACGTGTATTCAAAACGTGGCTACGCATGTCCTTCTTACACTCAGCCAAAAACATCATGTTTCATAGCACTTCGTCCCTTACTTTGGCTCTGCTTAAAGGAAGAATTCAGTTCAAGTCCCTCTGCCTGGTACACAAAGCCCTTGGCTTTCTTGGCCAAAGCTTTCTAACAAATAGATTTATAACCTATCTTCCAGCTAGGATGCTTAGATCTTGTAATAAGTGACTATTATCTGTTGCCGACTTTACATAAGAATGCTTGGACAGGAGATCTTTAGCAGTAAAGGCTTAAGAGTCTGGAAGTAATCTCCTGGTCATTCATAATTTTGCATTTATATAGCTATGAACCCTCGGGTATCTGAGCACTGCTTATTGTTACCCAGGGTGTGTGGTGCTCATTTATCGACCTCAGAAGGATGAAAGGCTGAGTTTGGCCCTGCCAGGATTCGATCCTGCGTTGGCAGGCTCTGCACTGATGTCAAAACTAGCCCTCTACTCGCTGTGCCACTTGACCGGCTAATTGATTACTAATGGATGATCATTTCACTTTCAGGCATGCTCTTAATACTTTCCTACTTGCTTTAAACTCAGATTGAGGGGTTGTCCTAGGTCAATAATCCTGAAACTGGAATCTCTTGAGGCAAGCGAGTGCTCCACAAATAATCTTAGCATAACATAACGTAAGAAGTGAAGTGAACAGAGAGTACTGGTTTAGGCATTCTAGTTGTCGATGGGAAGTTAGCATAATTGATGATTTTTATATGCTGTAATGCTCATACGATATGCAAGAACACCAAATCTATTGGCAATCAATATGCAGGCATCTGAGTGGTGCAGGCCGGTGGTAATGTGTCACGTCTTCTGTCAGCTTGCCTTATATAAGGACAGTGGGAATTGTGTTTTGCCTTCTGTTTCTTTTTCCTTGCCGTCTCCCTCCTAACCCGAGGGTTACGATGGACATAGAGAAGCCATCCAAAAAGTGCTGATGTCAATAGGACTAAGTGGACGCTGCTCCAACATCTTCATTCCCTCTGGGAAATGCAATCTATCTGTCCCAACAGCCTCAGTCCTGCTTGAGATAAACAGAGGCTGGAACACTGGCAGCTTGGGAATTGTCCCAGAGAGAAAAGCTGCAAGCAAAAAAATCTCCCTCCCTAGATGTGCTGAAAAGGGTACAGGAAAACACTTCCGGGAAAAACACAAAAAAATCTCAGGACCTGACCCTATTCTAACCAGTAAGAAACAAGCAACATGTTTTGAAGGGAGCGCTGCCAACAATGTCAGAAAAGACATGATGCATTGAGATTCACAGAGGGGTTGCTCAATCCTTTGTTTATATATTGAGTAGGGACCTGAAAGTGAAAGGGAGGTCATGAAGTTGGAAAACTCCAATCTTGGATAGGTGACTCACAATGTTGGGAATAAGAGTCCATCATCTTGAAATGGAATACACAAAAAGAACATCCACAATTCTGGAGAGTTCCCCTGTGCAGCAAGGCAAGAGGTGTAGCTGAAGTAGTTGTCACAGAAAACTTGCTGATGGGTACAATCCCCCTGCAGGCCCTGGCATCTCAATCTGCAATTGCAGCTGAGGTTGCGTTAGTGGGTAGTTGCGGTCATGATTGTCGTTGCGGTAAAATCACTGGTCGGGGCAGTGTCATAGGTGCAGGTGAGTGGGGGATCTGTGGCAGGTTCATGATAGGGATTTAGGCCTCTGTCTCCAATAAGCATACAGATGTTAGGCAGCAGGGTGTTGTCTGACAGCTGATGAGAGTAATAGAAGGGTTAGTGGGACCACAAGAGTAGTGCAAAATAGGGTGGTAATAAGATTTGGTATGCCACCCCAGGCTCATCAAAATGGGAGGACTAAGGAAAAGGCCCAGAAATGCAAGGATTGGCAATCCCTCCAGAAAGCAGGGTGAAGGGCATATACAATGAGTGCCGCAGTAAACCAATTTCCTATAAGAAAGGTTGAGGCTGGTGTGCGTGCTGGAAAGTGCTTAGTAGTGTGGTCAAAAAGCTTGACTGAGTGTTGGAATTGGTGTAGGTCAGTGACTGCCCACACGGCAGGGGTTGGGCATGAAATAGTTATCCTATGTCAGGAAAAAAGAAGAAGAGGCACATCCCCAGCCATAACACCAATTGTTGTTAATCTTAATTTCAAAGGATATTTATACCGCGCACTATCACCACCGAAGTAGTCCACTGGTGCTCTGGCAGATCTGAAAGGAACAAGGGTGGGATGGGTTTGCAGGATTGAGCGGTAAAAGTTCAAGAGAGCTGTGATGTGCTGTGGCAGCTTCCGTCCGGTTATCACCATTCGCTGAGCTTAGGTGTGCTTTTCGGTTGGTAGCTATCATGTGCTGTTGTGCGAGGCTATGTGTCATTTGTTTTGTTTTAGCAGTGTAAAGAAGTGTGTGCGGTTTGTAGTGCTTTAGAGGTATGGATGTGTTTGGTTAGAGTTTGAGAGATGTATGCACAGGGGTGAGATTGTTTTAGTAGGGTTAGTTAGTGGCATCATTGTCTAAATGTGACGCATGATTATCTTCAGAATTCTATCCAAATATGATGCAGGCTCATCTCCACAATTCTATGTATATGAGGCACAGGATTATCTTCACAAGGATCTATGTGATTATTGCGACGGCCGAAAATGCCGACTTTTTTTTAACCCCTTTACACCACATATATGAGACCCCCCGCAGTTCCCCCATATTAATATTATATTCTATACCCCCAACATATATATGTGGTGTAAGGAGGGGTCCAAAAAAAAAAGTCAGCATTTTCTGCCGTAGTAATTGTGAGGGCGACATTTTCGTACAATTCCTATTCACAATTCTGTCTGGAAGTTACGCATGATTATCTTCAAAATTCTGTCTGGGTGTGACACATGCTAGTCTTTAACATTTCTATTTAAATGTGACGTATGTTGATCCTTCACTCTAGATGCAGACCAGCTCAGAAAACGGGGTAGAAGTCCACAAAAAATATGAGATATACCCCACAGAATACTATAAACTAGGTAAAAAACGATTGCAAAAAGCACACAAATCCCTCCACAAAAGCACCAGGAACAGGCCAAAAATGGATTGAACTCAATGTAGAACTTATCACTGAGCATCTACCAGCCCCTAACAGCACTCTTCAGGTGGTTTCCTTGCAGGATGCGTCTAGATTACAGTCAGGAAGGCAAGTGGAAATGACTGTCAGGAACAGAGGCAGAGATATACATGTCTGTTCCAGCCAATTGCAATGGGGGTACATTAAGAAAGCCAGAAACAAATAAAGGACTACATCCCAAAGAATGCATATTCTAGATGCAGACCAGCTCAGAAATGGGGACGGGAGTCCACCAAAAACACAAGATAACCAGAGGCGTAGACAGGGTAGGGCCTGAGTGGGCATGGCCCACGCAAGATCTGTAAATGCCCACTCAGCACCCCTGTGTGAGCATTTATAGATGTTAATGTCACTGCAGTGGGTCCAACTACATTAGTTTCAGGCCCCACTTGTTAGACAATCCTCGCTACGCCTCTGAAGATAACCCCCACAGAATACCACAAACGAAGCAAAAAACGATTGCAAAAAGCACACAAATCCCTCCACAAAAGCACCTCAAACAGGCCAGAAACAGATTGAAACCAATGTAAAACTTTTTACTGAGCATCAACCAGCCCATAAGACTGCTCTTCAACTGGTTTCCTTGCAGGATGCTTCTAGATTACAGTCAGGAAGGCAAGTGTTCTAAGAGGCAGTTGAAGTGATGGTAAGTGAAAGCGTAAATGGGTTTTGAATGGTCTGCCCTACATCAAGAATGAAAACAAAAGGGGAAATACAGCCAAAAGGTATGCATGGTTAAGATATCGGATGACACGTTAGTGTATAGGTGACAAGGCTGTTTGGAGGATATTAGGGTGGTATACAGTTTGAAGGCTGGTGAGGTGGGCAAGATCTTTTGGAGTGCAAGGGTATACTAGTGGGCTATGACTGGAGGAGGGCATTAGCTAAGCAGTAATGGAAAGTGTAATGGATAGGACAGATGTGCAATGGTTACAACAGGTTCCTAGTGAATGATGGGGATGGTGAGCAAAGAGGTGTTTTGGCATTGGTGGGTGTGCAGCCAAGAGGAGGGAGCTTGTGAAGGCATGGCAATGGAATCACCTGAGTGAAGCACTAGGAAGCACTGTGGGGGCTTCCAGCCACACTGGATTCCCGATTCTTTTCCCCTGTGGCCACAGGATAGGTAGCATCCTTGAAGTAGAAATCCAGTTGCAGGACCGAGCCCTGTTGCAACTGTATCCCAGCATCTCCCAGGTGTGAGGTATTACAGGAGGGGCTCTAACTGCCTTGGTACATGCTCCGGTGTTGCTCTGGCCCTGAGACCTGATCCTGTAACCCAGCCCCAGTTTATTCTCCCCTACTCATTGAACTGGCACTCACTCATTCCTGGGGACCTCCTTTTAGACCTTGGCGCTGGCCAGCAAACTGTCAATTAGCCTGGCAAAGCCTCAATTCCTCTCCTACACCTTCTGTACAATGTTTTGGTTTCTCATGCCTTACTCTCTGTGGCTGGCCCTCCAGATTTAGGTACATCCGTTCTCTGCACTTCTTCTCTTAAATTCTCCCTACATCCAGCAACACCTTCCTCCTCCTATAGCCCATCACTGGTTCAGTCTTTAATTTCCTGTTTTCCTTATCCTCCCAACCTATGTTTCCCCCTCCTCTCCTTAAGGTTCTCATCCAACATCTGTGTCTACCTATCCTCCTAGATGTTCTCCTTTAACTTCTGTACTCTTCCTTCTACCTTGTCCTGTCCTCTCCTGCTTGATGTATTCCTCCAACTTCTGTCCACTCCTTTCCTCCACTTCTTGCACCTTCAACCCTCTTTATCTCCTCCCTTTTTCCTCCTGCACTTCAAACACCTACTCCTCTTCCTGCACCTTCCTTCTGAGCTCTCTCTTGCCTCCTTCAGCATCACATCTCCCTCCACCTCCACCTGCAATTTAAGATCTCCCTGCAACCACTCCTCATCCTGCACCTTCAGCACTCTCTGCGCATCTGATGTCTTCACCTGCTCCCTCCGCTGCTCCTAATTCCCACAAGCCCAAATATTCTCTCTAGACATTATAGACCTCTGCTCGGCTATGGTCTGTGGTGTGCACATGATCATTATCATTATTCTGAACTGGGGATTGTATAAGCGGTAGTTTTCAGGTGTAGCACTCGCATCTTAGCAGGCCTGGGAAATGATCAAGTTCCTGTATGCTGCAGCACCCATACTGGTGAAATCTCTGGTTGGTAATTTATATAATTACCTTGTAATTGTTCTCCTCGCACAGGTTTGCATAGCTGCAGGTTGCAGTGGTTTCTTTTCCTTCCAGCAATGATTGATTTATAAGGCCAGTATTTTCCATCCCCCCATCTGCCAGGTCTGCATAACTGCAGGCCACAATTATTGTACTTATTTTGCACATGGGCTGATTTTGGAAGTTTGCAGAAACAATTGCTTTCACTCATAAGGCCTTGTTCCAGGCACCTGGTGTTTTGGAGGAACCAGGAACCATGGGATCCTCCCCATACCACCCCACATCCCAAAATCCCTTAGCAGGTGTACTAAAGTACTAAATCGCTCCCACGAGGAGATGGGTATCCAGATGATTTTTTAAGAATTTAGCTGACTTCTGAGCACTGATTTTAACCAGTGTATTACATTCTATGTTGATGGTGGGATACCTACCTGGGCCTTTGAATCAAGCGGTTATTTGTCTCATTGCCTCTTCTTCTCCCAGAAGCTCACTATCTTCAGAGCTCTGGTTCTCTCTAGGCTGGCCTCTTTCTAAATCTGCCTGCTTCTACGCTCCGCCCTCTGCAAATCATCCTAAACAAGAACACAAGAGTTGTCCTTGGCCTCAAGCCAGGGATGGTATCTCTCCAGCACTGAAATCTCTGCACTGCCTCCCAGTGGCTGCGAGGATCCCGCAGGGTCAGTCGCTTCTCCAAGCGCTGAGTTAGTGTTAGATCTCTTTCTTCAGCTGGGCCTCCCTCTGGATCTCTGGTTATGGAAGCACCTCAAGACCTTTCTCTTTGCTTCTGCTTTTTCTCCTACTCTCCCCTGCTGAACTACTGGCTGAAACTGAAACTGCACTGGTCACCTGGCTACACTCTGGTCTCTGGCCCAGGTCCCCTCCCCACCAGTTGCACACCTGCACTGCCCCCCTGGCAACCCTTGCACTTGGGGTCTGTTTCTGTATCCCTCAGTCCCCCTATCAGCACTTGGACATCTGTTGTCTGCACTTACCCGTGCGCTTGCCACCAGCTGGCCGCACTTTTTTATTGTTTTTACTGTTTGATCCCATATAGTGCACTGCCCCTTCCCGTTTCGCCTCACACTTTTCTCCTCCCCCTCCCCCTCCTCCTCCCCTGCACTTGCGCAATCTCAATGTCACCTGGCCTAGTAAGATCATTGTCTCTATCTTCCCTTTTGTTCCCCCTCCCTTGCCTCGCCGCGCCTTGAAACACTTGTGTATAGGCGCGTTATAAATGCCATATCATATCATATCTTATATCTATAAAAATGGACCAAGAACTTCTATGGCCTCGTATAGACCTATATCGCTGATAGAATCCTCTTTTAAAATATATTGCAGAGCTGTATTAAGCAGATTACAGCCTTGGGAAATTAGTAAAGTGGGGGGTCCAGCATCCCTAGCAAACATATTGTACTTATTGCATTGTAATAATGAAGCTTGTATGCGTTCTGGCCAGAATGGGCATTGTACCTGAACATTCACAATACATACTGGTGTCAAGCAGGCGTGCATTCTTGCACCACTGCCTTTTCTCCTTATCTTAATAATCTTCACAACTTATTTAGTAGAATGGAAGACCAATGTTCCACATTTGGGAGAAATGCAATTATCGGTCTTAACCTACGTGAATGGCATGTTACTTCTAGCACGAACCGCACGTTCTTTACAGCGTCTAATCAATGCCTATGTTGAGTTTATGCAAGATTTAAATGTATCAATCAGCGCTACCAAGTCAGCCATAATGGCCTGTCAGGCTGGCAATAGGAATCTCAAATTACCGTTTTTTCAGAGCTGGGAACGAAATTGAGCCCACTGCTAGCTAGGACTATTTAGGATACACTTTTACACCCATATTGAATGGAGCAATACACATGAACAATCAAAATGACCCAAGCCATAGGTGGCCTGTTTCGATTTGCTTGGGATGTTAACTGTCCACCAATAGTGATAATGTTAAGAGCATATCAGGCTAAAGTAACATCTATTACAAACTATGGGACTGGTTTGTGGGCTTATTTTGGGGTGTCTAGCCTACAAGTAGTAGAGAATGGCTTTTTGAAAACTATACTTGGCCTGCCTAACTCGGCACCAACATTTTCAGTTCACGCTAAACTGGGCTTAGTTTATTTTGTAGACGAATTAGCACTAGAATCCGTAAACCTATCGCTGACAATCTGATTTAACAAAAAAGCATTTTGAACGCACCAAGGTTTGAAGTATATATCAAGACCAGAGGCAAACTTCCTGTGTATCCCAGCACGGTTATTTCTTAAAAAAAACATTTAGTTAGGTTAAATCATACTTATTGGTTTGTGAATTTACCAGCCATCTTCACCTCAAATCAACTGAACCTGCTGACGAATATTAAGACCAAGTAGATGATGAATCGTGAACAGATGGAATTGTGTAAACATTCTGACCAAACACATTTTATTTGAACAAATGGAAAAAACTCGGATTACTTGACCTCCACCAGGTACGGATTTGAGCAAGTACTTTTAACCAGAACCAGACATAACACCCTGCTGCTAAGAGCAGTTGCAAGTAGATGGACTGCATGCAACACTAGCAATGGGACTTAAAACAATTGTCCAGTTTGTAATTGCCATCTTGAAGATATTCTACATTTATTTTTGGTCACATTTACACTCCCAAAAGAAACAGAACACTTAAACCACTGATGCGAAAAATGGGTCTAAGGCAAAGTAGACCTCCTTTATTTTGCCTATTGATGGCAGATACACCAGTGAAAGCTTGGCCGCTACTTACCTATGTTGGGGTGAGCCCCTTAATCACCTAAACTAAAAAGTATATTGTACAATTAGCTGGTGAGCAGTTAGATAGTGTTGCAGGACCAAACTACCCCAAGTCTCAACAAACCACATCAGTTGACATCTTGTATACAATGTTGCAGCTGCTTAAACACTCCCAGATACTTTATTGCAATCCACCCCCCAAACATTATTGGACAATAACCTCTTCAAAGATATCCCATCTTTTCCCAATTCCTACATTTTCATTGGCCGGTTTTATCTTCAGATCATATTCAGGACACACCTCATTTTAGGATTCGCCTGTAGTAGGTTATGATGTCAGCACATGGTTAAACATTGGTATTGAAACATAATTCTTTACTAGCAATAACTGGTCTAGGGCCTTTAACCGTGTGTGTGTTTGCACATGGTCCCCTTGAATATTTTAGCAATACGATGATGGCCTGAATAAACAGGTTTTTCTTTGAACTAATGATTGTGATCTCATCTGCCCCAGACTCCTGGCTCCTCTTAAGACATACTAATGAACTCGTCCACTACTCCAGCACATACAGCCTCTAGTTTTAACCTGTCAAAACAATTGACTGCTGTACACCCTGGCCTCGGACCTCATCTTTATTCCGGCCTAAGCAAATGGTCAAACCTCTCTATGTGACTTTAATGCAATGAGTGAGATTACCTCTGTTTCCTTGCAGAACTGTTAAATCCTAAACCTCCGGCCTGTGCGCAGACTGATCTTTTTACTAGATGATTAATTCTCCTTTACGTCAACCCCCAGGCCCAGAAAACCAGAATGCAGCTGCTACCTAAAATTCATCCTCCAGCTGCTAACCGTGAAGTTTGTGAAGTTACTCATTCACCTGCCCTCTGCCTTCTGAAAACCTTGCAAAGTCTGTTTAAAAGTCGAAGCGCATTTTGCAAAAGGGCCCCAACTACTGAGTTTCTGATTCATTTGTGAGATTCATGAATTCCCCATGTATTTGTATCATTGTGGATGTATGTTTTTACATTTGGTGGGTTTAACATTTTATCTTTCTGCGTGCATGCAAGCTAATATGTATCAATTTCATAGACTAACAGTAACACTAAAGTAACATCTGCCATCCATAATTACCTACACTCGATGTGTATATAAAATTGCAACCTTATGCCCAATTTGCCTCCACCTCAGTTATCTATACGGCACGCGCAATGTGAACCCCTCATCCTAGGGACCTTTCCTGACTACCCCAACATTCCCCCCTTTAGTTAATATTTTTACTAACAAATCATGATTCTTTTTTATTGTAAATGTCTTAGTTTATTACAAACTTCATTTTACATAGACTTACACTTAATAGACATCCAATCCACACATAATACCCATTTCATCAGTCTTTATCAGTCTTTATCGGCCGCTCTATTTTAGCAGAATCTTATCAAGATAGTCAATTACCGCACATACTAACATGAATTTTTGACCAGACAGAATTATCATCCACCATGTTTCCAAGTCATCGTTTTTGGGTGCATGTTTTGCCAGGTACACGCTTCGCTGTGATTTTAGCTTTAAACATTCGATGACCAAATGTTTAACTGATTCAGGTGCTTGTCCACAAAATCGGCAGAGATTATTCTGGACCTCGACATGGTGTTGAATTAATAGTATCTCTTTCGTCGGATAGAGGTTTAGGCGCAGTCACAGAAGTTGGTCTCGATGATATCTGCTAGGAAACTTCATCAAATATTTAGCAGTCCTATTCACACCTCGAGCTTCATGCTCCAAGTTTAAGGTGCTAATGTACTTTGCTCTTTTATTTAAGGTCGGAATCCAGTCACAATATGTCAGGTGTTTTTTAGCGGCACACAGGTTGTTTAATAGTGTTTCCATCTCGATGTTAGCATTAGCCGATTGAACTAGTATCTTAGAAATGCACTCATTAAACAACCCATTAGAAGGTCTTCCGGCTGTAGCACTAAAGATGATATACGCATGAGCTGGTAGCTTCAGGGAAATTTTTCTCACCATCATGTCCAATTTCCACAGGACGGTTGCATACATAGGCTGCAGCCCAAGTTCATTTTGGATGGCCTCAATTGGCACAGATCTTGAAAGATGCAGCACTTTGCGCCAAAATTGCTCCTCTAAGGTATCCCACACTGATCGGCTGATATTTAGGCCAGTTTCACTTCCAAACGTGATCGTTGCCAGCACCTTCTGGTGACAGAACGTTAAGATCGGCTTGATCGTGAACTTTCCATAATGAGCATTTAATTTCATGGCTTGGAGCGTCAGATTTTTCAATCTTTTTTTTCAGGTCTAAGGTCCATTGTTGTTCTCTAACTGATTTGTTGAACAGTATACCTTGGTACCGGATGGACTCAATTTTTTCTAAATGTTCTTCTGCCGCGATCCATTTAAAATGGTTTCCTCTTTTTCCTAGATTTCTTGCCAAATGTCATTATTTTAGACTTACTTGCATTTAAATGCAGGTCGTTGGCTTCCAAGTATATAATCAAGTTGTTCAATAGTCGCTGGAAGCCTGTCTGTGTAGTATCCAACAAGACTAAGTCGTCCGCATAGATTGTCCAGATTAAGTGTTGGCCATTTACTTTCGGCGGAAAAGAGTTGCCATATAGAGCTTAAATAGCAGTGTGGCAAGCAACTCTGCTTAACTCCTCGTTCCATTGGAATTTGTTTGGTAAGTTCGCCTTCTGCGTTTAACCTAACTCTTATGGACGTATTAGAGTGCAGTGCTCGAATTGGTTGAAGAAGCTTGGCTGGACAATTTCAATTTGCAAGTTTCTTCCATAGAGTCACACAGTTCACACTGTCAAACGCCTGACGAAGGTCGATAAATGCCAGAAACAGATTTTAGCCCTCTTTGACGGCTTCTAGCTTGGGCAGGTTTAACTTCATGAGGTTGACTTCAACCCCTACTCCCTTGGTGAATCCAGTTTGGCTGCAGTACAGAATACCTGCATCTTCTGCCCATTTTGACAATTACTGCTGTAGAAAAGAGGCAAATAATTTGCCAATTACATCAGGGAGAGCAATCGGACGGTAGTTGTTCGGTTCTGTACGATCTCCCTTCTTAAAAATTGGATCAACCACTGCCAATTGCCATGATCTTGGAATTAACATCTCCATCGAAATCTCAGCAAAGAGTGATTCCATAAAAACCACCCAGTGATCTTTGTGCTATTTTAACGTGATATTAGATAGGCCATCAGGACCAGCTGCACCAGAGTGCTTCAGTTTAGTGATTGCATTTGATATCTCGTGTTTGTCTAGATGGAGATTCCATGGGACATTCAAAGCTTCGACCTTGCCCATGTCGACTGCAGAGCTTGTTTGAAAGATTATAGTGTGTTACTCAAGCAGCAGCACTAACACTATTGCACATGCTGTTTTCTTGGATAGAGATCCTTCCTTGACAATAGTCCATCTATCTCTGCTGTGATGGTCATATATCGACTTAGCATTTCTTCATCTCTGTCTTGATTGTGTGCGGCTTTAAAAGATTTTAACCAATTCTGATATTTTTGTCGGCGCTTCTTTATGGTTAACCCACAGTCTGGCTTCTTTCTTGCTTTTAATGCTCTGATATCTCTTTCCATTTTTTTTCCTCCACCACTTTCAGATTGAAAGGATATTTTTTACAGTGTTGATCTGATTTAAATCCACTTTACTTTGATTGATATTGCTCGAGCAAGGGTGCATAGTCAAGAGAGCCAGCATTACATTCATATTGTACAGAGAATTTTCCCAGTATCTCTGTTACTGCTTTCCTTATGAGCCTTAATCGATTTAGGCCTTGATTGATCAACAAATCACAGCTGTATCGGGTACCTGGGGCTGTTGTTTAGTTCACCAGGTCACAAGCACAGAATCATAGTCGGTCTGTTTCATCTTTAATACCTTTAGGTTTGATGTTAAGAATGTCAGATTCCTTGACGCCCAGATGTAGTCTAGCATTTTATGAAACTTGTTCCTGGTCCATGTAGGTCTTGCAGGGATATCACCAGCGACTTGACCATTCAGCATCTCACAATTTCTGATACGAAGTTCCTCTTCCCAGTATTTTGCACACAAATGTGTTTTATTGCCTTGTGGTTGATCCAACACTTTCTTAACGCCATGTAGGTCAAACCATGACAAGTTGAAGTCACCACATATTACGATATAGATGTTATGGAACTCCAATATGCATTTCTCAATCATTAGCATTACAGATTTGATGAACTCCTTAGATGAAATCATATCCGGGTTCAATAGATGTTTAACAAATCAAAATCATCTTCTTGGGGAACCACCCCATGACCATCTCACACACCAGTCTCACTATGGGTATTCTCCTCTGCTCGACGAACAAATCCAACTCGGCCCCCCACCATTCCCACAATCTACCCACTGCTCTACACAAGCATGCCAATTTGGTGGAGGACACAAGACTACTTCAGTCAGAGTACCCGTATGGGATGAAGTGGCGGTGGCCCTGCCTTGGAGAGGGTTACAGTCATCATGGCAGCAACTGTTGGTACTTGGGCAGAGCAACAGCATAAGATCATCTGGCAGGAACAAAAAAGAATGAAAAAAAGACAAAAATGGGTAACAAGATATTTACAGCAAGGCTCAACCAAGAAGGTACCCACGAGAAAAAGTAGTCAATCCACAAATCGTTGGTGACCCCAGCGTCAGACTCCATGATCACTTTCAGTTTATGCATGGCAGCAATAGTTCTGGTGAGCGTACCGTTTTCTGTATCATTGGGAGGCACAAATGTGCAGCAGGTACTCCTGTTTTTCCTGTCTACTACGCCCTCCGTTGCTGTCAAGTGGTTGAGTAAATACTGGTTTTGTAAAGTCATAAGCCCCAATGCCTGTAACTCTTCCATAATGGCACTATCGCTAACTCGGAAGCGTTCATGAAAAGTAGCAGTTCATAACTGGTCACATGGAACAATTTGGCATTGGCCGCTGCTTGGGTGCCAGGTGCCAGGAGAGAGGCAAAGAAGGGCTCAGTGTGGATAAACAGCCGATATCAATCGGGAATGTCTGCTAAAGCTTGTGATGATGCTGCTAAAAAATGTTCCAAGACTACTCTTTGTTCATGATTATGCCTAGTTTGCTGCCAAAGCAGCTTCTACAAAGGGAAGTCAAAATCACATTGCAGACGTTCCTTTGGAATGGTGAAATGGTCAGAATTCCAAATAAGGATTTGATTAAACCTAAGGAACAAGGTGGACTGCCCACATATGGTATTACCTACAAGTTTGGTTACCCATTTGAGATCTTGAAAAATGAAACAATTAGTTACTATAGAAAAAAATATTCTTAGACTGTTCACTGTAGTGGGATGGCTGTGGGTCCCCAGCTCAGCAAGTGTGGAAATGGCAAGTGAACATCCAATACTAAGGGTTTTGTGAGTGTTAAGGCAAAACAAAAGATTGGTGGGTAATCTTATGTGATGTCTGCCACCCATGTGCTGTCTTTGGGCTCTTCCCTTCTTCCTGGATATAGCGGGAACAAACCAATTGCACGGCTTGAATAGAGATGGACAGTTATGGAGGTGAGGAAAGTTCATTGATTTATCTAATTTGGAGAAAGAGCTTAATGTGGTAAATTATCATTCTTCTGTATCTTCTATTGAAAGGTGTACTTTCCCAAGCTACATTTGGAAGCAGAAATTGTGAGGGATCTGATGCCATTTCGAAAGGTTCTAGGTTTACACCCAAGTAATAGAGGCCTCATGTAAGTGTTTTATATAACGATGAAGCCTGGGATTCTCAGTCTGTAAGCAGAGATGGAAGGATCATTTGAGCCATTAAATTTCAGATAAAGATGGTAATATATGCGCGATCTAGTGTACACCTCCTACGTGTCGGGCCAACATGGCATTAAATTATCACATTGTTGACAAATAGTCCCTGCAAGACCAGAAAAGATGCATGTGGGGGTGGAGGGAATAGGTTGCAGGGGCTAAAGAACAGAGGATGTTTTTGGTGGTGGAGCTTCAAATTTGTTCAGGTTTATTGTGCAGGGGTGTTATCATGAATAAAAGCTGTAGACGGTTTACAAAGACAGACGGATCCTTATCTTATACTATTTGACTTGATTCCTCGGCAAGATATGAGAGAATTGTCATACATGCTCCAGCCCATGTTATTGAGTGCAAGAGTATGTGTAACAGCTTGATTAAAGAAAGTGCACTACCAACAAAGAGAACATCGTTTGGAGTGGGTCAAGAGATTTATTACATGGAAAAAATTACACTTTGACTCTATGAACAGCCCAATGATAAAGAAGGGGAGCGGTACCCTTTTTGGTAAAGATATAACCATAGTTAATATAAATAAGGAAGATATGGGGCGATATATCAGGTAAGGAAGTACATTTATAATCTGGCTTGAAATAAATTGTGAGATGAGATGTGGACGTCCCTTATTGTAGAAATGTTTTTGGGATAATTTGTGAAAGGCATTTATTGTGCTTAATATCTCAGAGGGGACAAAAAGAGGAAGGGTTTAGGATAAAATGTGGTCATTGAATAATGAGCTATATGTTTATTCTTTATATTGGTTGATACTTTTTCTTTATAATGAAAATGAGAATACAAGTGAATTTCAAAAAAAGAGCCAGGCCATCAGAAGAGGCAACACCTCAGAAGCATGTTCTTAGAATCGCCTGCGTCCTGCCACTAATCTGAGTGTGACTCTGCGAGATACGAAAGTGTACAGCTGATACCCTGGAGCAGAAAGGAAGCATTCTGTTTACTGCACGCTACCTGCATGATAAAACCCTTCATTGAGAGATCAAGCCTGCCCCGTACTCCCTGAGACACCCAGGCCCTGAACACACCATCCATTCATGGGGCCGAAAGAAATTGAAGACTCAATCAAAGACTAGCGAAGGGTTCACTTGAGCACCCATCATGTGATCAAAGGCTCTTCAACACCGGGAACCATGTTGTTAAAGCGTGAGCCACGATACCAGATCAATTTTATCTATTTATTTATTTATTTTTTAGCATTTATAGAGTGCGCATCAGCCCTTGGGCATCGTGGCGCTGTTACAGAAATACTTGCTGGTTACATAGGAACAGACATATCACTTATCATAGCAGGGTATATGCAAAGCTACATCCCTTAGATGCACGCGCATTCTGTTTCACAGAGTCTGCGTGGACCAAACTTAGTTACAGTGGGAGGCAAGGTGGAAGGCGAGGATAGAGATAAGAGTGGCGGAGAGGGTGTGGAGAGGGGCTAAATGAACAGGGTGGTTTTGAGAGTTTTGCGGAAGGAGGAGAGTGTGGGTTCAGCTCTTAGTACATTGGGTAGGGCATTCCATAACTTGGGTGCTATGTGAAGGAAGCTGATGCCACCTGTGTTGGCTCTTTTTATGGGTGGTACTCGATGATGTGTTTCCTTTTAGGGATGCTGATGGCTGCAGGAAGCGCGTTGTTTTGTAATACCTGCAGTCTGTGGAAGTTTTGGTTAGAGGTGCCTGCAGTAATATCCGTAAGTCTTCCAATGTCTGTGTGCACTCAATTTTGTGGCCATAACATAGCCTGCAGCTGCCCGGGCGCTTCAATTACTGATTAAGATTACTGCCATCTGGGAATTTAATGGCACACTTGAGTAGGAGGAGGAATATGTGTGTTTACAAATACTAGAGCGTTCTGTCTCACCTTATTTACTTTCATAGACTGATCACTAAAATAAGTGTAAATGGTTACCTGTTTATCACACCAAGTTAAAGAGTTCCTGAGGGGGAGCCAGGAATCCCATAACCCTTCAGTTTCTTTTCTCACAGAGTACAGCTGGTCAATGCCTTTCTTTCTAGCAGGCTTGATTATCGTAATTCAATTTATTTTGGATTACCATCTGGCATTCTCTAAAGACTAAAGTGTATTCAAAACGTGGCTACGCATGTCCTCCTTACACTCAGCCGAATACATCATGTTTCATAGCACTTCGTACCTTACCTTGGCTCTGCTTAAAGTAAGAATTCTATTCAAGTCCCTCTGCCTGGTACACAAAGCCCTTGGCTTTCATGGCCAAAGCTTTCTAACAAATAGATTTATAACCTATCTTCCAGCTAGGATGCTTAGATCTTGTAATAAGGCCCTTTTATCTGTTCCTGAATTTCGATTAGCATTCCTGGGCAGGAGATCTTTAGCAGTAAAAGCTGAAGCGTCTGGAATTAATTTCCTAGTCATTGATGACTTATTGATGAGCATTTAATTTTCAGGCATACTCATAAGGCTTTCCCACTTCCTTTAAACTCAAATTGAGGGGCTGTCCTAAGTCAATCATCCTGAAAACGGGAATCCTAGTGCCAAGATACCTCTTGATGCAAGCGCGTGCTCTACAAGTCATCTTAACTTAACATAAGAATTGAAGTAAGCAGAGTACTGGTTTAGGCATTCTAGTCGGCTGTAGTGAGTTAGCATAATTGATGATTTTGAGATGCTGTAATGCTCATAAGCTATGCAAGAAGACCAAATCTATTGGAAATCCTATATGCAGGCATCCGAGTGGTGCAGACAAGAAGCGATGTGCCATGTCTTCCATCAGCTTGCCTCAGATGAGGACAGTGGAAAGGGTGTTTTGCCTTCTGTTTCTTTTTCCCTGCCATCTCCCTCCTCACCCGATGGTTGAACGAACTGGACGCTGCTCCAACTCCTTCGTTTCTTCTGGGAAGTGCAATCTACCTGTCCCAACAGCCAGTGTTTCAGCCCTGCTTGAGAAAAACGAAGGCTGCAAACTGGCAGTTTGGGAATGATCCCAGAGAAAACGAAACGCAAGGGAATAACCCTCCCTCCCAAGATATGCAGGAAAACACCCAGGAAAACACTTCTGGGAAAAACACAGAAGAACAAATTAAGGAATCCCAGCACATTACCCTATTCTAACCCAGTAAAGGTAAGAAACAAGCAACATAACTTGAAGGGAGCGCTGCCAACAATGTCAGGAAAGACATGATGCATTGCGATTCACTGAGGTGTTGCTCAGGACTTTGGTTATATATTGAGTAGGGAGGTCATGAAGTTGGAAGACTCTAATCTTGAATAGCGGGCTCACAATGTTGGGAATCAGAGGCCATCATCTTTAAATGGTATACACAAAAAGAACATCCACCATTTTGGGGAGTTCCTTCTGCAACGAGGCAAGAATTGTAGCTGAAGATGTTGTCACAGAAAGCTTGCTGATGGGTACAATCCCGCTGGAAGACCTGGCATCTCAATCTGCAGTTGCAGCTACGGTTGCATTAGTGGGTGCAGTTGCCGTGACGATTGTGATTGCGGTAAAATCACCAGTCAGTGCAGTGTTATAGGTGCAGGTAACTTGGGATCTGTGGCAGGGTCATGATAGGGTTGGAGGCCCTTGTCTCCAATGAGCATGCAGACGCCGGACAGCAAGGTGTCTGGCAGCTGATGAAGGTAATAGAAGGGTTAGTGGGACCACAAGAGTAGTCCAAAATGAGGTGGTAATACGATTTGGTAAGCCACCGAGGTACAGCAACATGAGTGGACTAAGGAAAAAGCCCAGAAATGCAAGGATTGACCATCCCTCCAGTAGGCAGGGTGAAGGGCATATACAAACAGTGCCGCACAAATCCAATTTGATATTAACAAAAGGAGAGGCTGGTGTGTGTGCCGCAAGTTCTTAGTAGTGTGGTGAAAAAGCTTTGTGCTCTAGCACCTTGAAGCATTTTTTGTGCTAGATGGAATTACAATAATAGAACTTAGACCGAATAATTGGACAGACTCAAAGAGTAAGGCAAAGTACTACTTTGATCTTAGTTTAATAATGCAGGGTCAACTGGCCAACATCAGACTGATGCTTGCACATTCACAACCAAGTTTGATTACGTGGAGTTCTTATACTCCAATATGCATCATCTATGGCATTATTCTACGTGGCAAAATGCAAAACCTATCAAGGGAAGGGATTGGTGAAGGGGACATATCTGCATATAGAACATATATGGATCAGTGCTTCATTGGCTACCCCTTGTCTGTAGGGTATGCCTTGAACTACCTCTTAACACATATAGTACTGATTATAGCAGACAAAACATCAGTGGATTGGCTCCTGCAACATTGTATGTTAGGTTGTCCCCCAACCCCACTGATTGGTTGGCCTTCTATCCCAACCTTGGACTTTTGGCTACTTAGCTGCACGTACGTGAAACGAAACCTAGGTGTTTGAATCCAATCAGACTACTCCCCATTTTCCCAATTAGTTCATCATCTCTCATCGGCAGGCTATCAGCCAAAGTCTTCTTTTTATAGTTAACCTTCTTGCTGATGACTGTCCTGGAACATTCAAGGGAGTGTAAGCACACCACTACCTTAGCTTAAGGCTCCAATTAATAGCCTTTGCTTTCAACTTCTGAGTCACATGTGAAGAGACCACGAATTTGTCAATTTCATCCTTGTATTACTGCTATTTGATTTAATTATGCAGGGTGCTGTTGCTCCTCCTGGCCTCTAGAGACTTGCTCACTCTATCTCACATGAACTTTATACACTTTTACTTGACCAGCAGTTTGACTCTCACAGATGTTTTCATCTTCCTTCATTTATAAAGAATGTCCCACATTCGGAGCTTATCCATATACTCCCTTTGTGCTTTGCGCTTATTCCCCAAAATAGCATCTTCGCTCTGGGCCAACCTTGACTCATCATCGGGTCTGCTCAGAGGGCTGTTTTTCCACGTCTCCTGATTCTTACAGTCTCTGCCTGTCTCTGAGGTAGCTTAGTTAAATTCAGCATGAGCCGTCCATTTTCCTGATATGGCCGTCTTTGCCACATTATATATTCCTCTATAACAAGCTTCTATACGTTGTCTTTATACCTTGAGTTACTGCGTATTTACAGTTATCGGTCAGTAAGTTAGTTCACCTTCTTTAGATCTATGATTACTTTAGCTTTAGGTTCATGTTACTCTCAGTGCTTTGTGACTCCATAATTTCATATTGTTTCAACATAGGTTCGTATATCTTCTTCATGCCACCACTTTGTCCTCGTCAGATTTCCCTTTAGCATTCGTCCATAATATTCATTGAGGCATTCTGACATCTGGGCTAGAGACATGCGTCCATGTAGCTTTGTTCCATGCAACATCTTTCCACACTTTCAGTGCAAGGGTACATTCTGTATGGCTGTCTGGCTGCATAACATTTCTCATACACTCGAGGCGGTATGGGAACAATGCAGGGGGTCCCATCTGTAGCTTTTCTTGGACTTCTCCAATATGACGATTGTGAAATGTATACATGCTCCTCTACAGCTTGACTGAGTGTTGGCATAGAGGAAGGAGTGGCGACCCATACGGCAGGGGTAGGACATAAAACAGTTATCCTATGCCAGGAAAGAAGAAGAAGAAGCCACACCCATAACACCACGGGATGACCAAAACCTATACTTGCCCTCGTAACTAAAGCTAAACAATGTATAGGGATGTCAATAATAAAAGAAATAGTGTTTAACTCAAAATTCTGAGCTTCTTCCAGCTTACAGCTCTCTTTCAGCTACTCTTCCCCAAGTGTAAGATAGTTCCACAAAACTCTCAAGATTATCTTTCTCAAGTTCAGGGTGGTACAGTTCCTCAAGTCTCAGAGTTCCCTTCCCTAAAACTTTATCTTCACCACCACAATGTTCTTGGTTTTCAGCATTCAGGGCTCACTGGTGTAGGTGCAGTTGTCAGACCGAACGGTCAACCCATCACAGGTCGTGCAACGTGGATCCCTGGGTTCTTCAGCCCACATAGGTTCTTTGGTACTGGCTCCTGTGCACTAAGTCAACTTGACTCAGTTTGTCTTTATCGGCCTCTTGGCTATTATGTGCAGATTTATGTCAGCCTCGTGGCTCTGCCATCATGTGTCATACACCTCTTGCTAGTCTTTGGCCTTGCTGCACTGCATTCACTCATTAAAGTTCACTTTGAGGGTATTTTGTTCATACACCACCTTCTTATGACTGTCACACTTGCGCCCTCTTCCATAATTTGTTTTCACATGGGCCCCTTGGCTGTTCTCTTTATTTGCTTGGCCTATAAAGTTGTATTCCATTCTGAATTTAATTCTGTGTTTATCATGCATTAATGCCGTTTAATTCTGGCACTCACTCATTCCTGGGGACCTCCTTTTAGACCTTGGTGCTGACCCTCAAGCTGTCAGTTAGCCTGGCACTGGCTCTATTCTTCTCCTACTCTTTCTGGACAATGTTTTGGTTGCTCTTGCCTTACTCTCTGTGGCTGTCTCTACATCTTTAGGGACCTCCATTCTCTGCACTTCTTCTCTTAAATTCTCCCTACTTCCAACTGCACCTTCCTCCTCCTTACAAGTGTGCCCCTGTCTGGTTCACACTTTACTTTCCTGTTTTCCTATCCCTCCAACCTATTTTTCTCCCTCTCCTTACGGTTCTTATCCAACCTCTGTATCAGTCTACCTCTCCTCCTTGATTCTCTCTTAATTTCGGTACTCTTCTTTCCACCTTGTTTATTTATTTATTAACATTTACATAGCGCACAGCAGCTTGTAGGCATCGTTGCGCTGTTACAGTGAAACAAATCTGGTTGCAGGGAGCATAACTGATGCAGACTCAAGCGAAAAAAAACAAGCTTAAAATGCAATACGGTCTGTATGACTATACAAACGTAGTTACGGTCAGGCATAGGGGGTACAGAGATCAGCAGGCAGCAGAGGGTGTGTCAGTTGAATAGTGTTGTTTTGAGGCCTTTGCAGAAGGTTGTTAGTGAGGGTTCAGCACGGAGGGGGTTGGGTAGGGCGTTCCAGAGTTTGGGCGCTATGTGAGTGAAGCTTATACCCCCTGCTTTAGCCCTTTTGATGGGTGGGATTTGCAATTGGTTGGTATGGTGCTTTCTTGTAGGGCGTGTGGAGGTATCTCTGGAGATGGTTTCAGATAGGTATGATGGGGCAGAGAGGCTGAGGCATTTATGAGTTAAGGTGAGAGTCTTGAAGGTAATTCTATCCTTAAGCGGGAGCCAGCATGCATCTTGTCTGGCCTGTGGGATGTGATCTCTTTTTGGGATGTTAAGTGCTGCTCGTAGTCCGTTGTTTTGTACAGTTTGGAGCCAGTTGCGGTTTTTGGCTGAGGTGCCTGCAAGGAGGACATTACAATAATCTAACTTGACACCAATGGTGGCTCGGGCGATAGAGAGGCAGTTTTGGTTGGTGAGGAAAGGTTTGAAGGCGTTGATAAGTTTGGTGGTGTGGGCAGAGGCAGAGGCAATGGCACGGCCCTGTTTGTTCATGGACAAGGTGGAATCAAGATAGAACCCTAATGTCTTGACTGATGGGGAAACGGTAATGGTTGTATTGTCAACGATAAAGTTGTCGTATTTATGGTTGAGTTTGTCCAGTATTTCTTGGGGACCTATGAGAATGATCTCTGTTTTATCTCCATTAAGGCATAGTCAATTGGCAGACATCCAAACTTGGATGGTGGAGTATATTTGGAGAAGGGTTGCAGAGTCGTGTTCATAGGAGCCAGTGAGGGGGAGTAGAACATGGGTATCATCAGCATAGTTTGTGTAGGCCATGCCGAGGGAATCCAGATTGTCAAAAAAGGGCTTGGTAAACCAGTTATGGAGGGTAGGTGCAGTGCACGAGCCCTGGGGAACACCGCAGTGGATGGTAGTGGGGGCTGCGTTAGCCAAGTCTGAGAATACTTTCATGGCTCTACCTTCTAGGAAGGAGGTTGTCCATGAGGAAAAGTGGGCTGCATTGGTGAGGTGGGAGGTAAGTATTTTATGATCTACAAGGTCGAATGCGGCGGACAAGTCCAGCAGCTGTAGGAGGGCTGGTTTAACATTGTCCATTATCTTGGTTATTTGGTTTTTTAAGTCCAAGAGGGCAGTTTCGGTGCTGTGGCCTTTGCAGAATCCTGATTGTCTTTTGCCTAGAATAGAGTTAGTTTCAAGGAAGTGCTGAATCTGATTGTGGGCTGCTTTATCTAGGATCTTGAACAGGAATGGGACTGTGGTAATGGGGTGGTAGTTGTTTGGGGAAGAGGGGTCAAGGGAGGGCTTTTTAAGAAGGGGGCGGACCCAGGCTTCTTTTCAACTGGATGGGATGATACCTGAGGACAATGAGGCGTTAATGAATGCGGTGATGATGGGTGTCAGGGAGTCAGCGTTATCTTTGATGCTGTTGGGCGGACAGATGTCTCCTTTGCATGTGGATGGTTTGAGTTGTTGGAGGAGAGCTGAGACTTCAGACTCTGAGACGTCTCTGAAGGAAAAAAGGGGGGGAGGCTTCAGCTTAGGGGTGGTGGGTGTGGCAGGAAGGTCGAGCTTGGGTAGTGAGTTGCATTGTGTTTGTATTTTTTCTTGGAGGAGAGGGATCTTGTTTAGGAGTGCAGCCTGTATACTGGCGCACCATGCTTCATCTTTAATGATTTCATTGGGGCTAGTCGGCAGAGTGGTGAGATCTTTAAAGATGGAGAACAGCTCTTTGGACTTTTAGTTGGCTTTAGAGATACAGAGGTTGATGGCATTGGATTTGGCATGGAAGATAGCTTTTTTGTATTGTAATGAGATTCTCTTGAATTCTTCATTGGTGGACTCGCATGGGTTGGACTGCCAGTTGGTTAGGGCAGTGCGTATGTTTGAGCAGAGGACTAATAGGTTATCCGTGAACCATCAGTTAGTGTTCATGGATTTCTTTTCTTTTTTGGCTTCAATCAGGGCTATGTTGTTAATGGCTCTGTAGAGGATAAGGGCGTAGATGTCAGCAAGGTTGTTGGGGTCATAGGCGAATGGAGGTTTCAATTCCTTGACATCATGAAGTGGGCAGGGGGTAGGAGAGAGGTTTGGTGGTGGGTTTAGTGTGGATGGAGAATTGGATGCAGTTGTGGTCTGTCCAGGGGTGTGCCAAGTTGGAGGTTATGGTGGATGAGCAATTGTGGTATGCTACCCAGTCAATGGTGCTGCCTTTAGCGTGTTTAGGATGAGTGACTTTTTGTGTGAACCCAAGGTATTTGAGTTCCCTTGCGAGTGCTGAGGCTGCTTTATCTTTAGGGTCGGTGAGACCGAGGTTGAGGTCACCAAGTAGGATAGATTTGGTAGAGTTTTTCAGATTGTTAACTAGGACATGGAGGAGGTGCCCTTGAAAGTCAAGGACTGTGCCGGGAGGCCTGTATATAACGTGTACATTTATAGAGCAGTTCGGGGATAGTGATAGTTTGGCACATAGGAGGTCGGTGTTGCTTTCCCAGGTGTGATTGCACATCCTGACGGAGAGCTTGTCCCTGGGTATGAGAGCAACACATCCACCTTTTGAGAGCTTTGTGTCCTGGTGGAGGATGGAGTAGCCCTGTAGGAGCGCAAGTGAGATAGCTGGACCGGAAGCCTCGTTAAACCAGGTTTCCGTAAGGTCTAGATCATGAGTGGTGATGAGGTTGTTGATCTCGAGGGCGTGATCAGGGAGAGACCGAGCGTTGATGAGGGTGCATTTGAGGGCATGGGGGGGGGGCTGGTTTTATTGCGGTGGGAGGACTGAGGAGGGGCGCTGGTGGGGTGCAGCGTGGGGCTTACTGAGGATGTGGCAGTGGAGGTAAGATTGGTGATCGGAGGTCCAGGGGTGTTTGTGGGTTGTGTGCAGGGGTGCTTAGATGAGGTGTGGCATGCTGTTGCTGGCTTGCAGGGGTTGTGTTTGGCTGTAGAGATATGGGAGGGAGTTAAGTGGTTTTGGTGCGAGAGCCTAGCTTGATATTTTTCATAGTCGTTAAGTTGGGGGGGCTATGGTTAGGTGAAGGTTCAGTATGTGCTCTGCCTTGAATTTCTAGTTTTTACGTGTTGTAGGGAGCTTTGAGTGGTGGAGGAGTTGCCCATAGTGGTAGTGATAGTTAGCCTGATGGGCTGATATGGCTAGGCAGCGGAGAGTTGTGTGTAGGACAGGGTCGATGTATTTAGGTCCGTGTGCAAAAGTGTGGCTAGTGTGAGTACTATTGCAATGAGTGGGAGTGGTGTGGTAGGAATTTTATGAAATGTGGACATAGGGGGTGGTGGATGAGGAGCAGTCGGATACATTGGTCCATAGGGTGTGCCCGATAGTTAGGGGGCAAGGTGCAATATTCAGTGCGCGGGCAGAGAGCAGAGTTTAATGCACAAGAGATGTAGATTCAATAATCAGTGAAGGCACACACGTGTGCAACGTGCAGTACTCAGGGAGCGAAGGAGCTGGTTACAGTGTTTAGAGCACAATTGGACTAATGCAGTCTTTTAGGCACAATGGGCAGGGTGCACAAATCTAGACATAGGTCGGCAAAATGCTTAGTTCAGTATTGCAGGCGCACGTGGGATAATACAATATTCAGAACACAATGGGCAGTATTCACAGCATGGTGGGCAGGATGCACAGTCCAGTACACAGATGGGTATAGAGCAGTGTTCACAGTACAGATGCAGTAATCAGTAATCAGGGCGCAAATGGACTAAAGCAGTAGTCAGGCACAGAACGTGCAAAATGCAGTGCTCAAAACACGAGTCGTCTGGGAGTAGCATGCAGGGTACAATTGGGCAGGAGCAGGGGCGTTGCTAGGGGGGGTAAGAGGGCTATAGCCCCTGATCTTTTGGTTGTGGCCCCGGATAGAATCTCAGGAGCTACAGCCAAAAGACTAGCTAGCCCCCAGTCCCAACAGTTCCGACATCAGCTTAGCCCCGAGTCTTTTCCAGACCTAGCAACTCCCCTGGGCAGGAGGCACAGCACAGTGGGCAGTAATGAGAGCACAATATTCAATATTCAATATTCAAAGCACAGTTGGCAGGATGCATAATCCTAGTCATAGGTCGTAAAAATGCTGAGTTCGGTATTGAGAGCACAAGTCGAATAAAACTATGTTCAAAGTATACTGGTCGGAATGCAGAGTTCACGACCCAGCGGATTAGATTCAGTAATCAATGTTTAGGAACAGGTGGACTTATGCAGGAATCATGTAAACATGGGCTGGTGCAAAAGTCGAAGCACAAAATGGTACGGGCCAGTTTGGGCTGGGGAGAGACTGTGTGGCGAGGAGTAGGGGTAGTAAATCTACCTGTGAGGTAATAGTGGAGAGTAGCAGCGCACTCCAGTGTGCGAACAGGCGCAAACAGGGCCTTCTCCATGTCGGGCCGGCTTCCGCCTGCGGCAGATGTACGCTCTCTATGAGCGACCCGTGTTGCTTAGCGACACAATGCAGACAGCGCCGGGTAGCGGGCGGCCATCTTAGGCACAGGCGCCAATTTTAAAAATGAATCAAGAGGTAAGGCTTGGACGTTATCCAGCACTATGGATCTCAGAGCAAGATGGTATAGAGAAATACACAGATGAGCTCACCTTGCTCATGGGTGGTGATTAGAAAGAAGCAGGATGTGGCCTCGCTGCTCCTGCAGCAGATGGCGGGGGTTGTGGCTCGGATTCTCAAAGGATTTTGATGTTGGGAAAGGGCTCCTGCCCTCTCCACGATCTGGAGACAAGGGGTGGAGGTGATGTTCTCCCCCAGCCCCTGTCCTGTCCTCTCCTGCTTAATGTACTCCTCCAACTTCTGTCCTCTCCTTTCCTCCACCTCTTGCATCCTCAACCTTCTGTATCTCCTCCTACTTCCCGCCTGCACTTCAAAAACCTGCTCCTCCTCCTGCACCTTCTTTGGTCTCTCTTGCCAACTCCACGATAAGATCTCTCTCCACCTCCACCTGCAATTTAAGCTCTCCCTGCAACTACTCCTCATAGTGCACCTTTTGCACTCTCTGCACCTCTGACGTCTTCACCTGCTCCCTCCGCTGTTCCAAATACCCACAAGCTCTAATACTACCTATGGACATTATAGACCACTGGTCGCTACCTGTGGACTAGGTTATGGGCTGCGGTCTGCACATGTTCATAATCACGACTCTGAGCTGGGGAATGTGTAAGTGGTAGGTTGCAGATGAGGCACTCACATCTGAGCAGGGCTGGCAAATGATCAGGTCCCTGTTTGAGTGCTGCAGCGCCCATACTGGTGAAAATTCTGGTTGGTAATTTTTACACTTACCTTATAATTGTTCTCCTCTCTCAGGTTTGCATGTCTGCAGGCTGCTGTAGTTTCTTTTCCTTCTACCAATGGTTAAAAGGCCAGTAGTTTCCATCCCACCATCTGCCGGGTCTGCATAACTGCAGGCCACAGTTATTATACTTATCTTGCACATGGGCTGATTTGGGAGATTTGCAGGAGCAGTTGCTTTCATATCATAAGGCCCTGTTCCAGGCATCTGGTGTTATGGGGGAACCATGGGATCCTCCCCAGACCACCCAAGATCCCCAAATCACTTAGCAGGTGTACTTAAAGTACTAAATCGTTCCAATGAGCAGATGGAATTCCAGATGATCTTTTTAAGAGTCCATCTGACTTATTGGCACTGATTTTCACCATTGTATTGAATTCTATATTGATGTTGAGATACCCACCTGGGTCTTTGAATCAAACGGTTATTTGTTGCACTATAAAAATGTACCACAAGATTCTCTGGCCTCGTATAGACCTATATCACTGCTAACTTCATGTTTTAAAATATTTAGCAGAGCTGTATTAAGTAGATTACAGACTTGGGTAGTCCGTAACAATATATTAGCAGTAACCCAACTGGGCTTCTGTGAACGCCTTAGAACTTTAGAGTAATCCAACAGTCTCTATCTCAAGAGCGAAACTATATATGTGGGTGGCCTTTATGAATGGCGGCTCAGTGTTTGACAAAGTAAAATGAGCTAAACTTTGCTCTATATTGAGTAATACAGGGTGCCCAGCGGACCTAGTAAGCATATTGTCCTCATTGCATTGTAATAATAAGGATGTATACGATGTGCCCGTGGCACAATTGTTCATGGCCGAATTGACCAATTTTACAGCGGCCAAATCGGGGCAAATGTAAACCCACCAATGCCCCAAAACACTCCCCCACCCACCACCTATTTACCTTTTTGACGTCTCCTTTGTTGCTTTGTTGATGACCCTTCAACGCCAGATCCATCCCTCCTACGGTGGTCGATCAGATGCCGCAGGGTCTGCTTTTCTTTTTTTATTTTTTTTCCCGTCCCCAGCCCCCAAACCTCCGGAAGCGGGCGTCACCCCCGCTACTCCCAAAGGCCATAACTATACAAACATGGGGAGCAGGGGACACCCTGCAACCCCCACTCACAAAGTTTGGTAGTGATTAAACAAAGTGATCGTTTACAAACGATCGAATGGTACTGGCCGAATTCAGACAGATTTACCATGCGATCGTTTGTAAACGATCAATTTGGGTACTACCAATAATAAAGCTTGTATGCGTTCTGGCCCGAATAGCCATTGCACCTTGCCATTCTCAGTACGTACTGGCTTTCAGGCAGGGGTGCGTTCTTGCACCACTGCTATTTGCTCTTTATGTTAATAAACTTCACGACTATTTAGTAGGATGCAAGGCCGATGTTCCACATTTTGGAGAAATGTCCTTGCCGATCTTAACCTATGCGGATGACATGGTATTTGTGGCATGAACTACACATTCTTTACAGGGTCTAATCAATGCCTATGTTGAGTTTATGCAAGATTTAGATGTATCATTAGCATCTGCCAGGGGGGAGCCAGCCAATCAGGTGGCAGGGAACGTTGGCTTGAACTGCCGGTGTCAGCCCACGTTCCCAACCCGCTTATGGCAGGCTCCCCCCACTGCCATCTTATCCCCGCCCCCGTTCTCTTTTTTTAATTTTGAATCCCAACCTCCTGCGCCCAAACCTACTTATTGCGGCTGCGACGGCACTCGCCCAAGCAGCCACACCTTCCTCTCTGCTCACAACGGCCCCAATGGAAAAGCAAGAGGGGCTCCGTATGGAGCCCTGCCTCCCTTTCCATGGCAGTCATGTTGGTAAAAGATTTTCCCTTGTACAACGGGACGCCGCGCACATTCTGTTGTAGGGAGTACAAATCTTTTCATTTTTAGCATCCCCGGTTGCCGGCTTTGGAAACCCTGGGTGCTAATTGCCTTAAAACCGATCTGGCTCGCCAGATTGGGTGTTGACGCCACAATCAACGCTACCAAGTCAGACTTAATGGCATGACAGGCTGGCAATTGAAATCTCAAGTTACCCGTTTTTAGAGCTGGAAACGGAATTATATTACCCCACTGGCAGCTATGACTATTTAGGATACACTTTTACACCCAGATTGAATAGAGCAATACGCATTAACAATCAAATAACGAAAATTGCCCACGCCCTCAGAGGCCTGTTTCGATTTGTTCAGTATTTTAAATGTCTGATAGTGATGATGTTAAGAGCATATCAGACAAGTAACATCTATTGCAAAATATGTGGCTGTTTTCTGGCCTTGTTTTGTGGTGTCTAACCTACAAATAGTAGCGACTGGCTTTTTGAAAACTATACTTGGCCTACCTAACTTGGCACCAACATTTTCAGTATACGCTGAACTGGACTTAGTTTATCTTGAAGACGTACTAGCACTAGAACCCATAAAGTTCTGGCTGAGAATCTGGTTAAACAAAACAGCCATTTTAACACACCAAATTTGGAAGCATACGGCAAGATAAGAGGCAAACTTCATGTGTGTACCATGGCTGTTATTACTTAAGAAAACCTTTAGTATGGTGAATCATACTGATTGGTTTGTACCAGCCATCTTCACGTCAAATCAACAGAACCTGCTAATGAATATTAAGACCAAGTTGATGATGAATCGTGAACAGATGCAATTGTGTAAACTTTCTAACCAAACACATTTTATTTTAACAACTGGAAAAAAAAACTTAGATTAATTAACATCGGCCAGATATGGATTTGAGCAAGTACTTTAAACCAGAGCTAGACTTAACGCCCTGCTGCTAAGAGCAGTCACAAGTAGGTGTGCTACATGCAATACTGGCAATGGCACTTAAATAAATTGTCCAGTTTGTAATAGCCCTCTTGAGGATATTATTTATTTTATATTGTGTTGTCCCATTTACACTCCTATTAGGAACAGAACACTTAAAACAATAATGCGACAAATGGGTGTAAAGCAAAGTAGACCTACCTTATTTTGCCTATTGATGGCAGCTACACCATTGAAATCTTGGACGGTGCTTACCTACTTGCGCTGTGCCCTTAGACGTAGGAATGATCTGATGAATTATATGACTTACTTGAATTTTATAATTTGTAATATCTCTGTTTTTTTTAAGGCTTGTCTAAGGAACAATGTCTTTGTCTTTTATTCCCTGTTGCTGTTTTTTTTAATGTTATTTATATATATTTAGTTTGATTTATCTCAAATATACATGTGTCTTGAAAATGGGGCATTATCAGGAGGGGCAGGTGGCAAAGTGATCACTTCAACCGCCCAAAATCCTCTTCAGTTTTGGCCCTCCATTTGAGTTAATTTGGCCTGTTTCCTTTTAGTAGGTCAGTCAGAATGGCTGCAAGTGCTGAGAAGGTTGGAATAAATATTTTATTGTGTCAGACCAATCCAAAAAATGCCTGTAGATCTGTCTTGGTTCTGGGGGTTGTCACTGTTTGTATTACATTGACTTTGTCTTCTGGGGATTTCAAAGTTTCCTTCGCCACCCTGTATACAAGATAGTGGGCCATGGACATACCAAGATAGTGTTTCTAGGATTTGCCTGCAGTTTTGTAGGGTTGGGCATACTTGACATAGGTTCTTCATATGCATGCTTCAGCTTTTGCTTTAAATGACAGTTGTATCCAGATATGCTCGTGTGTATTCTTTATGGTGTTGTAGAATTGTATCCATGATGAACTGAAAGGTGGCTGGTGTACCATGGACCAAAAATGGGAGCACTGTAAACCCAAAATGGGAGCACTGTAAACAGTTAAGATCGCAAGGGTGTATAAAAGACAAACTTTTCTTGATATTGCAGGGCCAAAGGAATCTGCCAGTGCCATTTTGTATGGTCTAGGCTTGCTCTATTCTGGCTGTATCCATTTCTCTTCATCATTTTGTCTGTGTGGGTCATATGGTATACATCACATCTCATTAAGTGTCTGGCGAGCTATGCAGAATCTCTGTTTGCCATCCGGCAACTCCACTAAAATGACTGGGGATGACCACTGTCTTTGTGAAGGCTTAATGATGCCCAGGTCCAACATCTTTTTAACTTTTCAAACCGCTTGCCACTGAAATTTGTGTAGGTGATATTGTCTTAGCCTCACAACCTTGTCTGGCTGAGCCACATTGTGGTGTTTGAAACTTTTGTGACCCCAGGTTAGTTGACAAAGATGTCTACAAGCAGTGCTACAAGCAGTCCCATATAATTACTTCTTCAGCTGGCTCTAGCTCCTTCAGGATCATTTTTCCAATTTGTTCAGGTTACGTTGTGGTCAGGAGTATTTCTCTGGATGACTCTGGGTTACCCTTCCAAGCCTTCAGCCAGTTTACATGAATAACCTGTGTAGGCATCTGGCGATCTTCTAGGCTTACCCAATATTTGATGTCTCCAAGCACTTTCATGACTTTAAATGCGTTGTACTTCTTAGCTGGGGGCTTATTCTCCAAGTGCGTAGAAGAACCAGAACTGTGTCTTCCACTTGCAACCTTTGTAGGTGAACTTGCCGGTTGTAAAGTCCCTTCTGTTTTTCTTGGCTCTCCTGTAAGTTCTATCTGACCAACAACTGTACTGGTTTGATTCGATTCTGCACATCTTGTATGAAGTAGGTTACATTTTGCACCATGTCGTCCGGGCTGTGCCAGTGCCATTAATCATATCCGAGAGATCTCTGTGTTCTGTGCAATACACCAGCGCGAAAGGAGAGAAGCCAGTGGAGTCTTGCAGAGCCTTCCTCCCAACAACGATAGCCTACTGTAATGGGCAATCCCAATTCCAGACATCTTTGTTGATGAGCTTCCGCAAAAGATTGTTAGTTAAATCCTTCCAATGAGGCATCTTTCTGGGGATGGTAGACTGAAGTACTTTCGGTAGGAGGTTTTCCAGATCAGACATAAATTACATCATGAAGGGAGTCTTCTCATCTGTTAAGATTTCCTTAGTCAATACCACCTGGGAGAAATACAGGACCATATTGTTCAGGTTACTTTGTGTCTTGAGCAGAAAAGGGTACGGACATCTAGTGTCGTGACCTACGATGACGAGGATATATTTGGCGCTACTCTCCCTATCCTAGAAATGAGGGAAATGGCTTCAACAAGGGTTGATCCACATCATTGCAGGATGTCCTCTGGATCTGTTTATAAATCCCTGGCCAAATTAATCAGCTTAATACGCGGACCTAGGTCTTGTCTATCACTTGGTTCCCTGCTAGGTGGGAATTTGCCAAATGCGGAAGGGCCTTCCTGAAAGAGGGCGGAGGCGTCACATGTTATACTGGAAGTGTAGGTCAGAAGTGGGTTGTAGAGATGGGGTGAGGGGTTGGTTATGGAGGGGGTTCTGAATGATGCATGATTTGCTACTTCCCTTAAGTTTGTAAGGCGATGGAACCAGAATGCGGTACTAGATCTGAGCATAGACTCATCACAGTAAAGCACCCGCTGGCACACAGAGCCCTGTCTTTCTTATATCAGGTTTCCAAGGACATTTTTTTTGTCTTTCTCTTTTAACGTTCCTTAGGTTTTAATTCACATTCTGAGTACTTATAAAAAAAATACGTTTTTTTCTGGCATGTCACGGCAGTGCGTCGGTGCATTGTGGCGTTAAAATACATCGGTTAGGTTTTAATTCACATTCTGAGTACTTATAAAAAAATACGTTTTTTTCTGTCATGTCACGGCAGTGCGTCGGTGCATTGTGGCGTTAAAATACATAGGAAGCAAGCACGGGAAGAAATGATATCCCCTTAGCATCTCCAATATTTATGCCATCAATTAGAGCCGCCAAAGCAGCGACAATCCAGCAATGACAAATGTTCACTGCAGGCGGCTGTACACATTGTAAAGTTGTTAGCGCTTCAAGTACAAGGCATTAGCACGTCCGCACCACCTGTTGAAGTCACATCGGGTTAACGCTGCCTTTCAGCTGGTACTCTAAATGTTATGCTTTTTTTTAAACACATTATTTCCCTGAAATTAAAAACTATTTTTTGTTGTTGTTGTTGTTGCAGCTCTAGCCGTTTCTTCTTACGAGGTAGCTCTGCATAAACCTTCCCTTTATTTAAAAGTGTATGGTACATTTTGTGATTAAAAAATGTATTGGAGCGAAGAATCAAACGATTTAACTGCGTCCATTAACTGGGGATAGAGTAACGTTATTATGTCCCGTAGCCCTGTGATACCGCTTTATTGGGAAAGCAGACGGTCATAAATAAGGATTAGCACCGGCGCAACGTGACAAAATGGACGCCATGCTATTCAGTGTTTACGAATGCCGATGCGTCCCAGGATCCTGGAGTAGTAGTACAGTACATACAGTACATACACATGAGCTCGGGAAGAGATTAGCTGTAACACCGCGGCAAGCAAAATACACTTCCAAGCTCTCCCTTTCCAACTCTTGTGCAACATCCAGGAAAAAAGGCACCACATTTGGCTCCCGGTGTGGCTGCCTGCTTGGTATCCCAGTTTGGAGCTGATAATTCCTTTTTGGGTTGGCTGAAATATTACTATTTTTAGGCTGTGTACCTTATAAAGCAGGTTTCAATGGAGTGCAAGGGTTGTGGGACAGAAAGGGTGTTTGGAGGTTGTCCTACGTTGACCTTTCCAAAGCCTGGCCAGTGTCAGTCAGCAGGGGCAGCAGCAGAAGGGGTAGCCGTCCTCTGTAAGGAATGCAATACCACAATAGAGACAACTCGGCAGCCTGTCTTTAATTAGGAGAGTCGCTCAGTGCAGCGTGGACAGAAGGGCTCTGGATTTAAACACCTTGAAATGTTGTGAGACTAATGCAATAATGGCGATTAAACGTACTGGCGTGTTAATGGGGTGCTGTTATCCCCCCAGAGTGAGCACACAGTTGATTCATGTGGCTCCCTCTTAATGTACGCCCTATTTTCCTAATTAATTATTCAATGTTCCACTCACTCGCAACAACACTCAGGACACTAGGGGTAAAACATCCAGTAATTTAGTATTCCAAAATGGCGGGCGTTTTCCCACTCCACCAAATTTAGAGTCTCAATCCGGAAATTCTTCATATCCGACAGCTTTTGTGTGGAGGTAATTACTCCCACACAAAACCATTACCCCACACTGTAATGACCATATCTGACAATTACTGATCCGCCTGACGCTCTATGGGTCTCCAAAATGATGAATAAGTGTGGTTATGTTATGTTAAATTGATTTATACTACAAACTGCTGCTGTTTTTATGGTCTCTAGGTGCTCTTGTGGTTTGAGATGCAAATTGGGATGAGTTGGTTAGGGTGAAAAGAATGAAAAGTGAGGTGTTTCAACTGTGGATGTGTGTAGAACCATGGGTAACTGGGTTCTCGGTGTGTGTGTGTGGTTTCTAGATGTGTCTTGTTCTGTACACTGGAGGCGTATGGTTTCCAGATGTTTTGTTGTTTTATTATTTATAAAGCGCTAACTTGCCCATGGGCCTCAGACCGCTACAATACATACAACACAGGTAACATAAACCTAAAGGAAAGATAATCAGCATAATACAATAAAACAGAAAGAAAAATCAGATAATAAAGATTCTTAGTACCGTGGTGAATGAAAGCCCTCCCAAGGAATTACTACGACTCAAAAAAGATGGAAGATTACTGTGTCTGCAACCAATAACAATACAGTCAGAGCCCTCCATCAAGGACCAATCCTTAATATGAAACCTATGCAAAAGTATGAAATTCTTGGTCCTAATACAGCTCCCTCTGGCTTTGGACTGTAACCAGGCCAAAACTTTATTCCGGAGGGCTTCTCTCGGCCCTTTCCAGTTTGTTCACATTAACAATCACCATGTTCCCTTTATCTGAAATTAAGCTTTTTAAATATGGATGCTCAATCTCAGGTATGGAAGACTTACTAGCACGTATGTCTCTCTTCATGAAATGACGTGTTGATTTAATCATAAAGCACCTAATTGCCGGAAGATTTGAGCAGTTTACGCTGGCATTATGGGCCGGAGTAATATAGACAAGCGTTATGGTTACACCAACATCAAGGCCATATGGCGTGGTGTGACCTCCAGGAGGCAGATCCTCAGAAGCCAATAGATCGCAGGCTGGCTCTAAGTCCGTCTGGCAGCTTGCATCTCCTTTACTGTTGGTGACCATGGATGAAAAACAGACTGCTTGGCATTCTTTATCTATCCTTTCATATAGAGGGATAACAGAGTCAAAAGAGTCGATCCAAGCTTGAAAACCCCTAACATTCTCAAATTTATTTAGATCACGGATAATTCTCTCCTTTACAGTCTGCCACTTCTGGCACCTTCCGTTCCTAATTCTTCCAGGCTACAATTAGCGGGGCTTCAGTGATAACTTTATCCGTGATGTTGATATGAGATTGCATTGCATTGTTTAATGCCAGATTTAGACAAACTGATTGCCAGGGTAGAGGTTCAAGGGTACCATCTTCACACTGGGTTTGAGAGTCTGGTTGGAAAGGATCTATGGGTCCCTTGATGTCACTTTGTTTTTGGGCAGTAATCATGGAATCTAATTTCAGATCCTGGTTAATAATCAAAGAGTCAGTTATACAACCCAAGAGTTTATAGAAGAGCACGGCCTACTAGACCAGGCACAAGTTGGCTTCAGACCACTGAGAGGAACGGAATCAGCTTTACTCTCAATATGGGACGATCTTAAAATCAACGCAGACTCGGACAGCAGCACTGCCTTGATACTCCTAGACCTATCGGCAGCATTCGACACAGTCAACCATGACACCCTCATAACAAGATTAGAAGGACTTGGAATAACAGACACCACCCTACTATGGATCAAATCTTTCCTAACAAAAAGAACGGAAACCATATGGATGAAACCCTTCAAATCAAGCCTGAGAGATTCCACCTGTGGAGTACCACAAGGATCATCCTTCTCCCCGCTACTATTCAACATCTGCCTGTATCTACTTATCAAAATCATCAAAAGCCACGGCCTCACCTGTTACAACTATGCTGACGATATACAAATAATCTTCAAAATACAAGACAACCCGGAAATAAACTCACCGCTAGAAAACTGCCTCCGCGATGTATTCTTCTGGATGAACTCCAACTCCCTCAAAATCAACCCAGGCAAAACTGAAATAATGATAGTCACAGAAAATGGAGGAGAAAACCAATTCATCCCTTGGCCAAGGGATCTCGGGGCAACCCCAGCACCCTTGCTGATTGTAAAAAACCTGGGAGTCCTGATGGACAATAATCTCACGCTAGAGCCACAAGTAAACGCTCTCCTCAATAAATGCTTCTTCCATTGCAAGCAGCAAGGAGGATCTTACCGTTCCTATCGTTCGCAAACAAAAAAACCATCATCATCGCCCTCGTCATGTCCAAAGTAGACTACGCCTATAGCCTATACCTAGGCATGCCTGAACGACTCTTAAAAAAAAACTACAACACATTCAAAACACGGCAGCCAGACTACTCCTGAAACTACCCTGAAGAGAACACACTGCACCAGCGCTGAAAATACTACATTGGCTACCAATAAACCAACAAATAAAATTCAAAACAATGTGCATCACGCACAGAACAGTATACAACAAAGGCGCTGAGTTCCTAAGAGACAAACTGCGCCTACATCAACCAACAAGAACGCTCAGATCAAGCATGGACATCCGCCTGGAACCAAAACCCTACAACAAAAGAAAACTTGGAGGATCCTCCTTCTCTCACCAAGCCCCGTAAACCTGGAACGACGTTCCAAAATACATACGTAACACAAGAAACCACCTATTATTCAGGAAATTACTCAAAACCTGGCTCTTCACGTCATAACTAGAAAGACCGGCAAAAAGGGGCACACACACAACTAAAACATCAATGAACGTAGAGAGACCCTGATACACACCGATCAATCAATGGGGATAAACCCAAGGTAAATATCCCACGACATACTAAACGACCGAACGAGAGACAGCAGCAATATGACCAAAGACCATAAACATAGCAAGACAAAGACAGAAACACTAGGATGAATCATCAAGAGGACCATGACCTTAAATTATAACCATCTCCAACAGCGCTAGGGACAAAATATAGAGAGGGAAGGGAAGCACTGCACCACGAGCCCCAATCCAGTGATTGAGAAACAGAATGTTTCATCACTACACAGTCCACCAATACACAGCAGGAAGCACAATGCCCCACCACACAAAAAAAACGACAACTAAACAATAGCCCCAAGGTTGTCCACCCCACGGAAACCAAAGAACCAACGGAAAGACAGTCAGGACAGAAGGAAACGAACAACTGAATACACAAGCTCACCAAGATGGATGCACTAGGACGCCACATCAACACCACTCCGACCCTGAACCGTTCTAAGCCTAGACCAACCAGTGTCACACTACATAACCTGAGAATAGATATTACCTACCTAGTCCAACACCCGAAGATAAGGTTCCAACGCACCTACCAATCGAAACAATACTCACTATACAGCTGTGTTGGGTGTCCTGACCCACGTTTAAGCTATCATGCTACAACATTTGGTGCTGTGGGCTTAGAAAATTCAAGATGGCGGAAAACCCACATGTGCGCCGAAATCCAGGAAAGCTGCGCAGTTTGTGCGCCCACCAAAATGGTTGCCTCACTTGCCACCCACCAGTGCGAGAATGAAAGGCCGGGTTGCCATGAGGGAAATGGGTTGCCAAAGGAAAAACAGTAGCGCCGGTTAGCTTCAAAGCGCTTTAAAACCACCATTGGACTACCCACACAGTAGTCTGAAACCATTGGGAATGGCAATGCTGATTGCCAAATGCAACTTAGAATTGTGGGGAATTCATTTGTTAAATCCCAAAAATGGGTGCAGTACCAGTACTCACCACTATCCAAAAGCTGGCGTTTTAAAACCACCCTGTGTTTCTCTGAAGGCAGGCCCAAAATGCCTATTTTCAAACATTACAATATGTGCAAAATATTCACTGAACACCAGCAGACATTTGGCAAAATGGAGTTTTGTGTGCCTACAAAATCTGGGAAATGAAGAGCCCAGAACAATGCTTATAACAAAACTGGCTGAGCTATGGAGTCAGCAGTTTAAGTTGCACTGGATTTAAAGACACTAAAATCGAAAATGTTTAGATTAAATGAGTGACCTATGTTTGGTGTCACATGCCTTTGTAATTGTTTAAATGTCATAGTTTAAACTTAGAATCAGCATTCTAGCTGCATGTGTAAAATTGCAAGTTAATTTAAAAAGCAACAAAAAACATGACAGTTAGCTGAAAGTCTGGCTTAAGGAACTTGATTTTGCTTGACAACTACCCCCATCAGGAGTGAAACTTGAGTCACAGCTGTGTTCCCAGGCCTAGCTGCCCTTTTGCTGCTCACACTAAGGATATGCCATCTATCTGATAATTGAATTACCTGTGCTCTACAGGAGCTCTGAACAAAGCCTGTCTTGACTCATGCAAAGGTTTTATTACAGCGGTCGTAAAATGTAGCTTCCTCTTGGCAGAAGCTGGGAGGGGCACTGCCTGTGAGAGAAGCTGGCTTGGCAGAACTGGATAAACCAGTATTTCTACCTTGTGCTGAGAGGAAACCACACCCCTTTGGAGCCAGAACATAGCTTTAAAAAGATGGATCATTCATAGAGCGGACATGTGAAAATTTTATAAATGATACCATAATTCTTGTGATTTTTCTGCCCACATTTTAAGAGGTTTTTCGACCCGGTGGCATGTTCAGGGGGGTTTTAGCGGAAAAGAGGATATTACTCAAAATGTGTGCATGTGAAAAATCTGACACTTCATCAACTAATGTCCATACTCCTTGCGCACATGTGTGTAAATTTGGGGTAATGTCCGGAATTGCAAACCAGTTAAAAAGTGCAAAATATTGCCATTTCTGAATGCAAGCTCCCAGGAAGAGCAGAGTTTGAACAGGGTATACCTCCTGTAATGCATGATGGGTGCATATGATTTTAAAACAATATGTACCTCTGCAAATATGTATTTGTTTCAAATCTAGATTTGTGTGTAAGTTGACAGGAGGAGTGGACTCTCTGCAAGCCATAAAATGACATCACGCTGACACACACTTCCTTCCCCAATCAAATGAGAAATGGAAGTTTGACCAATTAGAAGCTGAGAGAGAGGTAGGGTCAGTGATGCTAGAACACACCCACATTCTAAACACATAAAAGCAGACAGACAGGACAGATAGGGACTTTCAAATCCATCTGCCGCTGGAAGCTCTGCCGGAAAAATCCATACTTTACCTCCATCAAACCTCCAGAGAGCCAAACTAGAGACTTCAATCTATCCAGAACTAGAGACCCAGACCAGAGAACCAGAGAGAGCTGACCCAGATCACTGTGAAGTGCAAAGACCAGAGGCGAATTTAAAACCTGACCAGATCCATGGCGAGGCCCATTTCACTCAAGAATATAGTGTGAGTACCTAGAAAACTGTGCAGGACCAATCTCCTAGTTAAAATAATATAATTCAATCTATTTAATCTAAGTAGAACTGCCTCCTAACTGTCACCTGTCATTTGTAAAGCTGTCACTTGTCATTTTCTAGTTGCAAGCTGCACTTGTCTTTTTGAACTTTAAAATTTCAAATCTGAAAAACGACCTTTATTTAATCGCTCATATCTCCGCGACCGTTTGTGCTAGAGACTTGCAGTAACTTTCATTTGAAAGCTTAGAATCCTAGCTTTGAATCGCACCAGGAACATTCCCCTTATAGTTTTACCGCAATCGCGGAACACGCATTCGCGAATTTTGCCGCGATTTGCAAATTTCTTCACGTGTAAAAAGCTGCTGCTGCTTGCCTTCCATTTGCCAGAAATTTGTTTAACCTGCTAACTATCCCTGCATCATTGCTAGTGTGAGCCTGGACTAATATTAACTAGATACCACTCACCCTGAACCTCTGAAAGGGAATTAAAAGCATTTCCAGCATATTTCTCATCCATTGCTAGCACATATCAAAGCATTTGCCTGTGTTTTAAACTTCTGTTGTCTAAGCTTGCTGGGGTGAACTGAATTACAGTTGATTGCATTTCTGAGAACTGTGTGCTTCCTTCCATTTCCTTGCATTGCATCAAGGGGGGGAGGGGATTGCCAGAGAAAAGTGATTACATTGTTTTGTTGAAATCATATTGAGTATTTTCTATACTGCATTTCATTAATTCAACCTTGCATCCATTTGAACTCTATAAAGCATTCTCTACCACATTATACTTCTGTACCTATTTACCACTGTGCTACCTTATCCATTTCATGTCAACTCCTTATTGATTATAGAGAAGCGTGTTAGTGCCAGATTCTCCGTTGTTAATCTTTATCATATCAGATTAAGTGTGCTATTCAATTATTAATTTATTATAAGGTGTGATATATACATCTCTTGTTTAAATTATCAAATAAACCTTTTAACTTGCAAAACAGAACTACTTCTTGGCTCAGTGGGGTCAGGGGGATTCCAAGAAAGGGGTGTTATATAGGGGTAGTCATCCAGAACGCATGAACTGGACATAAAGATATATCAATAAGGGTTTTCATTCAGTATTATAGACTAGGCGTTGACTTAGCTGTAGTGTTGAATTGAATCCTCTTACAAATTGGGGGCTCGAGCCGAGACGTTGGGTTAGATTTACCACTTGTGCAGCTTAATACAGTGTGCTAACTGACGGGATACATACATCCGGTCAGATCACCACGCTGCATTACGCTGTGAAGCATTCCTCAAAAGGGACACTCCAAGAAAAGTTCTGTTCTGCAAAAATAAAACACTAACTTCTGTAAGTCAGGACAGAGACCAATCTCTAGAATGACGACCTTGGTAGATATGAAAATAGCCAGAGAGCACTTCTTACATAAACTATTTGTGAGAGGTAAATGGGTTGAGCAGGGCCAGGATGCCTGGTTGCAGGCCATCACGCGACAGGTCACTGAAACAGGGTCAGACTTATGGAGAGATCAGGGTCCATTACATGTGGCCCTGAGTGAACTATATATGGCTCCTAAAGCCAAAGAGGAACACAATAAGATTGCCAGGATAGCAGCATACCTGTACCTATATATGGGAGACATGCAGGATAGATGTGCTGAAAGCCAAAATCTGGCAAATAGGCAACAGATGGTGTTAGAGAAGGTCCAATCTGACCTGGTCTCTTCTGAGCAGAGGCTGCAGAGGAGCCAGGAGTCAGAAAATGACAGCAGACTGTACATCACTAAAATGAAGGAGGATATGGATGTGCTGCAAAAGGAAAAGTCAGAACAGGATACCAGATTTCTGGCCTTGCAGAAGGAACACCAAGAAGGTTTGGACTCCCTACCGCAAAGCCAGAAAAAGCTGGAGCAACAGCTAGACTTCAATAGGGCATGTGCTGAGCAGGTAGTCACCCTGCAAAGCCACCTAGATAGAGAGAAGGCAGAGAGCAATAAACTGATTTTGAAAGACCTGGATACCCAGACAGAGTTTGACCAGGAGCGCCAGAAAGCTGGTACCTTCCAAAGGCAGAGTGACGACCTGGCGGCACAAATGCAGGCTCTTAGTCAGGAAAGAGACGCCATAGGCCAGGAAGTCTGCCATTTAAAAAGGAAAATGGAAGAAAATCACCTGTCCCTCCAGGGGCTGGGTGACCTCCAAAAAGAAAACCAGAACTTGTTAGAGCACACCAGGAGGGTGGAAGAGGCTCTGGCAAGAAAGGAGCAGGCCAATAGGGACATTGCCCAGGAGGTAACCCTCCTGCAGCAAAGACTGGCCCAGTACTCCAGGACCAATCAGGAAGCACAGAGAGAGAATGAGGCTCTCTGCCAACACAATGATTGGCTCCAACAACAGGTAGCGATGCAGGAGAGACTGATAGAGTCGAGTAAGGCCTTAACAGAGGAACTGAAAGCACAAATGCAGGCTCTTGCATTGCAACAGGGAGCAGGGGCGGATAGAGATGAGGTTCGCTGGGAAATGGAAACTCCGGAGAATAACCTCAGGAGCCCTAGTACCAGAGGCCCTCATACCTCTCAGTCCCTGGACTCTACCACCCCCATGTCCCCTGGCGCACGTGAGCACAGGACCACAGGGATGGCAGATTACTATCCAGCCAGAAGCATGGGGCTCATAGGCCAGTACCACCCAGGAATGGAGGGGTGGGCATCCGGGTATGGGCACCCAAGTACAGTACAGTTCAGTGGGGAACCCCAGGAGAGTAGGCCCATTAAGGGCATCCTGAAAAACTCTGCCCAATTAGGTCAGTGGAGGGGGTACCCATCAAATCCTGGCAGCAAGGAGGAATCTGAAGACTCCTCTGAACTGCGCAGGACACAGGAGACCAGGTCCCCACATTCTGCCAGCCATTCCCAGGCTCGCAGAATCCGGGAAAACCTGGAAGAACAGACGGGAACCTCTGGGAGCAGTGCCTCTGAGTCCGAGGACGAATGGACAAGGGTTACCCGAACTAAAAAGGCCAATAAGGCAAAAAGGGCCTTGCTAAAGGACCCCTTAAAGCAGATTAAGGCGATCAGGAGCGTCATCACGCCTTACCATAAGAACGCTAAGTATTCTGTTTGGGAGCACTTAGAGTTGTTTGAACAAATGATGGAGACTTTCCATTTGAAGGACAGCCAAAGCTGTATTCAGTATGTAAAGTGGACCTTCTCCCCGGAATACTCCAGTTTCTTTGCAGGGCTGGAGGACCAAAATCATTTAAGATGGTCCACCTATAAGGCGGCCATCTTGAAACATTTTTCTGTTCACAGAAATCCTCAAGAGGCTCGCAAGGCAGCCTACAATTTGCAATGTGGGGAGGATCAGGCCCCACAAGAATTTGTGCAGGAGTTAAAGCGTGCTTTTGCGCAGACCACCAGAAGGGTGCGCACAGACAGTAGAGAATTCGTTAATACATTTTTTCATGCCTTGCCCAAATACATCATGACCCAGCTCGTGAGGGATTTTCACGAGAAAAGATCCTTAGACTGGGTCATTGAACAGGCTACCCGGATCTATGAGGTGCAGAAACCGGTAGATAGCAAAAGTAATGCCCAGAAAAACCCCAAAGCCAACAGCACCCCTGCTGCTGCCAAGGTGGCAGAGGTAAAGGTCACCCCCGTTTTGGATTTGGAGATGGGGGGGCCTAAAAACCTACCTGCACCTAATAATGCTAGGCCCAGAAGGTCTTCGGGCCAGTCACAGACAGGGAGCCAAGGAGGCAGCCCCACAAATGGGGTCCCTCGCTCTCCTGATTATGTAAGTCCCCGTTACAAGGGAAATCGACCCATCCTGGGTTATGTGTGGACTCCTCCAGCCCAAGGGGGGGGATCCAGCCAAGCACCTAACCCAGGGAACTTCCCTCCAAACTTCCCACAGGAGGGCAGAAATTTACCAAACCCTGGGCAGAACTTTTTCCCCAGATATCCACCCGACTTTCAGCCCCAAAACCATCCATCCTTCTTTCCCCAATTCCCTGAGACCAGACCACTGAATCCGGGAGAGGGGAGGCCAAGGGTGGAGGGGTACCCAAATCTTCCCAACCAGGGGTACTACCAGAGGAGGGACAGCTACCCTTCCCGGGATCAGCCCAGGGGAGAAAACAGGGCCCCGTATCAGCCTGAGCGGGTTTCCCAGTTAGAGCGCCAGGTTCAAAACATGGCGCGGGATATGGGTCACATACTGAGGGCTCAGCAGAACCCTCAGATCGGCATGCCGGCGCAGAACGTACCCAACTCTGGACCTGGTGCTCCAGAACAATGACGGGGGCAGCACCCCGATAACACACCGGTTCCCAGGGAGGAGGCACAAAGGGAAGGGGGGTGTAAAGCCTTGGAGGAAGCTTCCTTCCTCACTTGTAAACAGCCCCTGGAAACCCAGGAACCGGAAACAAAATCTCTTGCCCCTGAAAGTCTGCCTCCTAAGGAGCAGAGGGGGGGTAGGAGAAACAAAAGACCCAAACAGACTCAGTTTGAGGAGGAGGTACAGATCTTCCAATTTGAGGGAGAGGGATCCTCAGAGGATCCTGGGAAAAGGATCTTCTCCTTCAGAGAGGGGGGAACTCCTCCCAAAGAAAAATGGGTCCTTAGGGATGAAAATCCAGACTGGGGAGATGTGGAGACTGAGCTACCGCCGCCCACCATCTCATCCCAGAACCAACAGCAAGAAAATCCCCGGGTTCAAACCCATACTGGGGACTGCCTCCAAAAAGGGGGGGGCGGCCCAGAGCTGGAACCAGGGGAACCCACAATGGCTCTGATCTCCAGTTGCCAAATTTTTCTTTCAGATTCCCAAGACTCTCCACAGAATTCTGCCCAAATCTCTTCGCTAGCAATGTCCAAAACCAGAAAGTTAGCCCACCAGTTGTCCAAAAATGTACATTACCTGTGCCCCCTTGAGGAGAAGGAGGGAAGATATTATGCCCCGGTACAAGTACAGGGGCAGGGTACAATCTCGGCACTGGTGGACACTGGATCTCAAGCTACCCTTCTGTCCAGAAGGGCCTTTGACGAACTGAATGCAGGAAGGGGAGAGAATTACCAAATTCCTCTCACCTCTCTTCCGGGACAACTACAGAACTTTGACGGGAAGGAAATTCCCGTTGAGGGGACTGCAGACTTGGACATTAAAATTGGGCGACATAAGTGAAACACCCGGTCATAGTTGTGACCCCGGAGGGCACCCCTTGTTTACTAGGGAATGACCTCCTGAGAAGGTTGTCACCCCTAATAGATTGTGTAAACAAGGTCCTCTGGACCCAGACTAGCCGACCAATAAAATTAAAACAGAGTGTCAACCATGTTAGTTGAAACGGCACATGCCACATGGTTGAACAAAAATCTGACCAAGTAGAATTTCACTTCCAGAACAACCAGATTCCAGACGTGACAGTAATAGCAGTAGGACAACAGACTAGTGATGGGGGGTCCTCTCTATTTCTGAAAATCAACCTTCCTTCCAGTTTAAGGTGGTATTCCACGCTGGAAGGAAACACTCTGAAATTCTATACCAATCCACAATCTGAAACTCCCACTCCTATAGTCCAGAAAGATGTGAAATCAGCTCAGAGCCTGGCTGATATTCAGCAAATTGGAGAGCAGTTGTTCATCCCTGTTCAGTTAAATGATGGGAAGGACTCTGTTCTCGCTCGAGTGTGTGTGAACAACGGTAAGAGCTTCATCAGCGAAGCCATGTTTCGCCAACTCCCAAAAGATCCAGCCATTCCCACCTTCAAACTGATAGACAAATGGGAAATGGACCTGGAAGCACCTAATTCCAAACATCTCCTGCCAAGCAGGTGTATGCTCAAAATCTCCATTGGCAACAAGAGCATAGTCCACAATTGTTGGGTCGTGCGAGACGTCCCTGCCGCCTTTTACTTAGGCAGTGACATTCTCAATCGCTTTGCCATTAGTTTGGACCTAATAAACTTCAAAGCTTGGTCCCGATTAGCGGATAATCCCATGGGCTTTGATGATCCAGAAAAAGCATTTAGGTCAGCTCAATTGCTACCTTATGCAGTTGAAATTCAGGTTAAAGAGGAAGTCACCATCCCAGAAAGGACCTGACAATTCTCCCAGGAAGTGAAAGTTAAAAGGGGACAAGAGTTGAAAAACCCTGATGCTTACATACATCTAAATGCTTCTCTCCAACAGCAAGGGTTGGGGGTAAACCCAACACCATTAGTCAACATAGAACATGACACCATTCCAATAGAGGTGGATAACAGCGACTTAAAGAGTATTACTCTAGCCGCAGGCACCATTATTGGAATGGCGGTTGATGACCGACATTTCTCCATTGATCTTAGAAATGAACTGTTAGGACCAATCCCCAAGGACTGTTTTGACAGTGACAGTGAGGACAATACAACACCAGACAGGATTTTTACCCGGCATGGGGGGAACTTCCTGGTGTACACTTCCTGCCCTTATGGTAAGGAAGATGTGACTTGTGAATTCAGGAGGGATGAGGTGATTTTCCAGGTTCATGAAGGCTGCCTTGCCCACCTGAAGCCTCCGGTCCAAATCAGCACTCTGACCAGGGACTTCTCCACCCAGCTGGAGGAGGCCGCGGAGATAGCCAAACCAGAAGTCTTTCCAGACTTCAGGCAGATGGTGGAAGAGAGAGTCAACCTAGCTGATGCCTGTGTGACTCTGGAACAAAAGCAAAAGTTGAAACAAGTTTTCTTGGATTTCCAAGATCTCTTTGCGGTAGACTCATATGACTGTGGTCGCACTGACATCCACACAACAACAATCCCCACGGACCCTGGCATGACTCCTGTGTTTGTGAAGCAATATCGCTTGCCTCTCGCATCAATGGAGTCCCTTAACGAAATAATTAAGAACCTTGAGTCCCGGGGAATAATGCGTCCCGTCCACAGCACCTTCAATAATCCGGTGCTGGGAATATTGAAGCCAAACGGCCAGTGGAGACTCTGCGCCGACCTTAGGGAGCTCAACAAACGGGTCCATACTTCCCGATGGCCTCTGCCCTACATTGACCAAGGGCTGGCCCAGATTCAGGGGTCACAGGTATTCACTGCAATAGACCTGACCAATGGATACTGGACCGTGCCTGTCAGCAGGGAGGACCAATACAAACTGGCTTTTACCTTTGGGGGCCAGCAGTACACATGGACCCGGACTCCCTTCGGATACCTCAACTTCGGCAATGAATTCAACATTTTCCTACATAAGGCCATGCCCGACCTGGGTGCGAGGGGTAACCTGGCTTATGTAGATGATGTCCTCATCAAAAGTTCATCTGTGGAGGAACACATAGCGGAGATCCGTTATGTTCTGACACAGTTGAGGGCCGCCGGAGCAAAACTTTCCTTTCAGAAAGCACAGTGGTGTAGAACCCGTGTTAATTTCTTGGGGCATGAGATTACTCCTCAGGGCCTCTGTCCCCAGGAAAAGAAAGTGGAAGCACTTCAGAAACTGAAAGACCCCACAACTCTGCGGGAACTAAGGAGCCTCCTTGGACTGACTAATTACAGCAGAAAGTTCATTGAGGGCTACGCAGAGATCACCAGACCCCTGATTCATCTCCTAAAGGGGGGGGTCAAGTGGGAATGGGGTCCAGAACAATCCGAGGCAGTAAGACAACTCAAGAGAAGCCTCTCACAAGCGCCTTGCCTAGCTTACCCTGTCAGAAACAAGGAGTTCTTCCTGGAGACAGGGTTCTCTAATACGTGCTTGACGGCCGTATTATACCAAAAGCATGACAAGGTCAATAAAGTAATCTCCTATGCGAGCAAAACTTTATCCTCTGTGGAGGAAAAATTCAACGATTGTGAGAAGGCACTCCTGGCAACGGTGTGGGCATTGAAGAATTACCGCCCGTTTATCCAGGGGGAACACACCATAGTGGAGACTCCACACCAGCCTCTGCAATATCTCCAAAGTGACAGAATCCGGGCCGGAAATGTGAGTAATTCCCGAATTACTTCCTGGATTCTGTCAATGCAAGGCTTTCCTGTGGAGGTCCGATATGGCCAAAACAAGAAGAGTCCCCTCGCGCAAGGTCTGGCTGACTTGCATGATTGTGCCAGAGAAAACTGTCTCGAGGACGAAAGTCTAAAAATAAAGGACAACATGGAGGCATACCTTAATTCCCCACACAAAGTCTTTGAAGAAGACATGTGTGAGGGAATGCCCACTGTGTATGTGGATGGATGCTCTTACCATGTTGACAACAACGGGGAGAAAGAACTGGTGGCCGGCGTAGGGAATGCATGGGTGAATGAGTCCCCAAAACCCTCCGCTGGATACAAAATTGGTCCCCGAAGTAGTCAGGTGGCAGAATTGATGGCTGTGCATCAGGCCATCCTCACTGCTGTCCAGCATCAACTCCACGAACTGGTCATAATCACAGATTCGGATTATGTACGGAACGGGTTCGTGGAGCACCTGGTTAATTGGAAAACCAGAGGCATGTTATGTGCTAACAACAAACCCTTGAAACATGGGAAGTTGATTCAAAACATTGATGATCTGGTCACCTCGAATGAGATGACCATCTATTGGAAAAAGATCAAGGGTCATTCCAAAGTAGAGGGACCAGACAAAACTGGAAATGACTTAGCTGATCAGCTGGCCAAAACCGGGGCCATCCAAGGGGATCTAATTGAGATTGAGTCCCTGTTGGGGGAAATCCAGGTCACTGCCATCACTAGGTCCCAGACAAATGCTCACAACGACCTTTCAATTGCACAATGGAGTAAGGAGACCCCTGATGCTGATTTGATTACCGCTCAGAAGGGGGATCCAATTATTGGTAAATTTTACCAGCACCTTGAGGACCCTGAGAACTTTCCCCTGACGGATACCGATTACATTGGGAAAGAGGACCTAAGAGTGTTGATGAAATGTCCAAAAATGTTCCGAATCCAAGACGGTTTGTTGGTAAGGAAATCCAAAGCTGGCCACGATCAGTGGGTGGTTCCTACCTCATTCCGAAGCCTGATGTTAAGTCACGCCCATGATGCGGCCACTGCCGGTCATAGGGGGTTTCACACTCATTGGAAATCTTAAGAGAGGTTGCATACTGGCCACACATGGGGCAGGACCTCGACCAATACTTGAAGGGGTGTCTTGTGTGTGCACAATTTCAGCCATCATCCCTCACGCATCGTGCACCTCTCCAAAAGAGGGGGATGACACTGCCATGGTCAGATTTACAAATCGACTTTGTAGGCCCCGTGATTCGCTCTGCTAGGGGGAATAAGTACATGTTGACCGTCACATGCTTGTTTACCAAGTGGGTGGAATGTCTCCCAGCCCCAAATTGCAAGGCAGAAACGGCAGCTGCCTTGATGATTAACCACATCTTTTCCCGTTTTGGTCTACCTCAAAGGATTGAGTCAGACAGAGGTAGCCACTTCACCAGTGAAGTAATGACAAAGATGTGGGAGATATTGGGGGTCAAGAGAAAGCTGCATATTGCTTATAGACCAGCTTCTTCTGGGGCAGTAGAGAGATATAACCGGACAATTGTGAGCATATTAAAGAAGTTTGTGGCAGATTCTGGGCCAAGTTGGGATATCCGATTACCTCTGGTCCTAATGGCTATCAGATCTACCCCTTCATCTGCAACCAAAATGTCACCATTTGAGTTGATGACTGGGCGCAAGATGGTGCTTCCTCAGCATTTGCTCTACAGGACCCAAGAGCAGACACTGATAAATGCCTCCACTACTCATGAGTATGTGGAGAATTTAAGGAAACACCTCCAACATGCTTTTGCTTATGCTCAGCGGAATCTAGAAAGATCAGCTGATAGCATGAAGACCCACTATGACCTGAAAACTTCCAGGAAGGAATATCAGATGGGGGACCGGGTCTATCTATACAACTTCCAAAGGAACCAGGCCAAGCAGCGCAAATTTTTGCCTACATGGAAGGGACCATTCGAGATCATAGACAAAATCTCCCCTGTGGCCTACAAAATCCACATCCCCAAAGGTCCTTTGGCAGAGGGAGAAGACAAGTGGGTCCACATAAACCAGTTGAAATGTTGCCATCCCAGGCACACTCTGCAACAAATGGAGGAATCCTCTAGAATCCTAGCGGGTACTGTCTCAGACTAATTCAGTTCCAATCATAAAACATACCACATCTAGTCTCTAAAATATTGTGATTTGCATGAAACTGTCTCTTAGTTATACTGTTTTTTTCAAAATAAGAATGTAATGTTTCGTTATGATGAAATGCATATGCTGCCCCACTATCTCAACAGTGGTGGAAAAATGTCTATGGATAGGTATTGCCGCTCTTCCTTTGTCGTCCTAGGAGAAAGAAAACCTGAAGACGGGCCAAGGAGGGCGATACGGAGACCGGGAACGAAGATCCAATGGGCCCAGTGGACCGCCCAATATTCCCATCGGGACCGGCGAGGAGAACCGATCGATCAGTACCGGATGGAGAAGAAGATGATGAACTGTGCCATCTACAGAGTAGGAAGAAGATTATGCGGACAGACCGGTGCGTGGGTCAAAACCCTTGGGCACGCGACTCCCCATCGACTCAAATTCAAAGTGCAGTCGCGTGGGGGGGCTTGTTGGGTGTCCTGACCCACGTTTAAGCTATCATGCTACAACATTTGGTGCTGTGGGCTTAGAAAATTCAAGATGGCGGAAAAACCCACATGTGCGCCGAAATCCAGGAAAGCTGCGCAGTTTGTGCGCCCACCAAAATGGTTGCCTCACTTGCCACCCACCAGTGCGAGAATGAAAGGCCGGGTTGCCATGAGGGAAATGGGTTGCCAAAGGAAAAACAGTAGCGCCGGTTAGCTTCAAAGCGCTTTAAAACCACCATTGGACTACCCGCACAGTAGTCTGAAACCATTGGGAATGGCAATGCTGATTGCCAAATGCAACTTAGAATTGTGGGGAATTCATTTGTTAAATCCCAAAAATGGGTGCAGTACCAGTACTCACCACTATCCAAAAGCCGGCGTTTTAAAACCACCCTGTGTTTCTCTGAAGGCAGGCCCAAAATGCCTATTTTCAAACATTACAATATGTGCAAAATATTCACTGAACACCAGCAGACATTTGGCAAAATGGAGTTTTGTGTGCCTACAAAATCTGGGAAATGAAGAGCCCAGAACAATGCTTATAACAAAACTGGCTGAGCTATGGAGTCAGCAGTTTAAGTTGCACTGGATTTAAAGACACTAAAATCGAAAATGTTTAGATTAAATGAGTGACCTATGTTTGGTGTCACATGCCTTTGTAATTGTTTAAATGTCATAGTTTAAACTTAGAATCAGCATTCTAGCTGCATGTGTAAAATTGCAAGTTAATTTAAAAAGCAACAAAAACATGACAGTTAGCTGAAAGTCTGGCTTAAGGAACTTGATTTTGCTTGACAACTACCCCCATCAGGAGTGAAACTTGAGTCACAGCTGTGTTCCCAGGCCTAGCTGCCCTTTTGCTGCTCACACTAAGGATATGCCATCTATCTGATAATTGAATTACCTGTGCTCTACAGGAGCTCTGAACAAAGCCTGTCTTGACTCATGCAAAGGTTTTATTACAGCGGTCGTAAAATGTAGCTTCCTCTTGGCAGAAGCTGGGAGGGGCACTGCCTGTGAGAGAAGCTGGCTTGGCAGAACTGGATAAACCAGTATTTCTACCTTGTGCTGAGAGGCAACCACACCCCTTTGGAGCCAGAACATAACTTTAAAAAGATGGATCATTCATAGAGCGGACATGTGAAAATTTTATAAATGATACCATAATTCTTGTGATTTTTCTGCCCACATTTTAAGAGGTTTTTCGACCCGGTGGCATGTTCAGGGGGGTTTTAGCGGAAAAGAGGATATTACTGAAAATGTGTGCATGTGAAAAATCTGACACTTCATCAACTAATGTCCATACTCCTTGCGCACATGTGTGTAAATTTGGGGTTATGTCCGGAATTGCAAACCAGTTAAAAAGTGCAAAATATTGCCATTTCTGAATGCAAGCTCCCAGGAAGAGCAGAGTTTGAACAGGGTATACCTCCTGTAATGCATGATGGGTGCATATGATTTTAAAACAATATGTACCTCTGCAAATATGTATTTGTTTCAAATCTAGATTTGTGTGTAAGTTGACAGGAGGAGTGGACTCTCTGCAAGCCATAAAATGACATCACGCTGACACACACTTCCTTCCCCAATCAAATGAGAAATGGAAGTTTGACCAATTAGAAGCTGAGAGAGAGGTAGGGTCAGTGATGCTAGAACACACCCACATTCTAAATACATAAAAGCAGACAGACAGGACAGATAGGGACTTTCAAATCCATCTGCCGCTGGAAGCTCTGCCGGAAAAATCCATACTTTACCTCCATCAAACCTCCAGAGAGCCAAACTAGAGACTTCAATCTATCCAGAACTAGAGACCCAGACCAGAGAACCAGAGAGAGCTGACCCAGATCACTGTGAAGTACAGAGACCAGAGGCGAATTTAAAACCTGACCAGATCCATGGCGAGGCCCATTTCACTCAAGAATATAGTGTGAGTACCTAGAAAACTGTGCAGAACCAATCTCCTAGTTAAAATAATATAATTCAATCTATTTAATCTAAGTAGAACTGCCTCCTAACTGTCACCTGTCATTTGTAAAGCTGTCACTTGTCATTTTCTAGTTGCAAGCTGCACTTGTCTTTTTGAACTTTAAAATTTCAAATCTGAAAAACGACCTTTATTTAATCGCTCATATCTCCGCGACCGTTTGTGCTAGAGACTTGCAGTAACTTTCATTTGAAAGCTTAGAATCTTAGCTTTGAATCGCACCAAGATCCACATTCCTACCCCTTATAGTTTTACCGCAATCGCGGAACACGCATTCACGAATTTTGCCGCGATTTGCAAATTTCTTCACGTGTAAAAAGCTGCTGCTGCTTGCCTTCCATTTGCCAGAAATTCGTTTAACCTGCTAACTATCCCTGCATCATTGCTAGTGTGAGCCTGGACTAATATTAACTAGATACCACTCACCCTGAACCTCTGAAAGGGAATTAAAAGCATTTCCAGCATATTTCTCATCCATTGCTAGCACATATCAAAGCATTTGCCTGTGTTTTAAACTTCTGTTGTCTAAGCTTGCTGGGGTGAACTGAATTACAGTTGATTGCATTTCTGAGAACTGTGTGCTTCCTTCCATTTCCTTGCATTGCATCAAGGGGGGGAGGGGATTGCCAGAGAAAAGTGATTACATTGTTTTGTTGAAATCATATTGAGTATTTTCTATACTGCATTTCATTCATTCAACCTTGCATCCATTTGAACTCTATAAAGCATTCTCTACCACATTATACTTCTGTACCTATTTACCACTGTGCTACCTTATCCATTTCATGTCAACTCCTTATTGATTATAGAGAAGCGTGTTAGTGCCAGATTCTCCGTTGTTAATCTTTATCATATCAGATTAAGTGTGCTATTCAATTATTAATTTATTATAAGGTGTGATATATACATCTCTTGTTTAAATTATCAAATAAACCTTTTAACTTGCAAAACAGAACTACTTCTTGGCTCAGTGGGGTCAGGGGGATTCCAAGAAAGGGGTGTTATATAGGGGTAGTCATCCAGAACGCATGAACTGGACATAAAGATATATCAATAAGGGTTTTCATTCAGTATTATAGACTAGGCGTTGACTTAGCTGTAGTGTTGAATTGAATCCTCTTACAGCTGGATCAGCGCAGCACCAACAAAGCGATTCGGCCTACGGGGAACCAGCAACAACCTAACCCACAGATATACAACTCTAATGGAACCATAAGCACCTGAATCAGGATACAGACCCCATTAACCCAACCCTCAATCCTCTGCTTACTTAACCCACACAAAGCCACACAACCATCTCTCTCCCAGCAATCCGCACGCATTTTACCACACCGCATCAACAACACATAAACATCACCCACAGCACTCAAGGACTCGCCCGATCTGGTACTAGCACCAAAGCCCAGCACTCGGTGTATACCGAGCTGAAGCTGCCAACAGCACATCACTTCTCCCACTCTCCTTCTCCCCTCCGCCCGACTAACCCTACCCGTCCTCCCTATTTACAGATCCGCCAGAGTGCCTGGGGACCAATTCCGTTGGTGACGGTGCGCTATACAAGTACCTTTAACATAACATAACGTATGACAAGATTCAGGACTCATTGATTCTCGTCTTTCATTTCATCCAGTGTTTAGTGAAAGGTCTGCATGACTCAGACTCATGCGGTCCCTTCTGTTTACCGCATTTTTACTGCATGCGTTAATGGCAAATGTGTTTAACAGGATTACCGCTGGTAATACAGCCAAATTTATAATCTGCCATTTTATTTCCTGATTTCGGAATATATCATGCTGAACATTTTCCCCCTTCAAACACAAAGGCTGATCACAAAAATTTGAATTTACGTGTGTAAACAACAACAAGCATTAAGTGTGGTGATAAGCAAACATTTCCAGGCTTAGCGTCTATAAGCTGTGCATTTGGTAGTGAGGATTTGTACATTCATGGTAATTATGTAGAGCGCATAAATGGCTTCTTTCTGATCTGCTAACCCTATGTGCAAGGAGTGTCTGCACCAGGTACGTAGGTGAACGCTAGATGTGCAGATGATTTTAGAAAACACATTCCAATATGATTGTGGCTAATCACAACATCAGGACTGTGTGGATGTTCGTCTCAGTTAGATTGTTCCTTCTTTGGATCCTCTTTAACACCCTCCTTGGAAGGCCGAACACCTGCAGATGTACTGTGTGGTTGCTTGGTGTATCCAGTTGCTGTGCACCCTCATAATATGAGCTTACATGCGTAGATTTTCAAGGTTTTTTAGGTATGTAAATTGCATTTCATTACATATGCATAAAGTCTAATTTATATTTTATCAAGCATAGATCTAACATCAGAAAAAGCTTTGTGATTTGGTCCAATAGGGCCTCATTACAAATGTTGCGGTAAGGCAACAACAGTGCAGTTAGTGCTACCGGCGCCATTGTTACCTCGCCGCAACATTCCGAGTATGCTCGCGGGTGCCGCTCTGGAACGCCTGGTCAGACCAGACGTGCAGAGCGGCACCCGCAAGCAGTACCGGATGGCAGCAACGGCCCCGTTATTAACAGGGCTGTTGTTGCCATCCTCCCCATTCCCATTGAGCCCTATCGGGGCTCAAATGGGAATGGGGACGTACCGGGCCCAGGTCCCGCAAAAGCAAATTACCGGGCCCTCCAAGGTCGGAATGGCCCGGTAAGTCCCCTTTTGCGGGACCCGGACCCGAGTTTGGGGGTAGCCATACCCTTAATAAGGGCATGGCTACCCCCAAACTCGTAATGAGGCCCATAGTGTACGATTCTCCGGGATCATGAAAAAGGGGGAAGGAGGTACCCAACAGGACAGCAAACAAGAGGTTAGCATATTAAAATAGCTCTAGCTCCCTTTCCTGTTAATCTTTTGTTAAAGTTTTCTGCAAGCAAAGCTCCAGAGGTTGTACGAGTGCCACTCCATTGATGAAGCAAAGGGAGATATGGGGTGCTGATTGGTCTGTGGACGTCTCCATAGATTTACAGTGTGAGACATTGGTATGTTGCCAGCACAGAAGGATCCTGGGAACAGAGCATGAATGACTCTCGCAGGGACGGCTAATTTTCTAAGGAAGAGAGAGGGACTGGGCATTGGACTGCAGCAGGCCCACAGGACATGAAGGTCTTGGGCTGTGCTTTTTTTCTGGCTCGGGTCAGGGACTCAGTGCGAGGAGTATGGGATCTGTATTGGTGGCATGGAATAGGCTGCTCTGGTGACCATGGAGCAAACCATCTGAGAGTTGTGCAGGTAGAAATTACTCTGGGCTCTTGGGGCCATGAAATGACAAACCAGTCACAGATAGTCATGTGCCAGTGATGGTGCCCATGGAAATTATGCTTTACACCCGGAACACTGAGGAAGTTCTCAGGTTGTGGACTTCACCAATTGTCACAAAGAGGAGTAACCTGCTCTGAGTCTACTACTTTGAGTATATACTCTGACTGTCTCCACCCCTTGTGAGCACAGTAGTGGAAGGCAACAACCTAAAACTGCAGAGGTCGCCCTGAATGCTGGACATAGAAAATGATGTCACATTCCAAATGGGAGTATTTTATAAGTAATTAAACATGTTTTAACCATGTTTTAACCATACAACAAATTTCTTTGTAAGAAATATTTATTTGCACCTAGTTATTCATGCACATTAAAAGATACATTTTGTACCTCTTTAGATCTGGCAATAATAATAATTTCTTCCCACAGCAATATGTCTGCTACTGGTCCCAACACAGCTACGGAGTTGTGTGGGTGGGAGCAGGTGAACAGGCACCTTGTGTCTGTTTCCTATTTTTTGGGGGGAGTATTTCTACTCCATATTTAAATTTGTTTGAGTATTTGCCAATTTTTAGGGAGTCAAAGTGGCTGATAAACCTTAAAGCTAGTTGGACCAATATGCTCTAAATTGAGAACTGGACTCCGCTCTTGCATATTTGTAAGCAGCAAGGTGAGGCTCTAAACAGGGGCGTTACCAGGCGGTAATCCCGCCGCCCTAAGCCTCCACAGGGGTGGAGACCGCCATCTCCCCCCACCGAGTAATGAGGTAAGTGGCTCCCCCCAGCTACCCTTCTTTACCTCATATTTTTCCTCCATCCCCCATCCCACTTACCTTATTCTTTCCATTCCTGATCGGGAGCGAATGTGCTGGGCCCACTTATGTCCCGGGCGTGTTCGCTCCCGATCTGCGATACACCGCCATAGAAAGGGAGAAGGGATTACATTTAGTACCTTCTCTGCTTTCCATGGTGGAATTTTTCTTTGTTTACTTTTTTTCCTATTTTTATAATGGCCAACACAGAAAGGGAGACAGAGTTACATCTAGTCCCTTCTCCCGTTCCATGGCGGCCATCTTATTTGTTTACGTTTTAAAAACTTTTTTCAATGGCCGCCATGGAATGGGAGAATGGACTTTGTTTCCACTTCCTTGGTGGCCATTTTTTTTCTTTTTTCAGTTGCGATATGCCAGAGCGTCTCTCGCAACTGAAAAAAGTTGCTTTGAGTACCCCAGCCTTTGTTAATGTGTAACTATTGGCCCGGGGCGGTAATGCCCCCCGGCCCGGGGCTTATTCCTTAAATAATTCATATTCCTTATTAATATTATTTAATTAATTATTAATTATTTTTTTACACGCCCAGGATTTGCACCTTTGTTGCTCTGCATTGTCTTACTTCAAAGACAAACAAGTTGCCCCTGAGCTATCCTCTCGGCCCACTAGTAACCTGATAGATCTTAACACTTTGCTAGCCAATGAATACCTCCAGATCCCAAACTCTACCCATCACCTATGGAGTCCCGCAAGGATCCATCCTCTACCCCATGATCTTTACATGGGATTGCTCGGAAACCTCCTGCATCCACACAACTTCCATCAATACACAGATGACACGCAGCTCTTCCTCAAGATATCCTCCATTGAAGACATCCACAGGGTCGTATCCTGCCTCACAATTATCTAGTCCTGAAAGTCCAGTTCTAATCTTAAAATGAACCCCTCCAAGACCGTATTCCTACTGCTATCCAACAACACCGAAAACCCTGACAGCCAGACCTGTCCCTCTGCTATGAACCTCGGGGGATTCACACCCCAGCTGACCACTGGTGCCAAGTCCCTTGGGTACAACATCGTGGGGACGCAAATGGTGTGGTGCCAACTTTGGCACCTGCACAAAATCAAGGCCTTCAAGCTAGAAACCAACTTCATATCTGCTGTGCAAGCCTTGGCCCTCTCCCATCTGGATGGCATTTCCCTTCTGGAAGGCCTTCCAGTGGCATGATGTGTGTCCTATAGGTTGCAGCATGACTCATCAAAGGACTCCACAAACTCAACCACATCACCCTGACACTCACACAAATACACTGGCTCCCGCTGCAAGCATGTATCATCTTCAAATCCTACTGCATCATCTACAAGGCTGTTGCCCTGAAGTCCACTAGCTCCTTGCTGAGAAACTCAGCATCTCCAGAGGCCTACGATCCACCAGAAGTAAGGACAGGTGCAGATTTGGACTCTGCCAGTGCCGCAAGGAGAAAACCAGAATACAGGCCTTCTTCAACCATGCCATATGCCAACCATGCAGGAAGAGCTAGTGGAATGGTAAGCTTGCTCCAGGAGGGACATCAAAATGATAAGCATTCTGGAAAAAGCAGTTCATGGCCCAACAAGGCTTTACTTAGAAAGGATCCTGGTGTGCCTGCTGGTCTTCTTGCACCACCTAGTAGAGAGGGCTCTCAGATTGTTGGAATCCTGCCCCTCCCCTTTAAACCGCAGAGATTTATAATTGCCAGAATTTTCACCTGCAGGGGTTGGGTCCTTATACTGTGAGCTGCCCCGAGATTGGACAGTTTCAATATTGGAATTCCAAGATCAGGGATTCCACCCACTTCAGTCCCATGTTCCAGATTGCCAGGGTAAAGTTTAGTGAGGATAAGAAGATCCTGCACGAAAGAGGTGTAAGATATTTTATTCTGTTCCAGTCCAAGGTGTAAAGCATCTTCGGAGAAAAGTCACTCTTCTTCATCTGTCCTGTGATCAAGTTCATTACAATGAATATTAGAAATTCCATGTGCCTGCTCTCTCTGAAGACTTATCTAACTGAGATAAGGTTTGCATGCTTGCTACTATGGCGCAAAGGACAACATGTTTCAGTACTTGATGGTTAGCCAGTTGCCGAATCTATCGACTTCATGCCTGTACAGAATGTACACAGTTGGCTTCCAATTACATGTGTATATTGGGGACATTTGTAGGCTGTTCTGATTCTATTAAATCCATTGAGTTGTGGGATTCCTGTCTGAACATAGATTGTGAAGCTGGACTTACCGCGTTATTTAGACTGTGGCAAATTATTAGCAAATCTTTGCTTTAAAAAGCGGAGGCGAAGTAAATTATGTATTGTTTATTCATTTTAGGTATGTACGTTTTGTTGATTATAGAAATCCGAGACAGATTTTTGGTAGGTGCACTGACGATTTAGTTACTATAATGTGCTTTAGATGTTTGGAGAATGAAATCAAATTTTTATTCAAAATGAAATTGTATATTTTAGATATTGTGCTGTATTTTTTGATGTTTCTATAGGGATTGATATTTGTACTCGTAGTTTGTTCTGTAAAAGTTAATGTATGATATGATTGTTGTTCTGATTGTTTATATTTGTAGAAGTTCTTTGGAACTAAATATAAATAAATAAATGGTTAGCCAGGTGAGTTCACACTTCAGATGATGAACTGCGAGAAATGCCTCCATGGGAGGGCCGCCTCTTGCTCATGCCTTCTGGCGGTCAGTGGGTGGATTTCAAAATCTGTTGTTGCTTTTTGAGAGGGGCCAAAACCTTAGACTACCACGTGTTTGCCCTTGTAATTGTAGTCTGGTTGCAATTGTGCACTCGCTAGTGTTCACTGCTTTATTTGGTACGCGTTTTCATATTATTATGCCTTTTTCGTCCCATGGTTTCCAAGTGGTTACAAAAACCGAAAGAATAATGATGTACTCTATTTTTTATTGACACTGTAAAGGGTTTTTCAATAAAGGGTCTATATAGCTGAAAAATGAGCAAATATTTGACCATGTTATACTTTTTCGTGTAGCGTGAAGCCATAAAATACTAGCTGGGCTGCATACAGCTGAAAACTGTGCCACAGTGTTCCCCCATTCCTAAGGTGTGGACGTTTTTATTGTAACCGTAATGAAGCCTGGGACCGGTTTCAGATCAGAATTCACCCTTCAGCCAAACACAGAGCGTGCATAGAAAGTCTCCCATCTTGAAAGAAATTAATTACATTTCAAGGTACATTTTGCACCAAGGCAAATCTAACGAGAACAGTCTGACTTATTTCCTGGCCTCTTTCCCTCCTCAGCAGACTCCGTGTTTTATACATTACAAGAGAGGGGTAAAGGGAAAAAAGAGAGAAATCACAGCGGAGCAATGTGGTTTCATCAAGCAATAACTTTTCATATGTTGTTTATTAGTGATGTGCATGTTACTCTTTCAATCGTTGCGCAATTTGTTTTACACTCACTTTTAAACTTGAGTGACAAATTTTGGCATAATATTTTCAGAAATAAATCAAAACCATACCTTTTGTTCTTCACATGTATATCATTTTTTTCTTTATTTTATAGAAAAACCACAGTTGAACTTTAATATATATATATATATATATATATATATATATATATATATATATATATATATATATATATATATATTTATATATATATATGTATATATGTATTCCAACTCTTTGTAGACTTTAACATTTTGTAAGATTGACTTTAACTCTTGATTTGCAAATATTGTTTTCATATTGTATACATAATTCTCTTAGGCTGTCTGTCTGTGCCCTTGGAACTGAGCATGTGCACATCCAGCCTTGCTCAGAGACATGGTTAAAATGATGTGCAGGGAAATTAAACGTTACCTCACGACAGCTCTTGGACCCAATGGATTGGCTGATGTCACACTCATTTGCCCTCTCATCCGAAATATGAGGCTGCCCGAACTAGCATATATACTTCCATGTTACAACCATTTTAATCTTAGGTTGGGTGTTGTGAAACATTAAATGAGCTCTGAACCAAATATTGCAGTACGTAATGAGGCCAACGTAAAAATGGGTTACAAAAAACATGTTATTATGGACTGGGGGTTGGGAACATGAAAATGGTACAATATTCGATGGCACAATATACGGATGGTTTTGCATATTTATATTACATTGTTTTACATATGTACAATTTGAGGTACATGGAGGAAAAGAGATTGGCCCAGAATCCCCAGATTGTTTTCTAGAGCCGAAGTTGGGGGATTAGAACTTAATTCTCCAATTTGTAATGTCAGGCCGTTAGCCATTTTAGTCATTGCAAAGTAATACTCAGTTGTTGTCACTGTACAGTCTTGTGGCGCCACTTCCATACCTGTACTGAGGAGGATGAGCTTTTCAGGCCATCCCGCTGTGACAAGCACCTTTTGTTAGTCACTATTAATATGAAGTACATTGCAAGATTCTCTGTATTTGTTCATGGCATGGCATCACAAATCCATGAATGTTCCATTTACTCCCCTCCACAGCCTGGTCAGAATGTCACTCGAACTCACCCCATTTTAAGAAACTCATTGCCTCCTGTCAAATCTGCTTTATTGTCTATTGTACGTTCTTTTATGATCAACAGAGCATTGTTCGTCCCTTTAAATAAATAAATAAATACATACATACATACATACATACATAAATACATACATAGTTTAACAACCATATTCATCATTAAAAAAAGACCTGGGAGTGTAAACCAAGCCCCCTGAGAAAGATAGTCGACTTTCAGGCGACATACTGCAAGGTGTTACAAAATGGAGCACACTTTGTTCAGCCTTGACAAACGCTGTGTTGTCAGCATCATTTTCTGGCGCTAACAGAATCCCTAAATAGCCAAAGACGGGCGTCCATGCTGTGGGCTGTTTGTCGCTGAGGGCGTCCATGCTGTCGGCTGTTTGTCGCTGAATCACTGATGCCAATTTGTGGATCATGAAAAGTGGATAATTGTGCCCTGACCGCATGTCAAAGTGGTTTCTCCCACTCGTGTCAGCCACTTGTTGATGGCCTAGTTTACTGTACTGTACTCCGAGACGCCTGTCTCTGAGTTGACACTACAAAAGCGGGTTAGCGCCCCTGAATGGACCCCTTCATCTGCCCTGCACAGTGCCTGGTTGTTTCTCGTCTGACCCCCGACTCTCGCCACTCGCCAGCGGTCGGACAGGACCTCTTTCGCGTGTATTTATGGCCCTCTCTTTGTTGCAAGCAAGAAAAGAAATTGATTAAATACACTTTTCAAAAATATTGTGTCTTAAAAAAGAATTCATTTTAACAGTGAAAGAACAGTGCAAACCCATTGTGTGGATTTACCCTGACAAACAAATAATTCACCGCAATCCTAATTAATATCGCACTGTTCTTGGTGACAACCCAATTGTATGTCTCTGGATCCAGCTTTGGGTCTTAACTTCTATATTTTATTGTTTTACAATCTGTCCATTCATGCGCATGAACAATGAAGGCGCAGATCTGGTTGCAAATTGCAACTGCTGGAGTGACCCCAAAATACAAAGAGTGTTTGTGCTACGTCCCGGGAAAGACCTTCTCTTCTCAAGTGACAGGGGCTTTTTCATCCCAAGTCAGTCATGAACAAATTCTGGTCCAAATGCGACCTCCAAAAGCAAGGCTTATGGAAAAGAGAATGTCATAGGTCGGCTGACCTGAAATTACCCATTCCATAATGTCAGCCTGCCTTGTAACATCGATCAGTGAAAAATGTAATCCTTTTTCTTGTTTGATTGGGGGGTGGAGAAAGATGATAAGTTATTTTAAGGAACTTAATACCCAGAGGTTTCTAAGCACGGACCGCAGTTCGAACCTGTGCTGCTCCATATCCTCTTGCTTCCATGGCGAGCAGGTTGCCCCTGAGCTATCCTCCCGAGAAGGCAAGTATGGAGGAGGAGGCTTGTTTATAATTTCCCTTTTTTAGATCAGACTCAATAGACATGTAGTCCATGAAGCAAGTTTGATTACATATGCATTAAGGTTTCAATGTAAAAACAACCCCTTTTAGCAAGTTATGATTAATGAAGTGAGCACAGCTCAGCCGCTGCCATAAACTGCTCACGACGCCTCGCAGGCCATCACATATGACTTCCACTTACCCACAGTTTCTGCAAGACATGAGGAACTAAAGGCAATTTGGCAAAACATTGCCCAGTACAACCCCAGACTGGATATGCACACTTTGTCATGAGTGCCGTCATACTACGTGGCACAATAAGAAAACCTACTAGGGGATATGATAGGCTTAAGGGGAACATCTATGTATACTTGCTATGGGGGACTGGACTGTGATTGGGTCTCTAAGGTCAGGTGGACAACTAAGCCCATCCCTAGTGCAAGTCATCTTCCGTGTCATACTAATACACAACGTTCTATTGCCTTCTCAAACTATAGGGCTCCTTGCTACGTGGCCCTCTAAAATTGGTTGGCACGCTTGTACCCTTCTGGAAAATTACACTCGCTAGCAGCACGCAAGCTGGTACATCAGGTGCTGGAGGATTGGCTTGGTCATGCCTCCCCACCAAATTATCCCAACATCCATTATCACTTTTGCGGTCTGCCATTCAATTAGCTTCTTTGAACTCAGCCTTGCAAAGGATCACTGTGCCTGAGAATAGAAGGGAGTGAGAGCATGGCCTTATCTTCTGGTCTCGCTGTAGCTCGCCCCAAAGTCTATTTTCATCTGACCATGTGACAGGAGACCACGTTTTGAGCTCCTGTGTTGTATTCAATACTATTAAATGAGTAAACCGTGGCCCTTCTAGTGGTTTTCCGTTACACCTCAAACAGGAGCTCAGCTCGCTTTTCAAGTTCATTGTATCTTCTCGAGTAGATAACCAGGCTCTTGGCGGCCCTGACTCTTGACACAGAGCCAGGCAAGCCTCCTTGAATCTTCCTTCGCCGTCAGCTGTTTTATTCTACTGCGCCACACTTTCAGCCCTTCTAGTCACGGGATCCAAGTTTGCTAAAATGTATTGTGAAACATCCAGATTCTACATATATATATATATATATATATATATATATATATATATATATATATATATATATATATATATATATATATATATATATATATTGGCGGCACGGCCTCCAGTCTATTCACTACGTATAGCTAGCCTTATGATTACTTAGTTCTACTTGCTTTACTGCATCTGTACAATTATAAAAACAACATTGCATTTTCTTCAGTGCTACTCCGCTGGTGCAATCTTCATTTTGCTCCCAAAATGTTGCTCGATTCTTTACTTCACCATCAGATTCTATAAGGTCTATGTACTCTCTTCATTGTCATCTCTTCTGGGTGAGTCATTTCTGCTTCATGTGACGTCACCAGTCTTCTCGTTCACTCATCTTCACACTTCACACTTCTTCCTACACTTCTACTGCCATTTCTCTGCGGATACATCATGTAGGGTTTTCTCAATGAATACCTTGTTTCAGGGACTTTGAAGTATAGGTACCATTATTGGTTTTGCGCATGTTGCAATTTCTGGTTGCCAAAATATAGGCAAAATTGGGACAGGACTTCCGGTAGAGGCACTTGGCTCCTCCTCTACACTCCTTACCTTTTGTGTGCTGATTCAGGCCTTTATTTCTCATGTAGCCTTGGCAGACCTGTGCTTTTATTGTCTGTACTGTGAGACTTGGGCTTTTCTGCTAACTGAACGAGCCAGGTTCTCCTCTGTCTCCCATTAACCCACATGTGGCTTCGCTGTCCATCTTGTTTAACATGGGCATTCATTTTAGCTGCATTCTGCATAAGCAAGCATTATGTGTATTCCTGTGTGTCTTGGGTTTCAGCAGAGAAAAGAATACGTGTTTTCCAACCTAGTGGATGCGAGCATATTCTTCATGTCTAACTAAAATTTGACCTATTGTTCGTGTATCTTCGTGATGGATACATATGTGATTCATGTCTAATGTACCTACGTGTATCACTGCTCAGTAGTGGCGTCATTTTGATTACAGCTCGTTCATTTCCTCGATAGCCTGCAGGTTTAGTGGTTCTTTGATCCCTGTGGGGTAAGGTCGGTAAGGTTGTCTCAGTGAGTACTGTCTCTCCCATCTGTGATACGTTGGTGGGGATGAGTCAGAGCCACAACACCACACAAGGAGGTAGAGGGTGGTTATATGGAGTCTCAAGCGGACCCTCAGTAAAAGGGGGTTAACCCTTTAAATTTAAACAATAGAGCCTGTGACTCCAAAAGCTATTTTCTTTGTATATAAGTGGGGAAGGCACTTCAAACCATCATCATTTTACAAGACTATTATTATAAAGTAGCTTCTGTAGACTTTTTAGGGTTATTTGTAAGCACTTTATTGTAAGATACATAAGCTATTATCTAGGAGAGACCACCGGGTCCCATCACCCAGGCTCAACTGACCAGGCTGGAACCCCGGGGCTGGATTCATAGCCAAACAGCGTTCCAAGCTAGGACACAGCAGCATTCCTGCAGTCATGCACTGGCAACAAGTACATTATAACAACTATGATAAGACAAAAATATTTGCTTCAGTAACTTAAGAAATACATATTTTAATCTTCATTACACATTTGGTAAAAATATATTTTTCAATAATAATAATCATACAACAATGCTTAAAAGGCTGTTCTGCTACTCGATGTCTCAATAGCAAATGAGATTCTGAAAGGAAGTGTTTCCAACACCTACCATCTGGAGCAAGTTTTTATCATAGCTCATACATTAAAGTGGCTTGTGTTGTGCAAATTCACATAGGACATACCAAAATCACCACTCATCCACTTCAATCCCATTCATACCATTCCCATTTTCAGTTATTCATATTCATTCATAATACATACATAAAACCAAACAGGGTTAAATTGCCCATCATGTTTCTTTCCTAATCTTTTCTGGGTTGAATTCCACGGAAATTCATCAGGGGCAAAAGAGGTGGAGGTGTTTATACACGGGCGGGTTTTTAATACCACATGATTCATTGGGGTATATGGCATTCGAATCTTCTGATCCTCAAAAGGATGAGGCTACAAGTGGTGTCTTCCCCTACAAAGAAAAAGTAAAAAAAATGGAAAATCAGTATCCATTTTGAACTATATTAAAGTTCATCACTCTGGTAATGAATCCAGATCAACAAATGCTTATCAATAGCTTAAAACGGTTTCTGGTTGACTTCAAACATAACACACTCATCATATCATAAATTACAGAACATGGAGGTGGTAGTCCTACTCTGGAGCCAATGATAGATGATAGAAAAGGTAATTCAAAAAGCAATCCAGCTTGTGAATTCAAGTCAATTGACTCAGTAAAGGACTAATAGCTTATACAGTCTGACCCCCTTGTCATGGGCAGGAGTCAAACTCTCTAATTATACCTCCTAGATGGTTACAACAGCAAACTGGGATTACACATCGCTGATGGAGTCTCTGTTATCAGATGCTCCTATTCAGTTAGTATCTACATTTAGGGGAGTCACAGCATTCTAGAATGATCCCTCAGTTCTGTCCCTAAAGGAAAGAGGTCTCTCACCTTGCAAGCGAGGGATATGGATTCCGAGGTCATTCGTGCCTGTCTTATCTGGAAGGCCGTGCTCGATTTGCTTCTTGTCAGGAAAGGTCTGAGATATATCTTTCTGTGTGTCCCTGCCAGAAGGAATAAGCAAGAGACATAACGACATCAGTCAAGCCCTGACCCTTTTTTCTAGCATGAGGGATGCATAGCAAGGGGCACCGAAGATCCATATACCTTATAAAGCTGTGTCCAGAGTTTGTGGCTGGATCAGTAGGTAAGGGAGTATATGCGGACGAAGTTCACTCTCAGGACGGGGTGTCTTCGAGTATACAGGTCCCACTATCTCCGTATATGATAACTTGAGTTAGAGTAGTAGGCTGCAAGAGTGAGGGGGAAAGACACGGAGGGGCAAGGTGACAGCAAAGAGTTAGTAGGACCTCCTATTCACTGGATAGTAAATGTAACTATGTTCCATGAGTTGAACGAAATTTAGTCACTAAAATGCCTCAGATATAATCCAGTCATTAGGAGCTAGGGTAGAGCCGCTTACCGGATAGGTGGATTCAATGCAATATGCTGCATGCGATAGAGAGGCCGGATATGGCAGTCAATTCTGTTTCAAGACCATTCTCGCTGCTTGATGTCTGCAATGGTGCGAGTACCCGCACGTGTCCACTACTTCAGTCTGTGACACCCTCTGTAGGTTACTTTAGCGGCGGTTAGCGTAGGGGCACTCGGGGAGTCTAAAAATGCGAAAAGCACGGATACGATTACTGTCAAGGACACAATTATCCACAGAGTCTCAAATTGTCAAAATACGGCATCAGCAGTGTGAGCTTTACTTTGTAGTTGGAAATGCAAGCGTCTGCTCGTCAAGCTGGATTGCAGTCTGTAGCTCAGTACAACTCTCTCGACTTCCTGCGACGTCCGTCAGTGTAAGGCTCATTGGTCCCTTTAAGGTTACCGGGCTAGCCATTTGTCCAATCTTTGTTGGTTTTCGTGTTACGTGACGTGCATCACGTGCCGCCTCACGTGCCTCACGTGCCGCCTCACTCATTGTAGGAGTTGTGTTCTCTAATTAAAGTGTTATAGTTCGTATTCCAACAAAATCCACATTGTCCACTTAGAGAGCGGTGACGGTACCCACGCCCCCACGGTCGGCGGAGCTCAGCCACACATGCTGTGTCCCGAGTCGAAAATTGTTGCGTATGCTCAACCACAGAGGAGAGAAGTGGGTGAATGCTTCAAACCATTATTTGGAGTGATATTCAAATGACATTAAGTTCATGTCATACCCATATTTCTAGCTCGATGTGTTTGTAAAAGCAGTTCTTGGACACCCCTAAGGCGAAGGCACACCTCTACGTATATTTGAACAAAAGGTCACGACCAGAATATTCATCACTGCTTAACAAAAGTTGTCATATGAAGATATAGAATCACTCACGACAAAGAGAGCGGAAACACTTGGCTTTTCTACAGAAGAAGCAAATAAAATGTTGAAACTTATTGGTGAAAATGTTTTCAACAAAAATCCTACCACTACAGATTTGGATGCAACTAGGAGGATAAAACAACTAGAGTATTTGATATGCAAGGAAATAAACAGGAAACTGCATGCAGTCACCTTAGGTAGATACTATAAAAACCAACGCATACCAAGAGGATTACGAATACAACTCCGACCAACACTATGCAAAGAGAATAAGGATTTTGTCAAGAAATGGGAGGCAATTCTGAATAGATGTTCACTGGACTTAATCTTGTTAACCATTCAGGAACTCACGGTTAACCTTCATACCATCAATATAGAGATCAAAGAGATAGAAAAAGAGTTATCGAATTCATGCAAACTGAAGAAAGAAGAAATAGAGGAAATATTGGTGGACATTAATCTTAAATTGACGGAATATAGAACAGAGCTAGAAAACAAAAAATTAGGAAATTCAAACCAGATACTTACGATTATGTGAATGATGAAGTATATACCTGGATGGAGAAATACGCTCCCACAGGCAGGAAACCACGACAGAACAACTCAAATACCCCAACTAGCTCAGATTCAGAAGCCAGTGACACTCGGCCAACAGAAGCAAGTCCACCAGCAACAAGCTCAGAACCATCAGACACTACACCAGGACCATCAGTCAGGGGTGGTTTTTTAGGAAGAGGAAAAGAACCCGCAGGAGCAAAAGAAAAAGGTCGAGGAGGTCCACAGACACGCCTCCAACAAAGGAGAACCTAGTGATCAATTTATCATCTAGAGTTCTAACTACAACAGAGACAGATACACTACAGAAGGGATTGAGTTTTGTTCCTACGTTCGACACTTCATTATTTGAAACCAAGGTAGAACTATACAGATTGGTGAGGAAAATGAAACTTAAAGCCTTTTTTTGAGAAACAAGTCTTGAAAGACTTAAAGAAGATCAATTTCAAGAGCACGAAACATAAAAACTTAAAACCTCATGAATTCAAACTACTGAAGGATCTCTACAGTGACACATCAATAACAATCAGACCTGCTGATAAAGGGGGAGCATTAGTCATAATGGACATGGAGGATTATGACAAAGAATGTAAACGACAACTCGCAGATACCATCACATACAAAGAACTAGGCAATGATCCCACAATAAGAATCAAACAAAATCTGGTAACCTTATTGGATGAAGCAGAAGAGAATGGATGGATAAATCATCATACACACAAATTTTTGATGAATAGGAATCCACGCATCCCTAACCTATATATGTTGCCTAAAATTCACAAAGATGTCACTAATCCTCCCGGAAGACCCATAGTGGCTGGGGTGAACAGTGTATTGCAGCAAATCGGAAAATACATTGATTACTTTTTACAACCCCTCATCCAGAAGACTACAATGTACATTAAAGACACAACCCATTTCCTGCAATTACTAGCAACAGTACCACATTCATCGTCACATATTCTGTTTACTGTCGACGTAAAGAATTTATATACGTCTATTCCTCATGACCTAGGAATTGAAGCAATAGAATGGTTACTTTTAAACACAGGGGAGATCGAAGCTAACAAGGAATTCATCATTATTCTATTACGATTTATTTCAACAAATTCCTACTTTAAATATAGGAACCAACTCTACATGCAAATAACAGGAACTGCTATGGGAGCCACGATGGCTCTCGCATACGCCAACACATTTATGCACAAATTTGAGTCAGACCATATACTAAGTCAGCAAAGATGGAAGGCACATTTGGCTATTTGGTTTCGTTTCATAGACGACATATTTGGAATTTGGACAGGTACTGAGACAGATCTATTGGAATTTTTCGCATACCTCAACACAATTAGTGAAAAAAATCAGTTCACCTATGAGTTCTCTAAAAAAAGCATTCATTTCCTTGACGTGAATGTGGAGTCCATGGAACATGAATACAAAACTAATATATACACAAAGACAACGGATCGCAATAATCTGCTACATAGACTGAGTTTCCACAAACCTAACTTGATCAGGAACTTACCGTACAGTCAGATGCTTAGAGTGAAGCGCATTATTAGTGATCCGAGAGACTATGATAAAGAACTTCACGAAATGGGCGAAAAGTTCTTGAAACGTGGATACAAGGAGGAGGAAATTAGAAAGGCCAAACACAAGGTAGAGCAAAAAAACAGGAATGAATTACTTACAGCTGCAAGGAAAGCGAAAACAGAACCATCATTGGTATTCATCACACGGTTTTCAACACAAAGTGGCCGCATCAAATCAATTATCAAAAAACATTGGCAAGTATTATCTTGCGATCAGAAGACCGAGGATCTTTTCAAAGAACCACCTATATTTGCTTACCAACGAAGCAGGAACTTTCGTGACAGTTTGGTACAGACAAGACAACGCAAGAAACGACCTGAGACGAAACGTGTTGGAACGTTTCCGTGTCTACAATGTAGTAACTGTAGCTATGTGCAAAAAGGATCAACTATCAACCATCCACATACAGGAAGAAAAATCATGCTGAAATCATTTGCAACTTGTGACACCACTAACATTATTTATGGTATTAAGTGTCCCTGTGGACAGTTTTATGTGAAACAGTCTCAAAGAAAAGCGAAACTTCGATGGAACGAGCATTGCTCGTGTATACGGAACAAGAATCTAAACTCTGCGGTCGCAAGACACTGGATCAAAGAGAGACATAATTTGACACAGATTCGATTCATGGTGCTGGAGGTTGTCTGGAGTAATGATCCTCATGAAAACATACAAAACAAATTAGACAGAAGGGAATGTTATTGGATTGAAACGCTGGGGTGTCTCACCCCGAGAGGAATGAATGAAGAGATAAACTGGGCATGTTTCTTATAAACATGCTAGTGTTTATGTAAGAGGATGGGGAGGGGAACACCAACATGGACATATCTATTGTGGCTAAATAACAGTTGTGGATACATAAAAAGAAAAGATGTGCAAGGATGAGACCTAGGCATTTTAGGTCCGACAACCAGATCCAGACAGATGGTTGCTACACACAATGCAATATACATGCCTGATAGTACATGCACAAGCTATCATCATTATTGTAAACTACACGTACAGAGTAACATACATAACATTTTTGGGCGCAAGCATTACGGATAGTGCAGAATATCAGTCATCATTTAACTTCACCTGTTTACGTGATTTTGTATGTACGAACTAATATTCAGTTTATGCTTAGTGTAACACACTCTTAACGAACATGTAGACAGAAGTTAGAATATAACTTAGCACGTCTGAGGCTTACGTAATGACATTGGTTAATAAGTAATCGTATGGGAAACATAAGCATATATGCAGCGGTATAATTGAATGTAATTACCCCCAACATCCCGTCTCCCCGTCTCCATGGGGACACGGGACCCAAGGCGTCGCCACGCAGGCCATCAGCCAGGCGCGAGCGTATGCTCAATGGGGCGGTTACATTGATTTTTGTTTAATAGCATCACTGAGTCATTATAAGTCTCCATTGAAACCTGCACGCAGCAATCGTTATTTGAAATACCTGACAGCAGTGCAGTATGCGCCGGCACTTTTTCTGTATATTTATCATCCGACTTCCTGGTTTCCATGGAAACACGGGACGCGTGACGACATAGTACTGAATAGTGGTCAGGTGACCACACACAACGTACGTGGTTACCTCAGCAACCACTTAGAAGCCATTTTTCACCTTTTTTGCTTGGAACGCGTCTCCCCGTGGACCAGCGTATATGCAACACAGGCAGAGCGCGAGTGAAGCGTTAGACAGAAGCTCATCCAGACTTTTAAACAACACTACGGGTGAGTCTGTGCCCCACATTTAAGAAGAATTAGGTATAACGTTTGTATACATATAGAACAATGATTACAGTACACATCATTGTTAGTATTACTTTTCTTTAAATTTAGAATACAGACGGCTGGAGTGCTGTACGTAAGAAGTTGTTCTTTAAAGAAGGGTGCTAGACACCACAGGAAAATGATTAAGGTTATTTTGAAAACATGATAGTCATGTATGGGATTTATTTTGGATTTAGAAATGAATGTGCGCAAACATGTACCTACTTTTACCTAACAAGGGCTCTATGTTGTTGTTGTTTTCTTCCCCCCCACCATCTAATCTTCCATCTTTAACAAATTACCTTTACTGGGTATGTATGTTTTTCAATTATTCATTTTATGCATTTGTTGATTTGTGTACTCAACTATGGTGAACTATGTTAATATTGGTTATTTACTCTCAAACTATTGATTGGAATTATAATCTTGTTTTGATTTGGAATTTTCACATGATGTGGATTGAAATATTTTCATTTATTCTCGTATTATAATTATGTAAGAATTTACAATAAGTGGTATGGTTAACGCCCTGAAGAAGGAGATACGCTCCGAAATGCATTGGCATCAAAACAACCATACACAAAATGAAACAAGTCTGCTTCTTATTTAGCAAAACACCCAGCTGTTGATGCTCCTCAGATTCAGGATTATACTCTTGAAATTTTTCTAAAGTGGCTCTAAGTGCGATTTTAGATATCCATGAGCGATGAACTCTAAGCTTATTAAACATTAAAACAAACACAATCTGAACAGTGAGCTCCAGAAGAGCTCCAACGGAGAGCGCCGGACTTAGCTGGATGTGTTCATCCAACTTTTTCTCATAAAGTGTAAAAGCAGTACTCCATATATGTTTAAAGGTTGCGTTACAACCCAAGACGGGCTGACACCAGACTCTCAGTACAGTATTTGGATCATACCTATGGTAAGGGCTGCACATTTTAGAGAAATGCGGTATTGTAGTAGCAAGATATAAGTTAGTGTTTGGAACTGAAGGGGGATTCATGTAAGTTACATGTGTGTGAAGGTATTACAGAACATCCACCATCTGGGATGCCCCAAACTAAACGCCCCTTTTCGGTTGGCAACTCAGGTTAAAACCGCACTATACTAGGTAATGCAATCCAATTTGTCATTCAGGCCCATGCTCATACTTTTAGTTAAAAACATAAACTCCTGTTCTTTTTTGGATAGTAAATGCTTGTCTTTGTTAGTGTCTCTCCCTTGCTTAAGTTTATATATTATAGACCATTTCAGGGCTTGTACAATGTGGAAATATTCTATCCAATGGTCCACTAGGGGCGCATTCTGTGTGCGATTTTTCACGCAACTTCGGTGTTCACTTATCCGCAACTTTATTTTCCTTGGTTTTCCCTATGTAAATCTTGTTGCAGGGGCACCAGATGGCATAAATCACCCAACTGGTGTTGCAATTGCTGTGAGTCTTCTGTAGCCATGGAGTTTGTAGTCCAAGATCAATTGAGAAGCTTTTCTTTGTAAAGGCGCAACATACGCAACGCCCAAAGTGGAAGTGGACCACTGTTTCCTGTAAACCCCATTGTTCTGTTAGAGTCAGAGGGGTTGCCGGTTTGTGGGTCACAGCATTCCGAGTGATTTGTTCCTTAGTGTTGCGACTCCTTCTGAATGCTATTATGGGTCTTAGGATTGGTTGTGGACTATTCTCTAAAATGTTCCAGTTTTTACATACCATCTTTTTGATGGTGTTAGACATATGACTGTAGGTGTTTACAAAGACAATCCATTCCTTTTCTCCTTTTTTGGTTTTCTGTTGTTTGTATTCCAGAAGTGATTCCCTATTGTTATTCTCTGCCCGTTTTCATGCAGTTTCAGTGATTTTACGTGGATACCCTCTTTTCGACAGTCGTTCTTGCATTCTGATGGCCTCTTTCTTAAAATCAGATTTTCTAGAACTGTTCCTCTTTAACCTCAGGAATTGGCCCAGAGGGAGGTTATCTCGTACATGTTTAGGATGAAAGCTGGAATAATGTAAAACCACATTTTTATCAGTTGGTTTATTGAAGGGATTTACGTATAGATTTTTCAAGTCTGCATCTACCACGATGGATATATCTAAAACAGTGGTCGAAGTGTACAAAAAGAAGTAGTGGAACTATGCTTCCTACTGGCTGGCAACGCTCCCCACAGACCTCATTACCGCGCCCTCTCCCATGCACAATAAAACCCCCAAAACACATGTGCCTGCTCTTTAAGGAAAAGTCCTGTGCTGTGCACTGAAAGTGCAAGTTTCAACTTCTTCCTACACTTTTATTTCAAAATGAAAGTATAGGAACGGTAAAACCTAATTAAAAGAAGTAGAGGAGCACCGCTCCCGACTGCTCCCACCCACTTCGACCACTGATCTAAAATGTCAATTGATATGGTACTGTAATTCGAGGTAAATTGTAGAAATCTGTTCTGTATGCTAATCCAACTTAGACATTTTTCTAGCTCTACTTGTGACCCCTTCCATATGACAAAAATGTTGATGGGACGAGTCAGAGACCACCAGTGATGTACACCTGCCATTGTAGCATCAGATGGGGGAGGGGCTTGCAAAATAAAGGGCACACTCATTTGTCTCTCTTCATGCCCCTCTGGTCGAGTCCTCAACCACTTTTGTGAGAGGCTCCTCCCTATTATTTAGTACCTTGGGAATCCATACCTTCGCCACCCCCTTCAGGATATCATGGTACTTCACATGTCCGTCCACACTCCAGGTCATATAGCAGCACTCCCCGTCTGGTTTGCACCACACCCAACGTCCAACGTAATTCCAGGCATCCCGGGAATAAAATGATTGTGTACCTGGGGAAATAATGGGACTATGTTCCAAGTGAGATTGGAGTATGTCAATGTTTTGTGTTTGCTCTTCTGGCTTAGTGTCAATGTCTACTAGTATTTTCATTCCTACCATCCTCTGGTCACTCTTCTTACATTGTGCTATTGCTAACCTGATAACGCGGAAAGCCAACCACACTAATAGTAGTACACCTATCAGTACTTTGAAGCCATTGGCCATCCAAGAGAAAATCCAGGAAAAGATGTATGTGAGCCAATCGTCATCCTTCCCCACTGCATTTGTTTCCTCCTCCATTCTTGTGTGTAGGTCTGATAGCAGGGTTATGGCCTCTGTTAGAGTCCCATTTTCTTCATTGTGGGTAAGTGGTAGGTACAAAAGGACGGACCGATCATTGTGCAAACCCCGTCCTCCATAGCTGTGATGAAGTCAAGGACATACCTATTTTGAAGAGTCATGAGCCTCATGGCTCTGAGCTCCTCCTTTATTGCTTTGAACCCTTTCACTGTCTAATTGATCATTTGTAGCAGCTCCCAATGGGTAATCTGCACCCATTTGGCGTTTACATTCACCCGTATTCCAGGAACGACAGAGGAAAATAACTTTCTGTCCTATTGAACAATCTGTGCTCCTCTTTTTACCCTGTTTAGTTCCAGAGACCTTTTCTGACTCTGATGTGTATCCATTTTGGGGAACCCACCGATTTGTATGCCCTTTTGGGGCATTACCAGAGCTGGTATGTTCAGTAGTACTAGGGAACATATCTCTCCCCAATTCGGAGGTAACTTCATGTAAGCATTGGAACCACAGGCCCAATAGTAGCCCATAGAGTACTGCAGTGCCGATCTTCATGACAGGTATTTTTGATATGCAACCTTCATATATATCAACCTTCATTTGCTCCAACCTTTACTGGACCATCCTTCTGGAAGCACAGTGATGCATTCCTGAGCGGTATTAGGTGTACGGGTCCTGCTTCGTTTTCTACCCAGGTGAGCAATTTGGAATACTCCACCCATTCATTTAGGCACTCATCATTCTCTTTCTGTACTACCTCGACTGGAACTGTCAAAAGTGCTTGTGCTTTACATCCCATCAGCCCCTCAACCCATTCATCTCCTGTGAACACCTGTACATATATTAACAGTTGAGGCCTTTCCCAACATCCAGGTATTCCCCGGTCTCTTTCCACCCAGTTTTGGGTCATTGCAACTCCTTCTGTGTTACTATCCTAGCCTCCCCTCTGTTTGGACCATCCAGTACGTATTGTATCATTTTGTCTTTGCTCCAATAGTCTTCTATCATTGCTTGTGTTTTTATGTAGATTTCCCTTGAAAGGGAATGTTTTTATCGGACATCCAGCGGCTCATTTCCCTTGGAATTGACCCCTAGTGGTACAAAGCACCAAATGCATGAGGCACTGTGCTCTGTTACCAGGGAAACAAGAGTGACATTAGTATATATTGCATTGTGTGTGTGGTAAAGAACTGCTTTCTGTAATGCTAGGACTTTAAAGAGATAGAGACAGCAGAATGCTAAATGTATTGCTACAATAGTATTCGCTGTTGAGTCCATATGTTGCAACTATACATGTTCATTGCATTGTCTTTGGACTACAAGCCTGTGCTTGACACAATCTACTAGCTTATCACGTTGACTTCCACATTTCTAACCCTCAAAAAAGAATTGTACAAGTATCGCAAGGAATATCCTCTCAAAAATGAACTGTGTTTTTATGTTTGTTAGCAAAGAAAGAATGGATACCCTACTTTCCCTGAATATACTATAATTGCTTACTATAAATGAGAGAACGGCAAAAATGAATGCTTGAAAAGGCAACATCTAGTAATTGCAATATGTCTCGTCTTCCTTGACACTGCAGGTAAAAGTCTCTCTTTTAGGAACAAAGTTCAAGCAAGCAGACTCAAGGTTGTTGTTTTGTTTTGTAAAAAAAAGGACAGTGTGTCTGTGTGTATGTGTGTATGTATTTGTGTTTATTTGTATATATTTCATTTGTAAAGCGCTCCTGGCCCTGGGACATCTAGGCGCATGTATAGCAAAAGTTACACAAAAGTTACACACAGAAATATATAATAACATTTACAATAAAGTACACATGTTCCATAGTGTGGTCAGTCAAAATACAGTTGCAAATACATATATACAATCCTGGCCCTGGGGCATCTGGGCGCATGTATAGCAAAAGTTACACAAAAGTTACACACACAATTATCCAATAAAATTTACAATAAATTACACATGTTCCATAGTGTAGTCAGTCAAAATAAAGTTGCAAATACATATATACAATAATTGCATAGGGTACATGGTATAGTCAGTCAATACACAGTATTTAGTAAGATGTACAATCAGGGCAGATAGCAGTGGGGGGGGGGCTCGGTAGGGTGGGTCCCTATAAGGTGGCTAAGCTATCGCAGAGTCCAGTTCCTGTAGCCAGCATTTAGTATTACTCTTGAATGATTGGAAGGAAGGTTCTGATCTGAGGGAGGAAGGAAGCGTGTTCCATAGCTTGGCTGCCAGAACTGGGAAACTGGAGCTACCCGAATTTTGGAGTTTGAATTTCGGTATGGACATTGTATGAGCTTGAGCCGCTCTGAGTGGCCTTGAGGAAGTATGTGAAGAGAGTCGCTTGGTATGCTAGGGTAAGATTCATCCCTTACTTTATGTATTAAAGCAAGTGTTAAGGGAGATTCTGTGCTCGACATACAACCTGTGCAAGTTACGTCTGGTGTCCGAAATGTGAGACTTCTTCGGGATGTTAAGGGCAGCCCTGTTGGCATTATTTTGTGTTACTTGTAGCTTGTTGATATTTGGTTGGCTGGTCCCTAAATAGAGGGCGTTGCAATAATCAATTTTGGACATAACTAAGGTTCTAGCCAGCGTAATACAGTTGGGTGTCTTGAGGAAGGGCCTGCATGCAGTGATTAGTTTTCAGGTGTAAGCTGATGCTGCTACCACAGAGTTTGTTTGTCTGGTGAAGGATAGGGTGGTGTCCAGGTAGATACCAAGGGTTTTTGTGTTATTAGAAACCTTGATAGTGTTGCCATCGATGGTAAAGGATTTGAAGGCAGGTCAAGTTTGTTGAGTCTACCGTGAGAACCAAGGATTAGCAACTCAGTTTTATCGTTGTTTAAACAAAGTCTGTGTTGTGCCATCTAGGCCTGTATTACTAAATAGATTTCATTGATGGCTTTAATGTCTATTGCATGGTCTCCCATGATGGGAATGGGTATCTGGGTGTCGTCAGCATAATTGGTATACGTGACACCCAGATAATCGAGGATGTCGAAGAGAAGCTTTGTAAAGACATTATAGAGCGTAGGGGAGACGCATGATCCTTGTGGAACCCCACAAGGTACTGGAGACGGTTCAGCAGAGTCCTTTGGAGACCCTCAAAGTTCTATTAGCAAGGAAGGATCTGATCCATATTGTGGCTGAGTCAGAGAAGTGTGCTGCTGTTTTCAGGTGATGGCAGAGAGTTTGGTGATTGACCAAATCAAAAACTGCTGAGAGGTCAAGCAGTAGTAGGAGGGCTAGTTTACCCTTATCTTTTATGTCTTGTATTTGTGTTATAAGGTCAATCAAGGCTGTTTCCGTGCCATGTCTAGGTCGGAAGCCTGATTGCCTAAGTCCCAAGAGATTGTTAGTTTCGAGGTAAGCCTGAATTTGCAGATAGGCAGCCCGGTCAAGTATTTTTAGTAAGAAGGGAAGCCACTCCTCTTCTAACGTGACAGTCCAGTGTGTACTGCTGATGTCACATAAGCAGAGTCAGAGTACACTTTGATCTTCTCATTCTCGTGTGCCTAAAGTGCCACAGTAAGCGATACTAACTGATGCTGCTTTAGCTGAAAAATGTGAGGGTAATCTTGCGCTGGTCATCACCTAAAAAAATCCCATTCTGTCTCACTTTTACCGCTGCCGTCCCTGATTGTTGATGAACTGTCAATAAAGAGCACTCCCCCCCCCGAGGGCAGTCTCTCTGACATGGGATATGTCTTCATAGTACTCTGTGGGCCTCATTATGAGTTTGGAGGCAGCCTTGCCCTTTATAAGTTAATAACCGGCCCGTTGTTAGCTCCCTGGTCCCCTCGTGGGACCCACAAAGGACGTCTGGTCTGACCAGACGTCCAGAGCAGGTCCTGCAAGGGAACCTTGTAATAGGGCGGAATGGGTTTAACGGCACCAGCACCTTTACCAGCGCCATTAAACCCATTCGGCCTGGGTCGTAATGAGGCCCTGTGTATTTTGCACATTCGTGTACGTAATCTCCCTCCTCCACTGGTTCTGCAATGAATGTTGCTGGGTTCACTACTCAGCATCTCACCACTTTGACTGCTGGATTCGAGTTGATCACCTCATATCTATATGCTCTCTGTGTTGACAGTGTGTTCTTGGGTTTCTCAAGAATGACAAATAGGGCATGCTTCACATACCTTGTTACTCCGCAGCCCATGGTAATATTGGCTGACTTCTCAATTGTGAAAGCTGCTGCCGCCAATGCTTATTCACAGGGATAATGACCCTTCATCACTGGATCTAAAATCCCACTGTAGTATGCCAATGATTTGTGTCCCAGGGTAGTCTTCTGTGTGAGCACTATTGTCATCACCACCCCATTTGAGTGTAACAATAGGTAAAGTTCCTCAATGTAATCAGGATCCCCAAAACTGGTGCTGGACATATTGCTCTTTTCAATTCGCCAAATGCTTCTGTCATTCATGTCACTTGTCCAAGCTATCTTGCTGTCATCTCTCTAGAATTCCTTAAGCCCTGCCAGGAGGGGCCTAGCATATGTGCTGTAATCAAAAACCCATGCTCTGCAATAATTGCAAAGTCCCAGAAATGGTTGCACCTCTCTCACTGCCTTTGGATGTGTTATATTTCCTCTGCTCTCTATGAGGTCACCTTCCTGCCTTCTTGTTGAATCAAATGGCCAATGTATAAAAGCTCATTCTGACAATACCGTAATTTAGCATTGTCTACCTTGTACCCCTTGTCTGTCAAAACTGCCATCCACTGTACTGAGTCTCTCCGGCACTGCACTTAGGTCTCACTACACACCTAAATGTCATCCACATACTGAACTACTGTTCTGTCAAGGTGTACGTTCCCTAAGTCCATCTGGAGGACTCTGTTAAATATAGAAGGGGACTCACAGTACCCCTGCGGTAATCTTGTATGCTTCCACTTCCTGTTTCTGTACAAAAACAAAGTCAGGTTTTGTGATTCCTCATGAAGGGGGATTGAGAAGAATGCATTCTTCAGGTCAATCACTGTGTAGTGTGGAGCGTTGGATGGGATGTTGCATATCATCGTCACTGGGTTGGAAACCGGTGGAAATTCGGCCTCAACAATGTTATTTAGGGGGTACGAATCCTGGATAAATCTCCATGACCCCCCTGTCACTTTTTACACTGGGTACACAGCTGTCTTACATTGGGATTCAGAGGGCGCCAATATCCCTTGCTGTACTAGCACAGAAATGGTTTAAAAAATACATTAATGTACTTCTTTGTACATGGGATACTGTTTTACTCGTGGCTAAATTGCTCCTGGCTGTCATTTTATCTTTACTGTCCCTACTTCGTTCAGTAAAACCACATCATCGGGACTACTTGTCCATAATACACTGGGAACCCGGCTGTAGTGCTAAGGGCGGCGTCTTTGGAAGAGAAGCTGTTAGCTCTGTGGCTCTGTTTTCCCTGCACTGCCCTTCTTTACTGCCTGCTGCCTTGCTGCTATTACTCATCACTCAGTACTTCACTCCATACTTCATACAATAGCATTTCTTCATTGCGAACATTGCGAACAGCATCTTTTTTTTTTGTCATTTGGAAATTGCACCTTTAACGGCACTTGTGTGTGAAGCCATGCCCCCCGCTCCACCTGGAAGCTAAAATCACTGCACCCAGCCCTCGTGGCGTGAAGCCCGGTTGTGGTGCTAAGGGCGGCGTCTTTGGAAGAGAAGCTGTTAGGCTGCTGTTTGGCTCTGGCGGCGTGGTAAGTGGTGCTATCGTGGACTCAGCGCAATTCGTGTATCATAGAAGCCAGACTTCACCGCCCGGTCGACCTCAGGTCTGTGTGATGCACTGTTTCAGCCGGTAAAGGTCTCTGTTGGTCACTAGACCTGCATGCTTCATGAATAAGTAAACGCACGCTTGACATCCACATCTATTGTAGTAATAGAAAAGACATCTGTGAAGCATCTTCATCTGTGAAGCAGGACCTCGTTCATTAGGCTACAGCAGCAACTCATCTTCATATTCCCTCTTCAATTGCACGCAAGAGAGACTAATTGCTGTTTGCTTGACTGTGACTGCGGGGCTAGTCCCTTTGATCAGTCAAGCGTTGTGTACCACATAAGCTGAAATCCAATCTGATTGAATTTACACCTGAGAGGCTAATTGCTGCCTCCTGTTCAACTTGTTTGCTTGACTGTGACTGCGGGGCTCGACTCTTTGAGCAGTCAAGCGCAGCGTGTTATCTGTTATATTTAAATCTCCCTGAATTTATATCTGAGAGGCAATTTGCTGACTCCTGTTCAACTTATTTGATTGACTGTGACTGCGGGGCTTGACTCTTTGAGCAGTCAAGTACTGTGTGCGATATAAGTTGTATTCCAATCCCTTTGAGTTTACACCTGAGAGGCTAATTGCGGATTCCGGTCCAAATTGTTTGCTTGACTGTGACTGCGGGGTTAGTCCCTTTGAGCAGTCAAGCGCTGTGTGTCACACAAGTTGTATTCAAATTTTATTGAACCTACACTTGAGAGCCTTATTGCTGATATCTACATAACTTATTGTTTTTGATTCTAACAGCGGGGCAAGACAAAGTGGACAGTTAAATCTATCTCCTTATCACTGAAAGCCAATTGAAATACTGCTGAGAGCATCAGCAATTTTAGTTTTTGTTTTGCTACAAGAGGCCATAGGCGGCAGCGGTTTGCTGCCACCTATTCTCAATTGTGTGTTCCCAAGAGAGGGCGCTGTGGAGTTTGTTAAAGGGATTTGAGGTTCCTAGTGTGAATGTGATACCTGTTCCAATCTTGATTCAATTAAAGTATTGAAAATGGCATACAAACTAACAACATGTATGCCGCTACATATTGGCCCTTTAACATCAGTAAGAAAACAATCCCTTCAGGATCAGACAGAACCTCTTTTGCAGAAATTCTATTCTGCTACTTCAACTACACCGATGAGAGGGTCCTCTCTGAATCCAACATTCACATTTGACAACCCAATGAATGACTCTATTGTATCTATATCATCTATGCCCATGTCCCACTTGGTCGATCATAATAAATCTAGTGGTGCATATGTCAAAAGTTTACCATCATCTGTAAACACTCTTGGCAAGACAGGAAATCAATGCCCTATATCTGATCATACGATGTTACAATTAAACATATTCCGAAGCTTTCCTCTTCTCGTATTGTCATTTCACCTATAAAGTTTCCACCATTGGGCATTGATCAAACGTGTCAATCCATACCTGCAAGTCAATGTGAATCTCCATTACTTTGAAGAGACATTGACCGTACTGAGGCTGATTTTCAGGTGGGGGAGGAACATTCAACCCAAATACACTCTCAAATTGAATTTCGTAACCCTATGTTACAGTCTTTTGCCCTACCTACGCCTAGAGCAATGAAATCATTCCCTGTTGAGGGTTTTTCACAACATCCAACTATGCTTCAACCAACTCTTACTGCTACAAATACTTCCATTATGAATCTGTGCACACTTTTTGAACTACTTGATACAAAGATCTCACAACAAACAAAACAATTTGATGATTTAACAAAGGGGTTATCGACTTACTTTTCATCTATGCAAACCAAGAGTCTTTCTGTGCCCACTGACGTGTTTCCAGTGAACAATACAGCGACATGTGTAAATCTAGCGGTTGATGAGTCTGTTCATGATCCTGTAACAACTAGCCAACACTTATGTCCCACATATCCAGAGATGACTTCAGCGTTTTGTGCTCTACCGTTTATCTCTGGCATAATACGCCCCAGAACAAGTGAGAGTCCCACCTCGATCAAATAGAGACAGAGTGCCCTTATAACACACCTCCCTCAAGGAAGGGGTTCGGGAGCAGAACAAGGGAAAGTGGGATTGACACCTGAACGCCCAGTCGGCCAGGGTCTAAGCCATCTTGAGGCTCTTAAAGTAAGGAATCCCAAAACCGCTCAGAAGAAACCTCTTGCTTCGTTAAAAAAAAATATATATATGGTAAACATAAAACATACTAAAAAAACACTTAACTCCTTTTTCAAAGCTTTGAGTAAAACAAACAACACTCAAAATAATGTGTCGACATCAGCTGCGATAACATCTGCGTTAACTCCAGCTTCAACAGCACCAGTAATCCCGCCCCTGGCACCTCAAGCCAGTAGCGGATTACATAATAAAGACAGTTTGAGTGGATCTCTGTCTCCTCTTTCCCAGCTAGTTTTTTCGATAGCTCGAAATACGGAAGCTGAGAACAAACTTTCAGTGCTAAAACAACAAAACTCTATTTTATTTGGTTCAGCTCCTGCCAAACCAAATGAAGCAATATCAGCTTCTGCTGCACAGCCGGCAATGCCCAATATAACTTTGCCTGGTGCCCCCAGATTAAAAGCAACAGCATCAATATCAGATGCTTTATTGACACAACATGTGTTTAAGGACTTCAAACAGAAGGTAGATGACTATTTGGCCACTAATATGGTTAAGATGCAAAACTGGGTAGTACCGGGAGCAGTGTCCATACATGCAAAAGTCTGTATATGAAGATGATTACCCACAGGATGAGCCAGGCGATACCGAATGCAAAACAAGCAACGAGATGTCAAAATTAAAATGGATGCCACAGAACTCTAATTTGAATTCAGTGTCACGTCATCTGCATCCATATAGAGCTCAGTTTCACATCCTTATCTTGAAATGTCGAGATGGGAATTTTCCTTCCTACGATCTGAATCGCCAGAGTGTTTTGAATATATTTGGTGATGTGCCTGAGCTACATAATGTGTCCACACAGGACATAGATCAGGTAGAATTCATCTCAGATTTAAAGTGCACAATTGTGAGACTGTGGCTCCCATCGGGAGTAGTGCAAGATTCCATTTGGCGATGTAGGATGCAGTTGTTCGAAATGGTGTTCCTTTTAGCAGAGGACCCATCTAGTGTCCCTCCTAAAAAACAAAAAACTCTAATAAGATCAAACATCTATCAAGGAGTGAAACGGGATAATGCCAACAAAATTACGCAACAAAATTAACCATCAATTTGCTTCACCCTGGCCCCCTTAACTATTGCAAGCTGGAATACGAGGGGCAATTCCCACCTACAATCTTCCATTACCAAACTATCCAATATTTGCCAAATTATAGTACTACAGGTAACCTGGATGACCTCTTGTCCCATGTGGGATGGCTATGAGATCACCTTACTCCCTGCATTACCCAGTGGAGGCAGACCATCCTCAGGGCTCCTGGTGGCTGTCCAAATCTCTAGTGGCCTGTGTGTCAAGCCTTGGTTCTCTGTGGGGGCTCAAATCCAACTAGTCCAGGTGGTCAGTCACACACAGATAATAGCTCTACTCAATATCTATAGAAACATTGCAGTAATGTCAGATGACATATTCTACGTCGGTTTAATTGGCATTTTAGATATGATTCATATGAATAACCAAATCTCAGGTAACATCATTGCAGGTGATCTTAGCATGAATTGTTTGAGACCCGCTGGGTGCGCACAGGGCGCCTGGAGATGGAACAATCTCATGCAGGATCGCAATGTCCATATGCTCAACCAATGGGTCAATTGAAGGAGACATTCCTCCCCAACACACATGGCAACGTGGGTCTAGCACTAGTCTAATTGACTACATTTACATATGTGTTGGATTGTTTAAGAATGTACAAAAATTGAGCATTATTGAACAATCTCATAGTGACCATAGAGTGTTACTTGTTCAAACTTTGTGGAGTTTTGAAGCAAGGGAAATCAAGTAAAATTTTCATGCTGAGGTGACAGTTAACTCAGCGAGAAATCGTCTCCGGTGGAATTCGGACACATTAATCAGTCTGCGAAATAGTGTGGAATACAATATAATGCAGCAACACACAAGATCGTATTCAGATCTATTACGACCATTTAGGAAAACGATTACTGTCTTGCAGCGTAATCGGATAAGACATCCACACATGGTCATTGCGGAAATTCACCGCATTAAAGCAGAATATAAAACATTAAGGAAAAAATTAGCAGCCTCAGATGACCCGATGTGTTGGAAACATCTAAAAACAGCCAAATGTCGCTACAGAAATTGGCTAAAGAGCATTAAAGCAACTCAATTCCAAAGGGACAGTGAAGTAATGCAACATGCCATGGCCAATAAAAATTCTGCCTCCATGTGGCAGTTATTGAATGACTGTAGATGTCAACTCCAGGGAGATGCACAAATAAATGGTGTACAGGAATCTACCTGGATTTCACATTTTTCATCTTTATATGCGGATCCAGTCTTTTCCAAAATGACATGTACACTGACATCCATGATTCCGTGGCAATTGCAATTCTCAGTAGAGCGTATTCGTACCATCATTATGCAGTCCAGTTCCTCCAGGGCGATGGGTCCAGATGGACTTTCAAAATCTATGTTTAAAACCCATCCTGAAGAATGGGCTTGCATCCTCAATTCCATCTTCAAGGAAATACTAACATCTCGCGCCATCCCCCTATCCTGGAAAACCTCCATAATCGTTCCTGTCTTTAAGAAGGGAGAGCGTAGCCTACCAGCCAACTATAGGCCAATTGCCTTGTTGGATGCGCCAGGAAAATTTTTTGCCAAATTATCACTCTGCGCATTCAATGCCTGGACCCTACAAGCCCAACTCCGTGACTCTAATCAAACCGGATTCGTTGCTGGTATGGGCACTGCTATTCATTTATTTGCTCTTAATGCAGTTAAACAACAATGTCACATGTCCAAACAACAGTTTTTTTTTGCCTTTGTTGACCTTAGTGCTGCTTTTGACTCGGTGAGTCGAGTTCTTCTGCTTTCAAAGCTTCGCAGAAACAATTGTCCGACCACACTGTATGATATCATTCACTCACTGCATTCTCAAACTTCCATTAGGGTTAGGTTAACCTTAGACGGTTTATTATCTGGTCAGATCAATACATATCGGGGACTTAAGCAAGGTTGTCTCTTAGCTTCTTCAATTTTCAACTATTTCATCCATGATGTTGGACAGGCCATGAATGATATTATATCAGATTATCCCAAATTAAATGAACAACCCATTCAAGCCCTCATGTATGCAGATGATATAGTACTTCTCTCTAAAACACAATTAGGTTTACAGCGCTTGCTTAACGCATTCTATAATTACACTAAAAAAAACGAGTTGAAAATGTATTTAAATAAAACCCAAATTGTTTCTTACTCGCCCAAGTGACAAGGTTCTTTGTCCTTTGTTTGGACCCTTGATCAGTCACCAATACAAATGGTTCCCCAGTACACCTATCTTGGTGTATTGTTTGAGGGACAGAATCACGCAAAGGGCCATATAGCACAACTAGAGGCAAAACTTAAAACATCCATCTGACAAACCAGAGTAATAATGTTTAAGTATGGGAAGTTCTCCATCAAGCCTGCGCTATCCTTTTGGACCATGAAAACGATCACAGCACTGTTATATGACTTGGAAACACAACACACTATGTCAACCTATCCGTTTGATAAATGGGAAGCAAAATATTGGCGGCTCATTCTACATCTGCCAAATTGCATACCTGCGGCCTGGATGAGGTATGAATTGGGGTTGGTTTCGATACATGCCATGTATCAGTGGCGTCTGTGTGCGCTTTTCAGAAAATGTTTAATTTCAACTCCCTTAAACATATTGTTGAAAACCTTGTCGAATTACATATTTACCACTAACCATGCATTTATCAGACAGTGGCTCATGAGGTTCTATTGCATACTTGATTCGGCTGATGTGTCTATAGATCTATTGCTAAAAAATCCTGACAAAGCAAAATTGAAACTGTATGAGCGGGACTGGATATTAACCAGAACTCAGTGTCTCTCGTATCATAATACAGAAGAGGACAGATTTCCACATAAAAAATAACGAACATTACCATCCTATTTAGTACGATGTCCTTCACTCAAAATGCGTCATGGAATATTAAGATTACGCTTTAATTTGTGGAAGATTAGGGATTTGCAATTGAAGTGGAAACAAATAGCCATAAATGACAACTTCTGCCGGTTTTGTCTATTGAAATCCTCGAGTGAAACGATGTCACATATTGTCACAGAATGTTGTGCCTTACAGCCATTGCGTGAAATACATTATACAAAACATTGCAAATATCTCTGTATGACCACTCAGGGCTTATGTTGGTTTTTAATTTTGGGTGCCTGCTACTTACCGATACAGATTGCAACTGTTAACTTCTTATTATCTTTGAAATTGGAGAATACTGAAAGTGAAACGCACTGATGAGTTACTATAATCTTTTTATACATCTCACGTTGATTCCGATTTTTTTTTTCTTTTCTCTTTTTTCTTTTAATGCACTTCTCAAATGTATATAAGTCATGTTCATTCCTAAATTGTATCATGGATCTTTTAAATGAAACATTGTTTTATATAAATGCACATATTATATATATCAGTTTATATTTGAATGTATATAGTGAATTGTTGGTATTTGAAAGGTTGATTAAATTCAACTAAAACAATAAAAAAAATGTTTTAAAAAAATACACTGGGAACCTGGACCAAGTCATTCCCAAGGATTGATGGTGTCTTCTTGATCAGGGCCATTCTCTGTGGCACTTCCTTTTTCTCAATTCTCATCCAATAAGTAATGCTTATGAAAAACACCACTTCAACATCTTTTTCATCATCCTGAAACAACTCTTTGTCTTTCAGATCTGTCAGTCTGTGCCCCTCATCTAAAGTAATCACTGCCCACCATGCTTTCACCTTTGTCATCAGTTCCATGAAGAACTACTCTCTCATCCCTTACTGTGACTGCTTCTAATTCTAGTGGGTATATGTGTCCTTCCTCTTCATCCATGGGGTACACTCTGTGTGGGTGCCATGACCCCTCAGAACACAACACTAGGCTGCAGTAGTCACAGGCGTAGGACCAAGGGGGAAGGCTGGACTACCTTAGTTGCTGGCTGGCGCAGGAACCATATGGCCAATAGAACAGCATCAAGCAGCCAGCCCCCCAACTAGATGCCCTCAGGTGTGAACACAACCTGGAATCCAATATGGTCCCCAGACATCCCCATTGCTCCAGCAGGCCGTGTGGTCTAGACACACAGAGAGCAACCCGGGCCTATAAAACAACACCAAGGGCCACACCCTGTACTTTGCGTTGCTATTGCTGTTGCTGCCATCTGCAGCAGCTTAACACTTACCGCTCCTGTTTCTTTGGGCTCCTACACTCACCAGACCTCAGATCTTTGCCTCACTCCTGTTCAGCAATCTCTGGTGCATCCCTGTAAGGAAGAGAAACACAGTAAGGAAACCACTCGCTGCCAGCACATCGTCCATGCTATACCAGGCTCACTAGACATTTCCTCTGCTCCTCCTGCTCTTTTCAGCTTTTCCTCAGGCGCAGTTGCTCCGTTCTGCGGGGGCTCTTCACTGGCCCAGTTCGCCAGCATTTGAGTGCCTGTACCTGCAAAAGTAAACAAAGAGACATTACAGAGGGCATTACTCATGCTGCCTACTCACGCTACCTCACACCACGCACCGTGCTGTGCCACAAATAAGGACATAGAAGCAGTAAAAGGATTGAGAGGGCATCTTTTCCCAGCACCTCGCGAGTCGCAGCTGGACTGGACCGCACACCGCCAGAGACAGAACTGGACCAGCTGCCTTCCTTGCACACATGGGAGCACACCAACAATCAACAGGTGAGCCAGCCTTTCACCTAGTCAGTAAAAACCAGCGGTATAGAGGAGGGGGTTAGGAGATGTGAGTTATTAGTAGTATCCCCTCTTGTTCTTAGATCCTACACCTCCGCTACACCTTGGCCTACCCAACCGTAGCTCGGGACCCATCCAACCATTGCTGGGGGAACAACATTCCAATCACTCCCTACTGCGCCGTACACAGGGTTCTTCTTACCACACTGTGCTGCTTTGGGGAAGGAGTGGTTTGGAACGTGCACCCAACACCAGAAGGCCAGGTGCTCCTGCAAGGCATCATGTAAGCGTTACTGTGGGTAATCTCAATCATTTGTCCTGTGTCCCTGGGAGCCATGCTAACATGAGATTTACCCCATATTGAAACACCTCAGGATCTAGGTGCGCCCCCCTCTGTGCTGTCTAGCCACAAAATGCTAGTATAAATTCCCATGCATTCATGCAATGAATCCCTGGCATAGAACACATGATTCCCTGATCAGTAATTGAGATGGTCAAGTAATGTTTGCTCATCATATCCCTTCCCATTATGTTCACTGGTATCTGGCGGGAATACAATAGTGGCATGGTGAGGTTGTGTTCCCCTAGAGTGAGGGGCAATTCATCAGTAAATGGAACCAAATTTGTGGCCCCAGAAAAGCCTTGTGCATGGTATGCATGGTAACACCTGAAATTGGGTATCTCCCCTCCCTAACATAGGAATTGGTCACCCCCATATCTATGAGAAAATAGAACGTCTTGTCACCTATGGTCACGCCGACTCATGAATCTTCTTTCAGAACAGGTGTAACGGATAGGATTGCACACATCAAGTAGTCTGTGGGCTGTCCTATTATGGGTATAAGTTCATCCCACCACAGCTACATACACTATTCTAGGTGTGGGTGTCTGTACTTCGGTGCTTGGGCTCCATGTGGCTGTGGTGTTCCGATGCACTGGTGCTTGTAGTTGTGCCTGCAGTTGTTGTGTCTGTGTGGGTGCGTGCTGTGACTTGATTGTCAGCTGTTGTGCATGCGTTGGTGCTTGTTGTGCTGGTTGTATAGGCAGCGCATATTTCTGGTACTGTGTGTGATCTTGGGCATAATAGTTGGGTGGTCTGCACTGTGTGCTGGGGGTAGGCCACCCCCCTATTGGGTCCTGCCAATTCTCTTGCATCCCTCCCCTGCTTTTATACATCCGGGCTATGTGACCCATCTTCCCACATGCCAAACATTGCTGAGGAGGTCCCATAGCTCTGGGCTGCCACCCATTAAATCCTCCTCCCTGTGTAGCCTGAAATCTATTCCCTCTGCCTTATGCGTGTCCCCCTCTTCCCCAGGGCCAGTAATTGTACTCTCCCCTTCCTGCGAAGCCTCCTCCTGCCATTGGCTGGTCCTGCTCTGTGTCCTACAGAGCCACTCCCTCTTGACTTGTCCACATAGCCCCTTCCATTGAATACTTGGACAATTGTTTCAGAACTAATTTAACTTCTTCTAGCTTCATTTCCTCACATTTCTTCCTAGCGGTTTATTGCAACCTCCGACATTGGTGTTCTATAATTACCTGCATCTCTGGCCATGGCTTCTCCTCAATCCCCACTAGTTTTTTCAGTTGCTTTTGCACTTGCTTGGGTAATCTCTGGCATAGTATGTGATAAAAAAGGGCTTCTGTCTTGTCCCGAGGCTCACAAGTCTCAAGGCACTAATTCTCTTGTTTCTCTTGAATATATTACATAGAGTCTTCATCTTCCTTCATTTTACGAGCCATAATCGCGCTCATGTCTGATGTATCAGGATACTGTACTCTGAGAGCTTTCCACATGGCTGCCTTACCATTATTAAAAGATGCTGCATCATGAGCTGTGTTCTGTGCCGTCACCACAGTGTAGCCCACTCCTGTCTAGATGTTGGCAGCCCTTTCCGCAAAAAAGGCAGCGAGCAAGCTTTTCATGTCACCCACTGCTAACGTCGTCCTGTTGTTAGGTTTTCTAGCTCATAAATTAATTTTCCCACCCCAGATGTCAACGAGGGAAATGAACACCTCAAATTGTCTTTGTCCATTTGTGGCCATGGTATATACTGTGGTTGCCTCCCCCACTTCTCTAGCAACGGGAATTGTGTCAACTCTACATTACTTTCGGGTTCAGTTATGCCTTTTGTCTGAGAAAATGCCCCAGTCATGCTCACTCTCTTTTGTCCCGCTAATGCCCTCAACCTTTGAGGATATAGGATGACCTCTCTTAAGGTGTCTGATCGTTCCTTTATATGTTTATGTTGTGTCATGGTCTCTGGTTTTCTCTCCTTCTACCTCTTCCCCCTTGGACTACTCTATCCTTTCGTTCTGGGCTTGTTCCCGTGGAGGGCTATGCGTCCTTCATTCTTCCTCATGTTCACCCTCCTCCCTTTCCTCATCTGACCCCACTGTCCCAAAGCTATCCTCACTTCCCTCACATTCCAATGCTCAGCTGTTTTGACAAACTTCTCCTGTGTCACCTTTCTGCTGTCTATCCCCCTGAACTCGCCTCCTTCCCCTTTGGGGACCTTATAGGTAGCCCCATTATCTCTCCTGCTTCAGGATAGGGCCCCAATCCTCCTTTGTATCCCTGCTCCCTCATCCTCATCAGGAAGTGTGTGAGGTTTCATTATATCTTACATTTCTCTAAAAAGTCTCTCCCTGCTACTCTCTCTCTTTCTCCCACTCCTGCTCCTTGCTCTTTTCCCTCTCTGCACAGACACTCTTTAACAAATCTCTAACTGTCTTTCCGACCGTCTCTCTGTACCCCACTTATCTCCCTCGCTCATTCCCTCTCCTTTTCCCTCTTTGTCTTTTCTTCTGTTTCCCTTTCTTCACTTTGTTCTCTTACCCTCCCCCTGTCTTCTCTCTCCTTCTCCCTTTCTGCTTCTTCCAATTCATTCCCCCCCTCTTCTCCTGTCGCTCCTTGGCTTTCCTTTCCCTTTCTTCCACTTCCATTGCCTTTTCACCTTCTCATTCCTTCTCCTCTAGCTTCTTTCTCTGCTGTTCTCTTCACCCCCCTTGTCCTGTTTCCCCCTCAATTCTGTCTCTCTATCCTTTGTGTCGTGTGGGGTTGTCCCACCGTGTTTGAGCAATATCTATCCTCCCACTCATTCACTGGAGTTGGTCCCCCCCTTCCCTGTCACTTTCTGCCAACTTTACCTGCAGCGCTCCTATATTCATTGTGTGTGTGTCCTGGCTTCTGGTCACTCATTGTGGCTCCATTTAGTGTGTCTTCACTACTATGCACACTGGTGAATATTCAGGGTTAGTATAGCCTGCCGCTGCTTTCAATTCTTTCAATGGGTAATATCCCTGTCCTTGTGGTGGTGGGTCAGTGCTCTGGGGAGGAGGAGGAGCTGCGGGCGCATCAACCCCCATGTTGTGCTGGATAAGTATCCACTCGCTCCAGGGCGGGTCCTCCACCTAATGCCACAACATGTTCAGTAGCTCAAAAATTGCAAACCTGTTGCTTAACATCTTTCCCTTATATGCAGGGGACAGGCTTTAACCATTTTCCCCACTCTTTTGCGAGTCCATTCCACGTTATATTTGCGAATCTTATCCTTGTACCACAGAAGGGACTTGCATAAGTGCATAAGGGGAGTGTATCCCGTGATGGCACGTCACTCTTTTGACTGCCTATACTTACTTGAACTCAAAGTGGGATGTTTTTAATTAAAAAACAATTACACTCTACTCTCCCAATTTCTCATTAACAATGAATCTATACAACAAAAAAAACAAATTATTATTATATTCTTCAAATTTCAATACTTTCCAAACCTTTCCACAAGCCTCTGCGGCTTCACCAACACCAATTGGGGCGAGCACCACAAACGCCACCCACGCACCAAACTCTGCCCTTAAGACATAACCAAAGCTCCATGTGCTTCCCAGACACAAGTCAAGATCACTGCCACCTATTTGCCCCTACCCGGGGCCAACTCCTTGCCCGCCCGTTGTTACCTCACACCTCTTCTATGTCCTACACATAGGATAACCATTCACCTATGTGTTTTTATTTTTACTTTGTATATTTTCTTCTCTCAAGCTGAACAAGTTTAAGGCACCCCCTTCCCTAACATCAGCCACAGGGAATCCATCATAAATAATTTGTCATAAACACAATACACAACAGCCTCCCACCCACTTTTGTTTGTCAGATTAATCCTCTCATGCTTACATCCATTGGTCCGTGGAAGCCTTCGGAATCGCTCTTCCCACAATCTGCCACTCTGCCATCCGGCCCGTGGGGCGTCCCGCGAGGAGTGGGCAGGAATTTCACCACAGGGGCTTCTGACGACTGTCTCCATTCACGCGTGGTTAGGGATCCGGTCCTCATGGGGCATGACACAGTCCTTTAGGCATGCAGCGGGAAATAGAAGTAAATCACAGAGGGTATTGGCGAACCATTCTCTGCTACCACATGAGTGGATGGGGAGTAAGACCCCTGTGGATAAGCAAGAGGACAGGTCAGGGGTAAACCCACGCCAAAAAACAGAAGAGACCAATAATGTGTCAAACTACTGTTTTATTTAACAATACCCATATAAACCAGGGACCGCACGGACATTAGGCAAATCTTTGCAGCTCCAAGCTTGACAACATCCAAGAAAGGGCTACAACATCATAAGTGACGTGTCACATTGCAAAAAACAAAAGTGGGAAGGGGTTGGATAAGGAAATCAACTATGTATAGTTTATGCAGGGGTTAGTATGTGGATGAGTCTGAAACCACCAGTGATGCACACCTGCCATTTCTGTAGCATCGGGACGGCGAAGGGGCCGACAAAATGGATGACACATTCATTTGTCTCTGTTCTCTGGTGCTTACAGGGGATTCGATCCTTGGACCTCTTTGATTTAACTTCACATCACGTTGAGCTATTTTGTAGCTGCTAGCTGGTTATGTTTTATGTCAGTAGATTGGTTGGGACAAACCCTGCAGTGTTCAGGGTTTGTCTTTTACATGTATGCAACCTAATGTGAAATTGTTGAAACCTGCAGGCACAGCTATATGTGAAGCTATTTCTGTCTTTAGTCTTTAGCCTGTCCCTTAAGAGTTGTGTATGGTGGGAGATTAGTAAGGGAGGATGCATAAAGCTGCATGCTGTGGGGGACAAAGACTGAAAGTAATGGGGTTGATGAGATGTATCTTCTTTCACTATGTTTCTTTCAGTCTTTACACACTAATGAAGGGTGTAATGAAGGAAAGGCAGGGCCCAGATATGGGGTTAGTATTGCTTGGGAGGGGATCTTGATGTGAGTATGGGGTTTTGCTGGGGGAGGGGGATTTGGAGGGTAGAGTTGCGGGTCACTAGGGAACATAGTTCCACTACCTCTTTGTGTACACTTCAACCCCTGCTCCAGACCTTTTCTCTGCCTGCCAGTAAACAGCAGGCTTCAACATACTGGCTTAAACCTACAACCAGGACCCAGACATTTCAGAGCAGTCGGTATTCAGATATCTGTCCTGACCAGTAGGAACGTGTTATCATGCCCCTTCTTGCCTACACTAGGGAAAGAAGAGTATACCGCCCCTTCCCTATTTGCTGGAGATTCGAATGATACCTTCGTCTGCAAAATGCCAACCCACCATAGTTGATAAAAAAAGGCCTCCTTCAACTATTCACTGGTTTGCACGTGTGGGTCATATCTGCACATGTGGATGGTGTAGTATCTTGCACCATTCTACGTATTGGCCTTATACTCTTGGTGTCACTAAAAACCCTCACCATTATTTGGACAGAGTGAGTGAGTTGGATATTTTACATAACGAACACTGTAGAACATATTTGCCTCTTGGCGCTCTACAACCCTACAGATAGGAACGCAGCTCTGTTCAGGTGAGGCAAGAGTTAAAATAAGTTAGAGAATGTCTTGAGCAGCCTCTTAAAGTGAAGATGAGTGGACTTCTCCCTGATACTCTAAGGAAGGGTGATCCAGAGAAATGACCATCTCTGCAGGAGAAGCGTTGTGTCTTGGGAACTAGGGAGGGTCTTAAATATGAACATTCTTTTGTGCACAAACAAAAATGCCCTGCGTATAGAAACAGTGGAGGTCATTCACTGAAGGATTGGTGATCAAGAAGCAGTGGAAACATACAAAATGTTCCCAGAATCAACCCATAAAGGTTTTGGGCAAGAATTAGGTTTTTGTGTACTCCACCCGCTCCCCCTCCCGCCCCCGCCCCCTTAGGATTCACTCTACAACCTTATCTCTGGTGTTTGCAGCTCTAGTCCTTCTGAAAGTGAAGGACTTGTGGCTCTCTGGACTGCTTCTGCCATGCAGTTTGCACAAAGGGTTGCAGGAACTTCCAGTATAGTGTTGTAAACCAAAATGTGGGGGCCCCCCTGCGAGCCATGCTGCAACCCCCCCTCACTAAGCTCGGCAACAAAGTACAGGTCACGCCATACTCCGGGCATGCATGGACCATCATGCATGTACAATGTGCACTGCACTAGATGGAAGTATATGTTTTAATCAAACCTTAAATCATTCACCTAGCATAGAAATAAGGGGGCTGCTCCTGGCTCCTGAGTCTTGACACCCAAATGGACCAGCCAACTGTGTGAGGCCAGTAATATTATGCACAGTTATAATACAATAAGAAAACAGGTTAATGCTGGCTCTGCCACTATCCCCATGTATGAACATTCGGTTGTGGGCTTTGCCCTTAACGCCAGTAAAATCCTCCTGCCACAAGAAGAACACTTGTTAGCGTTGGTGCACAAATTGCTTGCCAAACCCCTGCACCATCATATAAGCATTCTCATGTTGACTTGGCCCTCAATGGCAGTAAAACATGCAATGGTACAAAAAGGAACAATTTCCTTGTTTGACTGCACATATGCCTCCACCCAATATGTAAGTACACTCATCATGTTGACGTGGCCTTTATCACCAGTGAAACATAAAATGCCACAGAAAGAAAACATTCACTGGACCCCAATTGAACGTAAAAGACAAGGCGTCACAAGGAAAAACAGCCAAACGCAGAAAGGCCTGGAGGTCTGTGACCAAACCAAGGAACCTACATAACATCGAAACACTGTTCCCTAACCAAGTTAACATCCCGACTTGGGAAAACCTGAATTCCAAAGCCACCTTAGACTATATCTACGCTTTGTAAGGCCTTTTGCCCAGTATTCTGGAATACAAATTTCAAAGAACTATGATAGTGATCATAACCTCCTGAAGTGTGTATGGCAAGGAAAGCATCCAGTCAATCCAACATATAAGTTCAACGTGGAGGTGAACAACCAGCAATCTCGGTTACGCCTAACGGAAGCAGACATCCTTAAGATAACCAGGAACTACGGACAGACCGATGAAACAAACGCACCCGAGGGTGGCGTAGAGCGTCCAAATTATTTCCCGCTACTGCTCCCATACAGAAGACCAGTCTCCGGTAAACATAGAAAGGCACAAGTGTCCTCAACCTCCCCATGCAAGAATACATATAAAGTTGGCCTTTCCTTTTATCTAATAAATGCCATGCCAAAGAAAGAAAATACCCAGTCTGGCTGCCCCATTGTGCTATGAACCCCCACCCCTCCTCCATGTTATAACATTCATCAAGCTGGCTTTGCCCAAAAATACCAGTGCAACATGTAAGAAAACATCCATGATACACTGTCCCTTACCTGGGACCCATCCTTGAATGCAGGTGATTAAGTTAATTGTAGGGGTGTAAACACAAATATGCCCAGAGCATGCAAGTGTAGCAAGGGAGTCCGAACCAATCAAAAATGGTTTGGGTGGGGAAGGATCCCTCCCACCCATAGAAATATTTTTGAATACTAGGTTAAAATGGTGTTATTTAGCACACTTTCTGTGAAAAACTGGTAATAAAACAAAACAATTTGCACTTGGTTTTAATCCAAAAATCCAACAGATGCAATTCACCAACAGTGCACAGGAGAATTTCCACAATGCCTTTGCCCAAAATATATGAAAGTATTAAAACTAGTTCACGCTGGCTGTGCCCATAAGTGTCCACTTTTGCAGCATCTATGTATATGCCAGTATTCCCAGATAACAACATACTGATTTTTGATTTGCTCATAATGCCAGTAATGATACTATAAGAAAATATATCCAGGCTGGCTCATGTCATGGTTTATTGGACAGACACTCTCCACCCAGGGAGTACCCCCTTCCCCCCCAAGCAAGGTGGCACACAACAAAGCGCTTAGCAGATTCAACTTTAGTGAGTGCTCCAATCTATATAATACCATTCAGCAGATACCTTCTGTACCACCAATAAGCTAGGAACTAGGCCGGTGTATAGTAATAACATATATATTTATTTAAATTACACTGAATAGTGTCATATCAATCACAAGGACAGCAGCCACCAACTCCTTGGCACAATACAATATCACAACTTCAACTTACTTGCATCAATTGATGGACAGTTACTACAACAACACAGGTAGAATTTAGAGATTTGCAGACACAACTTACATCAGATTTCTTTGCAAATTAACCAATAGAAATACTTGAAACCACCAAGTGATTGCTTAGTTTGTCCCAATGCTCTTTTCTCCCACCAAGCCCCACCCTCCAGGCATCAATTAGATATGACCCCTCTGGTTTGAAGGCAAGGTACAGGGAGTGGGAAAACAGTGGGAAACTCGTTTTGGCTTTTTATTAGAAAGGCAAAGTTTTGGGAAATAAACGGAATGGGAAATTCGTTTTTCAACACCCAACCAGGTGAAATGCAGGCTTCTGATTTGGGAATACATGGGGAGAATGGGAACATTAGTTTAGCACACACTACATTCACTTGAAAGGCAGATTTTTAGTGATTCTTATTTTGGGATTAAGGACACCCCTCTTCTGTAAGGAAGTCAGGGGTTACAGGAAAATAGGGTCACCCAACTACTTTACTGACTATAATGGCTGTAACACACTGGGCATGAAATGTGTTAGTTTCGATTGGAACAAAACTCATCCCATGATCTTTTCTACATGGGAATTCATTGAATTCATTTTAATCAAATGTGCTAAGGATCTACACAGTTGTGCGCCCCCCTCACACAATCAAATTGACAGGAATAAGGCAGGTGGTTCCCAACACAATTCAATCACAATGGATCAGGGATTTTCTATGAAGACTTAATTGAGTTATCTTTTTAGTCAAATATGGCCGTGGTCTACACAGTTTTGCCCCCCTTACCCACTATGCAAGAAGGAGATGAAGGCTGGTAGAATCCCCCCACACTTTAGTTGTCATCTGAATCAATCTACGTAAATGGCAGACCTTGGTTATTGGGCACTCAGGGAAACAGCAGAGCTCATCATCGAAAAGCACAGATCTGATGAAAGGCATCTGTCTCCAGCACCCAGTCCTCATCTGGCTCCTCCAATTTCAGGCCTGGTTAGCTTTTAGGTTTCCCTGTCTCTGCCTCCCCTTCAAGGTCTAAGGCCTCTCCAGGTAGACAGCTTTTCTCCTGGCAAAGTGGTACCCCAGTGGTTTTGGTAGCTGTCCTTGCTTCTCAGGTTAGTTGTTCCTTGCTAGAATCTCCTCTCAGATCGGGAATTGATCACATTTAGTTCCAATGACACTTTCACAGTATCAATATTCCCACAGTATGGATTGGCTACCTCTCTCCCTCCCCCTCCCACCAATTTTGCCCACTGCCTGCTGATAGGACAAGAAGGTTGGAAGTGTGGATATTGGAGGACAAAAATGCATCACTCCAAAATGACATGTTAGTTTATAATTTGGTTTTCTTAAAATCTCCCTACATGGCAACTATCTTTATTTTTTTATCAGATACCTGCATGAACATATATATATTTTTGATTTCTACATTTTATGGCAAATCGGGAAATACTAATTTCACTTCGGCACAGCCTTCCTGGGAGGAGCTATTGTTTTTTATGATTTGATCCTGAGCCGAAATAGTGAAAACTTGCCACTTTACAATTCAAACATTAATTCCACAGCCTATCATCTCACCAACTTTCCATTTCCTCTGAATTATGAGAAGGCCAGAATCATGGTTTTTCTTTCTAACTCCAATTCTATACATCACACAAGGGTAATATTCACAAGGAACTGACAGTCCTTGTAAGCCCTTTAATATGAGTAGTGGGTGAGCTTACTGGGACGCACAATTCTCTTTTTATTAAGGAAAAAGCAGTAAAATGTTAAAAGTAGGCAATGCATCACATGGGTCCCTGAGTTTCACATGCATCTTCCCTCTCCTCATTGGTTTCATATCTCCCCAGTCACATGACCCAGACATCTGCCGGGCTCATGTTATTCCACCCTGTCATTAAGTGTCTTCAAAGTTCATTGTTCAAAGCTAATGAACAGTTAATGGGGCGGCCTGATCTTAAATGTAATTTCTGCTGCCCATCTTATCTGCACCCTCCACAATTCTGATCTACTCTTTATATTTCTCTGCATTTTAAGCTGAAAACTAGACCTATATCTCCTGGTTGGCCCAGCCCAAAGATCTTGAGGTCAAAGTTTCAGAGCCACAGACCTTTCAGTTCAGTGGGGACATCAAGCTGCATACATAATTCTAACAGAATAGCATTTTAAATTGAAAAGATGTATTTAACACATGACATTCTGTATCGCATCTAGGCCTGTTTTCTAGGAATGAAATCTGTCTTTAATACAATAATTAAAAAGATATGAGTCTCACCTTGAGTATTAGTCACACATATTCCACAGTTAACATAGGTAACGAGTGTTAACTTCTACAACAAGTAGGCCTCTGCTTTTAAATTATGTCATTTTCAATGTTGGAAAGTAACTGTTTTCTTTGTGACAAATTCAAAGTGCTTGTCTTCACTTTAGATTTTTGGATCACCGTCTTGTGCTGAATTGAAGTCAATGTAAGATGCTTCAATCTGTCTCTTTAAGTGGAATTGTAGCTTTTCAACTGCATTGGGCATATTATGCTGTATTAATGCATTCCTTCACCTTCCCATTTTGGTAATGTTGAGTGGGGACCACTTTTTGCATTCACTAGGCCTCATGTTGGAAATCAATTTTTTAACTGGCCTGCATATTTCAATGGGTTTCAACATCAGCCAGCTGTATTCTCACAATAGGGTCTTGCATAGCCTCTCATCCCCTGTCACTCGGGGGTCTGTATTTCACCCCACTTTCAGCCAATATATCCCTGCAGAAGACATACTCCTATTGGCTTTGCCATTCAAAATGCCATTCCACAATAAGAAAACATGTCCAAACTGGCTGCATAAAAATGCCAGTCTACTCATGTAATAACAATTATCATGTAATAACATATCATGCTTACATAATGATGGAGGGCTGTCCATTAAAAAAATGTCATCCCACAGTAAGAAATTGCTAGACTGCCAGCACTCAAATGTCAGTCTAGCCAGGTAATATAGTATCATGCTTGAAGCTTGCGTTATCATGGATGGGTGGCCAATAATGCGCAAACCCCTTCCAAGCCACGTATCCCTCTCCTCCCTGCAAACAAATCTCACCCCTCATGCCCCACTTGCCAAAATGAGTTCCTCAACGGCCATGCCAGCAAAAACTCACTCACACATGCAGTGAATGAATTGGGTCGGAACAAGATGGAGCTGCGTTTCCGTAAATATTTTCTTGCCAGAGTGCCAGTCAGTATAGACCAGAGACCCAACTCCCCCGTCCCCCCAATGTGTGGAAGCTCTCTGCCCTGGACTGCCGTGAGTCTCCTGAATGCTGTGCGTTGTGAGTCTCAATTTGTGCAGTGATATCGCCTTCATAAACTGCATCTGAAAGCTGTCCTTTGTTCACCGGGACAGCCCAAAACTGAAACATTGAAACAACACAAAGCTGTATATACATCTCATGCTTTGTATACATTTTACTGTCATGATGACTATTCTGACAGATAAAATGAGCTTCATACCAAGTGTGCCTTGCATATTCAGAAGGAATACACATTTTATCACAGCCATGTTTGATAAATTGGTGGTCATTCATATGTTGCCAAAATGCACTTTGTTTTTATGCAAAGCAGCCAGCATCCCATGTTTAGGGCTCCCACGTTTTTGACACCTAGCTCTGCCCCTCATTCCCACCCACACCACTGACAGTCTGCCCCCCCTTCTGATCTCCCCCATGTCCCTTTCCATCACTACACACACCACACCTGGGCACCCATTAACACAACGTTCAGTCTCTCATCTACTCCATTCACACCAGCAGCCATACACCAAACACTCGTTCAGTCACCATACGCTCACTCAATCACATGCATTGCATAATGCACCCTTACATGCATGCATCCATCATACACATGAAAACACCCTTGCTCGCATGCACGCCCATAAACTTTGAAAACAAATGTTTTTCTTACCTGCTGCCAGCATGAGGGGCTCCTCTCCCAGCCAGGCATCTGGTTCCCTGAGCTGCACCAATCTGACAGGAACAAGAAAGTAGGGGCTGTCCCTGCTTCCTTTTTCCTGACATGTGCAAAGGAGATGGGTGCAACAAGACCATTTCTTTTAGAAAGAAATCATTTATTTCTGATGTCGTGCTCCGAACTATTTCTTTTAGAAACTTCTGAATGCTGGATCCTTTCCCAGGACATGGTGAGGTGGGGGCCCCCACATTGTTCAGGCTGCAGGGGCCCCCGTTATGCCAGTGCCTTCCTCTATGCAGGTGAGTCGAAATATGATGAATCTACCACCAGCCTGTGTATGTGTGAAACCAGAGGGTGTCTCACCCGCTAGTCCCCGGGGAGCTTGCTCTAAGGTGTCCAGGGCATGGCCATCGTGTTTGGATCCAGACCCTGGGGGTGTACCAGTGCGGAAGGATCACCTGGTTGTGGGGTCTTTAGGGAGTGGGGGTTAGACAGCCAAATGAGAGACATGCTATTCCCCCTTTTTTGTTTATCTAACCCATCCTATTTGTTAGGATTCGCCAAGGTCCCAACTCCCCCAATCCCCTTTCACACAAACACTGGGCTGAGGGTGACTGAGAGCAACAAGACTTACTCTCATACATCATACCGGACATGTCCGGCTAATCGGGTCAGGCAAAGTCAGGCACTTGACTCCAAGTGCATAAACCTGATGCCAATTAGCTCTCCTCACACAGATAAAAGGCAGAACCTAAAGACGCACTTTGGACAAGACGGAACAAGAGTATGAGCAGAGCTTCCGGGATGAAGGCAAACCTACCGGAGCAGAGTGACAGACCAAGGGACGAGAGCAGCGGCTCGAAAACTGAGAGTTCTCTACCGGAGGTCGTAGCCTCCGACAAGCCACGACAGACAGGCCAGATCCCACATCAGCAGGCTGCATTGTGTTCCGAGGATGCCAGCGACCCTGCTGGGTGAACGGCAGAGTTGGGGAGGCGAGGCCAAGCCTTTGGTACTAACCTTGACTAGTGAGGGGAAATCGTAAAACCAAGAAAGAAATGTACACAGCCGGTGAGTTGGCAAGCAACCTGAGAGACTGGTGTGTGTTAAAGAAAGTTTGAAGTGGTAACATTATATCGCAAGTGAATGCTGCACACGTGTGTATGAGACACAAAGAAAGGTAAATCTGTTAAAGAACCTTTGAAGTAAGGACAGCTGTAAAATCAGTGATATGAGTAATGGAGTGGTCTGGCCAAGAAAGTAGCCCACTCGAAAGTCTCAGTGAAAGGTACATAGTTTGTAGCGATAAAAGTGAATGAACTGAAAAAGCGAAATAAGCAAAATGAATCCAGAGAGAAGGGGAGAGTAAAAAGGTGAACAGTGAACTTTGAGTCAAAGTGGTCCTACTGTAAATAAAGCCATGTACATTAGAAAGTCTTCGATATCCAAAAAAACTGTGCGCCCGATTGAGGGAGACCCTTAGTGTACTAAGCTTGGGAAAGGGAGCCCCGTTGCAAGTATTGTTGAACTTTGTTATGAAAGGTCTGAGCCTGACAGAGGAGGACCCACGTGAACTATTTATTTATTTATTTATTTATTTATTTATTTATTTGTTTGTTTGTTTGTTTGTTTATTTATTGTGATACAGTTTTTAAAAATGTAAACTTTACACATTTAGCGTAAATTCTCTGCAAAGAACAAGATATTAATTACAATACTTACTTAGTAATCAATACATCAATTAATCAGATATCAAATAATCAAATCATCAACCTTTCTCATATAAATACACATACTTCATGTATACATTGACAGATAAAGAAACAACACTTTAATCTACAGATCACCCAAGCGGGGATATGTAAGAGAGAGGAAATATCCCAGGTTTACCTGATCTTAAATCAGATCATTAGGATCAGAAAGAGGAATGATACCTCCTACTGGCCTCAACTGCTCATTTGTTTTTCAGCAATAAACCAGATGTTAAACAATGCAATATGGAGCTTAGAATTAAGCGTGTTAATACAATAGTGCCAGAACTCATTAGATCCCAAATGTCTATTTTGTGTACAAGATACTTGGAATAATAATGAGTCATTAATGGGCACTGTGTTAACACATGCCTTGCAGTTTCAAGATTAGATAAAATACCACATATTCTGCAATTTATTAAAGATTCTCGAGACGTATCATCCCAGGGTCTGTTCACTAAAGTGGGCAAACAATTCATGCGCATCAACAGAATAAAACGTCTCAGCGCTGGGGAGGGACAGAGATTGAGGTACAGTTGACTCTTCTTAAAAGTATAGAGGACATAAGTCACAAAATTAGGTTTTTGTTGTCATAGTCCATTTTGAATTGACGGACCCCACTAGGACTGTTTTGTCTATCGTTTGATGTTCGAGACTACTCCCATCTTAGTCATAGGGAAAAGTAGGCATTTTGCCAACCCCAGAAACCTAAATAAAGGTTTTACAAAGTGTACCTATTGTGTCTGTGTCCTACTTGTGATACCATGCCTCCCCTACCACTGACATATGTCACATCACAGGTGTAATGGTTTTAGAACACGGTGCACTCCAGCCAGGGACTTCTTCCACTGACCATGAATGTGGCGCACAATAAAAACACTGTTTTCTTTTTATTTGAACCCTGGGTTCTTGGTTTGAGTAGACACCCAACCCGTCTCACACCCACCTTAACAAATACCCTGTGTCGCAATGGACTATGAACCAGGCTGCTGTGTTACAATGAAATATTTATTAATTTTTAGAATTCAAAGAAAATCAATCAAATCAAAATTAGGGCAGCAGCCACCACTGTGTGGCAGTATACATGCAAAGATCCCCCAATACAGTTACTTCACACTCCTAACATAAGATACACAACCTTTAATAGAAGCGGAAACAAAATTATTTTTCTTCATAATGACAGATAGCACACAGGTTAAGCACTCGCCCTGCAACACTTCCCTCAAACACCTGCTAGCAAAACTCTTTGTGGATGGAAAGTAGTGGCAAGGAGTCAGACTGAAGAGGGAAAAGTCAGATTTAAACTTCAGCCCACCAACACAAGATGGGAGGCCGGAAATGAAAATGAAAACTGTCAAAAGGAGCAAAATGGCATGCTTCAAATGTACTTGTTACTTGTATCTCAGTTTACAATTGCGGTAGGATAGCTATGACAGATTTGTGTGTGGCTACACTTAAATGATTAGGGCTTTTACAGACTACTGAACAGTGCACCAAAGCAACGTGACACAGGTAAGAAAATCAATTTTAGGAGGAAAACAATGCAGAAGAAAACACACGGCAGAATTGCAACTCTTATTTTACACAGGCTTTAAAATGACAAGCATCTAAGAAAAGGGGCTTAGCTGTCAAAATCGGAAATCGGTTTTTGAATGAGAAACAAAGGCACATATCAGACAGGATTCTGAGGGAAAGGGAATATTCTTAATGGGATGATGCTTGGGTTTTTCTGGGAAACGTGCAAATCGGAATTTAGAGAAAAGCACAATACATGGGCAAATTGGGTTTTTGTTACACTATGACAGGTTCTACTGAGACTATGTTTTAATGACCATATTATTAAAGAGGGCCACTACGCGCAAGAGTGTTAATTTCAAATTTTAACCAGCTCGCACTACGGACCTCCTTATAGGGGAGTTAATTAATTTATTTCAAAATGGTACTAAGGACTTAAACAGAAAACTAAAATAATTATAAAAGGAATATGCTAACAGATATGGACTAACACAGATTCTTCTAAGGAAAGGTGAATAGATGATACTGGCAATTTGGGATTTTGTATGGGATTTTAGTAGGATTTGAATAGGAAGCAAGGGTAAAAGAGTGGGATATGCGGTTTTGGGTACTGGGTGATGTGATACTTACAAGGTAAGCTTGAGTTTGGTAATTTGGGCAGCCAGCGAGGTCTCTTCACAGCTGGGCAAGGTCTGGCCACTGTGGACAGCGGGATGGGTCAGCTGTGCAAGGTCTGGTCACTGGGCTCTCCTAAATGGGATCAGCTGCCTTTCCTCCTTTCTCCCCAGATTATTTTGTATGGCTGGATCTGGAGGGGTGGGTCTGCCAGGATGGAATCAGCTGCCTCTGGATCTGGTTTTTGAGTTTTTGAATCTCTTGAATATCCCTTGTGTCTCCCTGTCTCCCGCTTATATAGCCAGAGTGACATCATAGAATTTTACAATATGTGGGGAAGTGCTCTGGACTTACCCCTCTACTGGGATAGGCCAGACTACTGGTGTTCCCTCCTCCATCCGGGCTGATTTGTTCAGGGGAAATGACATCATTTTCTGTGTGTGCATTTATGACTTTCTTTGTTTCCCCAAAGTTACTTTTTATAGAAATAAGTTATGGAGCAAAACTTCAAATCAATACTAGTCACCGTCATAAGAAACAGATATGCAAATTCCATATTTCACAGGGAATCTGACAGTCTGATCGCCAACTCTGTGTGAGGTAGCATTGCTTTTGAGCACAATTTCGCCATTTTTAGGAGAAACATAATATTCAAAATTCTGCAAATGCTTACACATATGCCCACTACTATTTCACATAATTTCACCAAGTTTGATGTCTGTATCATTTACCCTTCACCCAGAAATGCATTTTTCCTGCTATTCCAGTTCCCCAGGTGCTAGGAACATGTGCTTAGTCTCTTTGGGTTTCTCCATAACTCACATAAAATGCTGGCATAAAATAGCATTACTGCTTATTGGGAGAAATGTCTTCATATAAAAAGTTCTTTAAAGTCAAAGGGCTGGATTAGTCACATGTGTGGGCGGTCCTCCAAACCCTCACAGCCAAATTGTCTTCCCCTTGGGTCAGTCTGAACAAAGGGTTCCCATGACACCCTTTGAAGCCATGCAGTTGGGGCTGGGGAGCGATGTCAAAGGAAATCACACCTCTTGGTGAAAATGCTAGTTCCCCTTGGGTCCTTTTTTCCTTTCTGTAGGGATGTCAGCCTGTCTGACGAGGCCACAAACTTCCACACTTTGGGCCTTTCATATGCCCATGGGAGCTGGGGAGGTAATTATGTTCCCATGGGAGGCAGGGCACCTTTGAAGTAAGTGCCTGGGCCAAACCTATTCTGCTGGTTAAAAAGGTTTTTTTTTTCTTTCTTTCTTTCAGCAGAAACCAAGTCTTTTTGAGAATAAATATCATTTACATTTTAGAACAAAACCTGCATCCCCACATATTTAATCCCATTGCTGTGTGCACACGGGCTGCAATTGCATTTCACTTTCAAACGGCATTCTCCTGAGTTGCAAAAGCAAAGTTTTACACGTTTTCTTGTTTGTTTATTCATTTGTTGTGCGCGCCAAATCCGGGGGTATCGGGGCGCAAGGTACATCGGCTGAAGCATATTGCCTGACCCTCCCTAGATGCAAACTGCAGAGAGCTGGGGGTACTAGCTTCCCAGTCCTCGCATCCAAATTATGGAATTCCATCCCATTAACCATTAGATCCGAACATTCTCCAACCCTCTTCAAACAAGAAACCAAACTGTGGTTATCCACTACACAAGCCTAATGCCACTTAGGACTTTTTGGTCACCACCTGCCTAGCATATGTATTTAAGATTATGCTAACTGTAAATATTGATGCACATCATATTGTATACTATGTATAATGTTACTGTATATATTGCGCACACCTTACACTGTTATTTTACTGTTTTATATCTCCTGTGCATTGTTGTCTCTGTTTATCTGTACTTCAACTATTACTGTGATCTACTTACTTGCCAAGATATGCGCCCGGATGCCCTTGGGCCTGGTGCGCTATATAAATAAATAAAAATACAAATGCTTTAAGCATAAAATGAGAAAGTTACAGGGGTTACAAAAGCAGACAATGAGCCTCATTATGACCCTGGCGGTATGGTGACGACGGTGCCAGTAAGCTTACCGGCAGTGTCGTCAACGTACTGCCATACTACGAGTTGTGCTCGCGCGTCTCGCTCTGTCCGCCAGGTCAGTGCGGACCCGCGAGCACAACTCATGGATGCACCGGCACCGTTATGAACAGTGTCATTGCATCCAAGCTCCCCATTCCCATTCGGACCTATGGGGCCGAATGGGAATGGGGAGTCCCTTATTGCTGGCACCCGCGAATGGGCAATTACCGGGTCCGCCGAACTCGGCATGACCAGTAATTGCCCATTTGCGGGTGCCGGTAAAATCATGGGTTTGGCGGCAGCCGTGCCTTTGTTACAACCAAACCCGTACTGAGGCCCAATGTGTACCGCTCCCTAGTACAGAGAAATGTAGGGATTGGTAATAAAACTAGACATGCAGGCAAATGCAGTAGTTCCAAAGGGCATATATATATATATATATAAATATATATATATATATATATATATATATATATATATATATATATATATATATATATATATATATATATATATGGTCTAACATTAATTACATATTTACAGTAGAGTGTGCAATACCTAATCGGTCGAGAGATCCAATCAGATCTATAAGTGAAATTGACTGTGGAAGGGTGCCGGTAGGGCACTAATGTAGTTAATGGTCATTTTCCCTGGACCACTTGATAGTGTTATATCTAAGTTTAAGAAATGTTTGGTCAGCCCTTAAAGTGGGGGGAAGGGAGTTCCATAGCTGTGCTGCTTTGACAGGGAAGCTACCCCCACCTGCTTTTGTTGATTTGAATCTGGGAACGATAAAACAGTTCGTGTTGGCAGTTCTAGTGGGGTGATTAGATGTCTCCACATGGTACCGAGGGGCAGCATTGTTGAGGCATTTGTGGGTAAGCTACACCGTTTTTAGTCGTATTCTTCATTAATAGCCATTTGGTGTGTCCCAATTGCTGACGGGATATGATCTCTTCTGGCAATGGCCAAGGCCGTTCTCAGGGCATTATTCTGTAAGATTTTAATCTTATTTAGAATGTTTTTACTGGCGCCCAAATATAGGGCAATGCACCAATCCAAATTGGAGAGAATTAATGCTTGGGGAAGTGTAATACAGCTATCTTTAGTTAAAAAAGTCTTTCCGGCTCTGATTAACTTGCAGGTATAAGCCGTGGCCGAAGCCATGGCATTTACCTGTTTGGACAATGTTAGGGTTGAGTCGAGGTAGAAACTAAGGTTTTTACCTCTTTAGCAACTTGTATGATGTAACCATCTATATTGAAGGATGAGTAGTTGGGCCCCAGTTTATTGAGGTTAGCTGTGGTTCCTAGGATGAAGAGCTCAGTTTTATCATCATTCAGGCATAGTTTGTGGGCAGCCATCCATGCCTGAATGATGAGGTAGATTTTATTTACTAAGGCCATATCTTTGTCATAATCCCCAGAAAGCGGTATGATGATCTGGGTGTCATCGGCATAGTTGGTGTATGTGACACCCAGGTGGTCCAGATCATCGAGTAGGGGCTTAGTAAATATGTTATATAATGTGGGTGAGACACAGGATCCCTGTGGCACACCACATGTGATGGGAATAGGGTCTGCCGCTGCAGTAGGCGAGAAGACTCTCATAGTCCTATTAGTTAAAAAGGATTGAATCCAGCGGATGGCATCCTGGGCGAAATGGGCTGCTGAGTTGAAATGATTACATAGCACTAAGTGGTGAACCAAGTCAAAAGTAGCTGAGATATCAAGGAGGAGTAGCAATTCTGTGCTCCCCTTGTTTCTCAGTTCATCAATCTGTGTTTTAAGATCGATCAGTGCCCTTTCAGTGCCGTGTTGAGGCCTGAATCCAGATTGGCGGGTTCCCAACAGCTGATTGGACTCTAAGTAATCCTGAATCTGGACATAGGCCACACGGTCCAGAATTTTAATTAAGAGAGGCACTGTCGTAATAGGCCTCTAGTTTGTGGGGATGGATGGATCAAGTGATTGTTTTTTGAGGGGGGGACCCAGGACTCCTTTGTGTTATTTGAGATGATACGTGTTGCAAAAGAAGCATTCATTAATTTCGTTATGAAGGGTGAGAGGTCTCTCGCTGCATCTTTGATGATTTGGGCTGGGCATGTGTCGCTCTGGCAGTTCCACGGTTTGAGGGAAAGTATAATTTTTTCAACCTGAAGGATGGTGACTTTAGAGAAGCTAAAGCGTTTTACAGGCTTGATGCCAAGAGTAGGGGTGCTGGCCGGTGTGGCTAAATTAGATAAATTGGCATTTTAACAATCTTAGTTTTGAGCCTGGTCCTTTTATTCATTAGTCCGTTCTGAATATCTGAGCACCAAAGTTTATCTTTCACACAATTGTCTGCGAGGGGTATGACGTGGGTTTGTTTTTCTTTTATGTCAAGTTTATAAGCTAGGAACTAGGCCGGTGTATAGTAATAACATATATATTTATTTAAATTACACTGAATAGTGTCATATCAATCACAAGGACAGCAGCCACCAACTCCTCGGCACAATACAATATCACAACTTCAACTTACTTGCATCAATTGATGGACAGTTACTACAACAACACAGGTAGAATTTAGAGATTTGCAGTCACAATTTACATCAGATTTCTTTGCAAATTAACCAATAGAAATACTTGAAACCACCAAGTGATTGCTTAGTTTATGCCAATGCTCTTTTCTCCCACCAAGCCCCACCCTCCAGGCATCAATTAGATATGACCCCTCTGGTTTGAAGGCAAGGTACAGGGAGTGGGAAAACAGTGGGAAACTCGTTTTGGCTTTTTATTAGAAAGGCAAAGTTTTGGGAAATAAACGCAATGGGAAATTCGTTTTTCAACACCCAACCAGGTGAAATGCAGGCTTCTGATTTGGGAATACATGGGGAGAATGGGAACATTAGTTTGGCACACACTACATTCACTTGAAAGGCAGATTTTTAGTGATTCTTATTTTGGGATTAAGGACACCCCTCTTCTGTAAGGAAGTCAGGGGTTACAGGAAAATAGGGTCACCCAACTACTTTATTGACTATAATGGCTGTAACACACTGGGCATGAAATGTGTTAGTTTCGATTGGAACAAAACTCATCCCATGATCTTTTCTACATGGGAATTCATTGAATTCATTTTAATCAAATGTGCTAAGGATCTACACAGTTGTGCGCCCCCCTCACACAATCAAATTGACAGGAATAAGGCAGGTGGTTCCCAACACAATTCAATCACAATGGATCAGGGATTTTCTATGAAGACTTAATTGAGTTATCTTTTTAGTCAAATATGGCCGTGGTCTACACAGTTTTGCCCCCCTTACCCACTATGCAAGAAGGAGATGAAGGCTGGTAGAATCCCCCCACACTTTAGTTGTCATCTGAATCAATCTACGTAAATGGCAGACCTTGGTTATTGGGCACTCAGGGAAACAGCAGGGCTCATCATCGAAAAGCACAGATCTGATGAAAGGCATCTGTCTCCAGCACCCAGTCCTCATCTGGCTCCTCCAATTTCAGGCCTGGTTAGCTTTTAGGTTTCCCTGTCTCTGCCTCCCCTGCAAGGTCTAAGGCCTCTCCAGGTAGACAGCTTTTCTCCTGGCAAAGTGGTACCCCAGTGGTTTTGGTAGCTGTCCTTGCTTCTCAGGTTAGTTGTTCCTTGCTAGAATCTCCTCTCAGATCGGGAATTGATCATATTTAGTTCCGATGACACTTTCAAAGTATCAATATTCCCACAGTATGGATTGGCTACCTCTCTCCCTCCCCCTGCCACCAATTTTGCCCACTGCCTGCTGATAGGACAAGAAGGTTGGAAGTGTGGATAATGGAGGACAAAAATGCATCACTCCAAAATGACATGTTAGTTTATAATTTGATTTTCTTAAAATCTCCCTACATGGCAACTATCTTTATTTTTTTTTCAGATACCTGCATGAACATATATATATTTTTGATTTCTACATTTTATGGCAAATCGGGTAATACTAATTTCACTTCGGCACAGCCTTCCTGGGAGGAGCTATTGTTTTTTATGATTTGATCCTGAGCCGAAATAGTGAAAACTTGCCACTTTACAATTCAAACATTAATTCCACAGCCTATCATCTCACCAACTTTCCATTTCCTCTGAATTATGAGAAGGCCAGAATCATGGTTTTTCTTTCTAACTCCAATTCTATACATCACACAAGGGTAATATTCACAAGGAACTGACAGTCCTTGTAAGCCCTTTAATATGAGTAGTGGGTGAGCTTACTGGGACGCACAATTCTCTTTTTATTAAGGAAAAAGCAGTAAAATGTTAAAAGTAGGCAATGCATCACATGGGTCCCTGAGTTTCACATGCATCTTCCCTCTCCTCATTGGTTTCATATCTCCCCAGTCACATGACACAGACATCTGCCGGGCTCTTGTTATTCCACCCTGTCATTAAGTGTCTTCAAAGGTCACTGTTCAAAGCTAATGAACAGTTAATGGGGCGGCCTGATCTTAAATGTAATTTCTGCTGGCCATCTTATCTGCACCCTCCACAATTCTGATCTACTCTTTATATTTCTCTGCATTTTAAGCTGAAAACCAGACCTATATCTCCTGGTTGGCCCAGCCCAAAGATCTTGAGGTCAAAGTTTCAGAGCCACAGACCTTTCAGTTCAGTGGGGACATCAAGCTGCATACATAATTCTAACAGAATAGCATTTTAAATTGAAAAGATGTATTTTACACATGACATTCTGTATCGCATCTAGGCCTGTTTTCTAAGAATGAAATCTGTCTTTAATACAATAATTAAAAAGATATGAGTCTCACCTTGAGTATTAGTCACACATATTCCACAGTTAACATAGGTAATGAGTGTTAACTTCTACAACAAGTAGGCCTCTCCTTTTAAATTATGTCATTTTCAATGTTGGAAAGTAACTGTTTTCTTTGTGACAAATTCAAAGTGCTTGTCTTCACTTTAGATTTTTGGATCACCGTCTTGTGCTGAATTGAAGTCAATGTAAGATGCTTCAATCTGTCTCTTTAAGTGGAATTGTAGCTTTTCATATCTTATGAAAACAGCATTTTCAGTTACAGCTGTCTTTTGCAACTGCATTGGGCATATTATGCTGTATTAATGCATTCATTCACCTTCCCATTTTGGTAATGTTGAGTGGGGACCACTTTTTGCATTCACTAGGCCTCATGTTGGAAATCAATTTTTTAACTGGCCTGCATATTTCAATGGGTTTCAACATCAGCCAGCTGTATTCTCACAATAGGGTCTTGCATAGCCTCTCATCCCCTGTCACTCGGGGGTCTGTATTTCACCCCACTTTCAGCCAATATATCCCTGCAGAAGACATACTCCTATTGGCTTTGCCATTCAAAATGCCATTCCACAATAAGAAAACATGTCCAAACTGGCTGCATAAAAATGCCAGTCTACTCATGTAATAACAATTATCATGTAATAACATATCATGCTTACATAATGATGGAGGGCTGTCCATTAAAAAAATGTCATCCCACAGTAAGAAATTGCTAGACTGCCAGCACTCAAATGTCAGTCTAGCCAGGTAATATAGTATCATGCTTGAAGCTTGCGTTATCATGGATGGGTGGCCAATAATGCGCAAACCCCTTCCAAGCCACGTATCCCTCTCCTCCCTGCAAACAAATCTCACCCCTCATGCCCCACTTGCCAAAATGAGTTCCTCAACGGCCATGCCAGCAAAAACTCACTCACACATGCAGTGAATGAATTGGGTCGGAACAAGATGGAGCTGCGTTTCCGTAAATATTTTCTTGCCAGAGTGCCAGTCAGTATAGACCAGAGACCCAACTCCCCCGTCCCCCCAATGTGTGGAAGCTCTCTGCCCTGGACTGCCGTGAGTCTCCTGAATGCTGTGCGTTGTGAGTCTCAATTTGTGCAGTCATATCGCCTTCATAAACTGCATCTGAAAGCTGTCCTTTGTTCACCGGGCCAGCCCAAAACTGAAACATTCAAACAACACAAAGCTGTATATACATCTCATGCTTTGTATACATTTTACTGTCATGATGACTATTCTGACAGATAAAATGAGCTTCATACCAAGTGTGCCTTGCATATTCAGAAGGAATACACATTTTATCACAGCCATGTTTGATAAATTGGTGGTCATTCATATGTTGCCAAAATGCACTTTGTTTTTATGCAAAGCAGCCAGCATCCCATGTTCAGGGCTCCCACGTTTTTGACACCTAGCTCTGCCCCTCAGTCCCACCCACACCACTGACAGTCTGCCTCCCCTTCTGATCTCCCCCATGTCCCTTTCCATCACTACACACACCACACCTGGGCACCCATTAACACAACGTTCAGTCTCTCATCTACTCCATTCACACCAGCAGCCATACACCAAACACTCGTTCAGTCACCATACGCTCACTCAATCACATGCATTGCATAATGCACCCTTACATGCACGCATCCATCATACACATGAAAACACCCTTGCTCGCATGCACGCCCATAAACTTTGAAAACAAATGTTTTTCTTACCTGCTGCCAGCATGAGGGGCTCCTCTCCCAGCCAGGCATCTGGTTCCCTGAGCTGCACCAATCTGACAGGAACAAGAAAGTAGGGGCTGTCCCTGCTTCCTTTTTCCTGACATGTGCAAAGGAGATGGGTGCAACAAGACCATTTCTTTTAGAAAGAAATCATTTATTTCTGATGTCGTGCTCCGAACTATTTCTTTTAGAAACTTCTGAATGCTGGATCCTTTCCCAGGACATGGTGAGGTGGGGGCCCCCACATTGTTCAGGCTGCAGGGGCCCCCGTTATGCCAGTGCCTTCCTCTATGCAGGTGAGTCGAAATATGATGAATCTACCACCAGCCTGTGTATGTGTGAAACCAGAGGGTGTCTCACCCGCTAGTCCCCGGGGAGCTTGCTCTAAGGTGTCCAGGGCATGGCCATCGTGTTTGGATCCAGACCCTGGAGGTGTACCAGTGCGGAAGGATCACCTGGTTGTGGGGTCTTTAGGGAGTGGGGGTTAGACAGCCAAATGAGAGACACGCTATTCCCCCTTTTTTGTTTATCTAACCCATCCTATTTGTTAGGATTCGCCAAGGTCCCAACTCCCCCAATCCCCTTTCACACAAACACCGGGCTGAGGAAGAGGGTGACTGAGAGCAACAAGACTTACTCTCATACATCATACCGGACATGTCCGGCTAATCGGGTCAGGCAAAGTCAGGCACTTGACTCCAAGTGCATAAACCTGATGCCAATTAGCTCTCCTCACACAGATAAAAGGCAGAACCTAAAGACGCACTTTGGACAAGACGGAACAAGAGTATGAGCAGAGCTTCCGGGATGAAGGCAAACCTACTGGAGCAGAGTGACAGACCAAGGGACGAGAGCAGCGGCTTGAAAACCGAGAGTTCTCTACTGGAGGTCGTAGCCTCCGACAAGCCACGAAAGACAGGCCAGATCCCACATCAGCAGGCTGCATTGTGTTCCGAGGATGCCAGTGACCCTGCTGGGTGAACGGCAGAGTTGGGGAGGCGAGGCCAAGCCTTTGGTACTAACCTTGACTAGTGAGGGGAAATCGTAAAACCAAGAAAGAAATGTACACAGCCGGTGAGTTGGCAAGCAACCTGAGAGACTGGTGTGTGTTAAAGAAAGTTTGAAGTGGTAACATTATATCGCAAGTGAATGCTGCACACGTGTGGATGAGACACAAAGAAAGGTAAATCTGTTAAAGAACCTTTGAAGTAAGGACAGCTGTAATATCAGTGATATGAGTAATGGAGTGGTCTGGCCAAGAAAGTAGCCCACTCGAAAGTCTCAGTGAAAGGTACATAGTTTGTAGCGATAAAAGTGAATGAACTGAAAAAGCGAAATAAGCAAAATGAATCCAGAGAGAAGGGGAGAGTAAAAAGGTGAACAGTGAACTTTGAGTCAAAGAGGTCCTACTGTAAATAAAGCCATGTACATTAGAAAGTCTTCGATATCCAAAAAAACTGTGCGCCCGATTGAGGGAGACCCGTAGTGTACTAAGCTTGGGAAAGGGAGCCCCGTTGCAAGTATTGTTGAACTTTGTTATGAAAGGTCTGAGCCTGACAGAGGAGGACCCACGTGAACTATTTATTTATTTATTTATTTATTTGTTTATTTATTTATTGTGATACAGTTTTTAAAAATGTAAACTTTACACATTTAGCGTAAATTCTCTGCAAAGAACAAGATATTAATTACAATACTTACTTAGTAATCAATACATCAATTAATCAGATATCAAATAATCAAATCATCAACCTTTCTCATATAAATACACATACTTCATGTATACATTGACAGATAAAGAAACAACACTTTAATCTACAGATCACCCAAGCGGGGATATGTAAGAGAGAGGAAATATCCCAGGTTTACCTGATCTTAAATCAGATCATTAGGATCAGAAAGAGGAATAATACCTCCTACTGGCCGCAACTGCTCATTTGTTTTTCAGCAATAAACCAGATGTTAAACAATGCAATATGGAGCCTAGAATTAAGCGTGTTAATACAATAGTGCCAGAACTCATTAGATCCCAAATGTCTATTTTGTGTGCAAGATACTTGGAATAATAATGAGTCATTAATGGGCACTGTGTTAACACATGCCTTGCGGTTTCAAGATTAGATAAAATACCACATATTCTGCAATTTATTAAAGATTCTCGAGACGTATCATCCCAGGGTCTGTTCACTAAAGTGGGCAAACAATTCATGCGCATCAACAGAATAAAACGTCGCAGCGCTGGGGAGGGACAGAGATTGAGGTACAGTTGACTCTTCTTAAAAGTATAGAGGACATAAGTCACAAAATTAGGTTTTTGTTGTCATAGTCCATTTTGAATTGACGGACCCCACTAGGACTGTTTTGTCTATCGTTTGATGTTCGAGACTACTCCCATCTTAGTCATAGGGAAAAGTAGGCATTTTGCCAACCCCAGAAACCTAAATAAAGGTTTTACAAAGTGTACCTATTGTGTCTGTGTCCTACTTGTGATACCATGCCTCCCCTACCACTGACATATGTCACATCACAGGTGTAATGGTTTTAGAACACGGTGCACTCCAGCCAGGGACTTCTTCCACTGACCATGAATGTGGCGCACAATAAAAACACCTTTTTCTTTTTATTTGAACCCTGGGTTCTTGGTTTGAGTAGACACCCAACCCATCTCACACCCACCTTAACAAATACCCTGTGTCGCAATGGACTATGAACCAGGCTGCTGTGTTACAATGAAATATTTATTAATTTTTAGAATTCAAAGAAAATCAATCAAATCAAAATTAGGGCAGCAGCCACCACTGTGTGGCAGTATACATGCAAAGATCCCCCAATACAGTTACTTCACACTCCTAACATAAGATACACAACCTTTAATAGAAGCGGAAACAAAATTATTTTTCTTCATAATGACAGATAGCACACAGTTTAAGCACTCGCCCTGCAACACTTCCCTCAAACACCTGCTAGCAAAACTCTTTGTGGATGGAAAGTAGTGGCAAGGAGTCAGACTGAAGAGGGAAAAGTCAGATTGAAACGTCAGCCCACCAACACAAGATGGGAGGCCGGAAATGAAAATGAAAACTGTCAAAAGGAGCAAAATGGCATGCTTCAAATGTACTTGTTACTTGTATCTCAGTTTACAATTGCGGTAGGATAGCTATGACAGATTTGTGCGTGGCTACACTTAAATGATTAGGGCTTTTACAGACTACTGAACAGTGCACCAAAGCAACGTGACACAGGTAAGAAAATCAATTTTAGGAGGAAAACAATGCAGAAGAAAACACACGGCAGAATTGCAACTCTTATTTTACACAGGCTTTAAAATGACAAGCATCTAAGAAAAGGGGCTTAGCTGTCAAAATCGGAAATCGTTTTTTGAATGAGAAACAAAGGCACATATCAGACAGGATTCTGAGGGAAAGGGAATATTCTTAATGGGATGATGCTTGGGTTTTTCTGGGAAACGTGCAAATCGGAATTTAGAGAAAAGCACAATACATGGGCAAATTGGGTTTTTGTTGCACTATGACAGGTTCTACTGAGACTATGTTTTAATGACCATATTATTAAAGAGGGCCACTACGCGCAAGAGTGTTAATTTCAAATTTTAACCAGCTCGCACTACGGACCTCCTTATAGGGGAGTTAATTAATTTATTTCAAAATGGTACTAAGGACTTACACAGAAAACTAAAATAATTATAAAAGGAATATGCTAACAGATATGGACTAACACAGATTCTTCTAAGGAAAGGTGAATAGATGATACTGGCAATTTGGGATTTTGTATGGGATTTTAGTAGGATTTGAATAGGAAGCAAGGGTAAAAGAGTGGGATATGCGATTTTGGGTACTGGGTGATGTGATACTTACAAGGTAAGCTTGAGTTTGGTAATTTGGGCAGCCAGCGAGGTCTCTTCACAGCTGGGCAAGGTCTGGCCACTGTGGACAGCGGGATGGGTCAGCTGTGCAAGGTCTGGTCACTGGGCTCTCCTAAATGGGATCAGCTGCCTTTCCTCCTTTCTCCCCAGATTATTTTGTATGGCTGGATCTGGAGGGGTGGTTCTGCCAGGATGGAATCAGCTGCCTCTGGATCTGGTTTTTGAGTTTTTGAATCTCTTGAATATCCCTTGTGTCTCCCTGTCTCCCGCGTATATAGCCAGAGTGACATCATAGAATTTTACAATATGTGGGGAAGTGTTCTGGACTTACCCCTCTACTGGGATAGGCCAGACTACTGGTGTTCCCTCCTCCATCCGGGCTGATTTGTTCAGGGGAAATGACATCATTTTCTGTGTGTGCATTTATGACTTTCTTTGTTTCCCCAAAGTTACTTTTTATAGAAATAAGTTATGGAGCAAAACTTCAAATCAATACTAGTCACCGTCATAAGAAACAGATATGCAAATTCCATATTTCACAGGGAATCTGACAGTCTGATCGCCAACTCTGTGTGAGGTAGCATTGCTTTTGAGCACAATTTCGCCATTTTTAGGAGAAACATAATATTCAAAATTCTGCAAATGGTTACATATATGCCCACTACTATTTCACATAATTTCACCAAGTTTGATGTCTGTATCATTTACCCTTCACCCAGAAATGCATTTTTCCTGCCATTCCAGTTCCCCAGGTGCTAGGAACATGTGCTTAGTCTCTTTGGGTTTGTCCATAACTCACATAAAATGCTGGCATAAAATAGCATTACTGCTTATTGAGGGCATTGGGAGAAATGTCTTCATATAAAAAGTTCTTTAAAGTCAATGGGCTGGATTAGTCACATGTGTGGGCGATCCTCCAAACCCTCACAGCCAAATTGTCTTCCCCTTGGGTCAGTCTGAACAAAGGGTTCCCATGACACCCTTTGAAGCCATGCAGTTGGGGCTGGGGAGCGATGTCAAAGGAAATCACACCTCTTGGTGAAAATGCTAGTTCCCCTTGGGTCCTTTTTTTCCTTTCTGTATGGATGTCAGCCTGTCTGACGAGGCCACAAACTTCCACACTTTGGGCCTTTCATATGCCCATGGGAGCTGGGGAGGTAATTATGTTCCCATGGGAGGCAGGGCACCTTTGAAGTAAGTGCCTGGGCCAAACCTGTTCTGCTGGTTAAAAAGGTTTTTTTTTTCTTTCTTTCTTTCAGCAGAAACCAAGTCTTTTTGAGAATAAATATCATTTACATTTTAGAACAAAACCTGCATCCCCACGTATTTAATCCCATTGCTGTGTGCACACGGGCTGCAATTGCATTTCACTTTCAAACGGCATTCTCCTGAGTTGCAAAAGCAAAGTTTTACACGTTTTCTTGTTTGTTTATTCATTTGTTGTGCGCGGCAAATCCGGGGGTATCGGGGCGCAAGGTACATCGGCTGAAGCATATTGCCTGACCCTCCCTAGATGCAAACTGCAGAGAGCTGGGGGTACTAGCTTCCCAGTCCTCGCATCCAAATTATGGAATTCCATTCCATTAACCATTAGATCCGAACATTCTCCAACCCTCTTCAAACAAGAAACCAAACTGTGGTTATCCACTACACAAGCCTAATGCCACTTAGGACTTTTTGGTCACCACCTGCCTAGCATATGTATTTAAGATTATGCTAACTGTAAATATTGATGCACATCATATTGTATACTATGTATAATGTTACTGTATATATTGCGCACACCTTACACTGTTATTTTACTGTTTTATATCTCCTGTGCATTGTTGTCTCTGTTTATCTGTACTTCAACTATTACTGTGATCTACTTACTTGCCAAGATATGCGCCCGGATGCCCTTGGGCCTGGTGCGCTATATAAATAAATAAAAATACAAATGCTTTAAGCATAAAATGAGAAAGTTACAGGGGTTACAAAAGCAGACAATGAGCCTCATTATGACCCTGGCGGTATGGTGACGACGGTGCCAGTAAGCTTACCGGCAGTGTCGTCAACGTACTGCCATACTACGAGTTGTGCTCGCGCGTCTCGCTCTGTCCGCCAGGTCAGTGCGGACCCGCGAGCACAACTCATGGATGCACCGGCACCGTTATGAACAGTGTCATTGCATCCAAGCTCCCCATTCCCATTCGGACCTATGGGGCCGAATGGGAATGGGGAGTCCCTTATTGCTGGCACCCGCGAATGGGCAATTACCGGGTCCGCCGAACTCGGCATGACCAGTAATTGCCCATTTGCGGGTGCCGGTAAAATCACGGGTTTGGCGGCAGCCGTGCCTTTGTTACAACCAACCCCGTACTGAGGCCCAATGTGTACTGCTCCCTAGTACAGAGAAATGTAGGTATTGGTAATAAAACTAGACATGCAGGTAAATGCAGTAGTTCCAAAGGGCATATGTATATATATATATATATATATATATATATATATATATATATATATATATATATATATATATATATATATGATATGGTCTAACATTAATTACATATTTACAGTAGAGTGTGCAATACCTAATCGGTCGAGAGATCCAATCAGATCTATAAGTGAAATTGACTGTGGAAGGGTGCCGGTAGGGCACTTATGTAGTTAATGGTCATTTTCCCTGAACCACTTGATAGTGTTATATCTAAGTTTAAGAAATGTTTGGTCAGCCCTTAAAGTGGGGGGAAGGGAGTTCCATAGCTGTGCTGCTTTGACAGGGAAGCTACCCCCACCTGCTTTTGTTGATTTGAATCTGGGAACGATAAGACAGTTCGTGTTGGCAGTTCTAGTGGGGTGATTAGATGTCTCCACATGGTACCGAGGGGCAGCATTGTTGAGGCATTTGTGGGTAAGCTACACCGTTTTTAGTCGTATTCTTCATTAATAGCCATTTGGTGTGTCCCAATTGCTGACGAGATATGATCTCTTCTGGCAATGGCCAAGGCCGTTCTCAGGGCATTATTCTGTAAGATTTTAATCTTATTTAGAATGTTTTTACTGGCGCCCAAATATAGGGCAATGCACCAATCCAACTTGGAGAGAATTAATGCTTGGGGAAGTGTAATACAGCTATCTTTAGTTAAAAAAGTCTTTCCGGCTCTGATTAACTTGCAGGTATAAGCCGTGGCCGAGGCCATGGCATTTACCTGTTTGGACAATGTTAGGGTTGAGTCGAGGTAGAAACTAAGGTTTTTACCTCTTTAGCAACTTGTATGATGTAACCATCTATATTGAAGGATGAGTAGTTGGGCCCCAGTTTATTGAGGTTAGCTGTGGTTCCTAGGATGAAGAGCTCAGTTTTATCATCATTCAGGCATAGTTTGTGGGCAGCCATCCATGCCTGAATGATGAGGTAGATTTTATTTACTAAGGCCATATCTTTGTCATAATCCCCGGAAAGCGGTACGATGATCTGGGTGTCATCGGCATAGTTGGTGTATGTGACACCAAGGTGGTCCAGATCATCGAGTAGGGGCTTAGTAAATATGTTATATAATGTGGGTGAGACACAGGATCCCTGTGGCACACCACATGTAATGGGAATAGGGTCTGCCGCTGTAGTAGGTGAGAAGACTCTCATAGTCCTATTAGTTAAAAAGGATTGAATCCAGCGGATGGCATCCTGGGCGAAATGGGCTGCTGAGTTGAAATGATTACATAGCACTAAGTGCTGAACCAAGTCAAAAGCAGCTGAGATATCAAGGATGAGTAGCAATGCTGTGCTCCCCTTGTTTCTCAGTTCATCAATCTGTGTTTTAAGATCGATCAGTGCCCTTTCAGTGCCGTGTTGAGGCCTGAATCCAGATTGGCGGGTTCCCAACAGCTGATTGGACTCTAAGTAATCCTGAATCTGGACATAGGCCACACGGTCCAGAATTTTAATTAAGAGAGGCACTGTCGTAATAGGCCTCTAGTTTGTGGGGATGGATGGATCAAGTGATTGTTTTTTGAGGGGGGGACCCAGGACTCCTTTACGTTATTTGAGATGGTACGTGTTGCAAAAGAAGCATTCATTAATTTCGTTATGAAGGGTGAGAGGTCTCTCGCTGCATCTTTGATGATTTGGGCTGGGCATGTGTCGCTCTGGCAGTTCCACGGTTTGAGGGAAAGTATAATTTTTTCAACCTGAAGGATGGTGACTTTAGAGAAGCTAAAGCGTTTTACAGGCTTGATGCCAAGAGTAGGGGTGCTGGTCGGTGTGGCTAAATTAGGTAAATTGGCATTTTAACAATCTTAGTTTTGAGCATGGTCCTTTTATTCATTAGTCCGTTCTGAATATCTGAGCACCAAAGTTTATCTTTCACACAATTGTCTGCGAGGGGTATGACGTGGGTTTGTTTTTCTTTTATGTCAAGTTTATTAATGTGGTTTCTGCCGCAAACAGTTTCTTGTTAATTAACCTTCTGGAGGGCTTTTACAGATACGGTCAGTTTCTGGACACAGACAGATATAATGCCAAGCCTTTTTTTGGGATAAGACAGAGACCACGCTATTGTTCTTCTTTGCAGTAATTTGAGTGCACTGGTCTATTTCAAAAGGAAATCATAGCCGTGTTGACTGAAACAGATTTTTTGCTCTGCATGTGCTTTCTCAGTGAAAATAATCCTGTTCTGGAAGGTATTGCCTTACTTCATGGCAATCAGATGAAATTCAAAGCAAGGTCTTTGTTTAATAGAGCAAAACTTTGTGGTGTTTAAAATGAAAGGAGGACAAATTGTAATGGCGTCTTGAATGCAGGTAATTTTTCTTGTGCTTGATTTGAAGCAAATCAAATGCAGCTATTCTCTGGGGTGACAGTGTTCAAACCTTGTCACACATGTGCCAAGGAGAACACAAGACAGCCTTTTTTGGGTGAAATGTTGAAATGTGGTGTTGTGATGAAGGGAATTTCTCTTAGGGCTAGTAAATGTACCCCACACAGGGCCACAAGGCTTCCCTCTGGAAAACCCAAACATGGACACGCAAGGAGATGCCAACTTATGTACCATGCACCTCTAACACAACATCGCCCTCTAAGGCTGCGCCCGCCCATAGGCCCCAGTGAGCCTAGTGTGAATGTTGTGTAAGGGTCTTTTCTATTGGCGTGCCATCAAGGTAGTCCTGTGATGAGGCCATTAGTGTTTCATTGATGTTATCGTAAAATAGGTTGCTTCATCCCTAAATGGAGCTCTGTTCATCTGAAAAAATAAATGTGTTTGATAGACAAATGGAGGCCAAGCAAGGGCTGCGTGGTGCCTTGGTTGGACTTGCTTCTGGAGTAGTGAAGCTAATGCAAACAAAATCAATGCTGTTACAACCAAAAAAATAGCCTTTATAAAGTGTGTCTATTTGGAATGTTCACAGACATTTGTTTTGGTCTGCATAAAACTCTTTATCCTTAATTTCTTTGTCTATGTCCACTGTGAGCTTCTTTAATCTCAAAGCAGGTCTACAGCATCATGGTGACTAGACCCAAATGTGTGAAACTCGTCTGTGATTGGTTCCGGAAGCACCTCAAGACCTTATTCTTTGCTTCTGCTGTCTCTCCCCTCCTCCCCTGCTGATCTCCTGGCTGAATCTGAATCTGTGCTGGTTACCTGGCTACCCTCTGATCTCAGGCCTAGGTCCCAGCCCCTCCAGTTGCACACATGCACTGCCCCCTGCCAACCCTTGCACTCAGGGACTGTATCTGTTTCCCTACAGCCCCTACAAGCACTTGACATCCGATGTCTGCACCTACCCTTGCACTGCCACCAGCTGGCCCCACTTTTATTTATTGTCTTGATTTATTTATTGTGTTTATTTATTTTACTGTTATCCTATGTACTGCACTGCCCCTCCCCTGTCCCCCTGAACTTGCGCAATCTTAACGTCACCTGGTCTAGTAGGATTGTTTTCTCTGTCTCTCCTCTGTTTCCACTCCCTTGCCTTGTCGCGCCTTGAAACACTTGTGTATAGGCTCGTTATAAATGCCATATCATATCATATCATTCAAAGGAGTTGTGAGGAAAGTTGGAGTAAGCAGGAGGCCCTACAGTCTTTCTCCCCTGTCTACTACCACTGTGGGAGGACTTAAAAACTCCCACCCAGAGCGAAGCGGTGAGTGGAGTTGTGAGGAGAGTTGGAGTCTGCAGGAGTCCCTGGGATCCGCGGAGCGCATACAAGTGACTGATGGAGCCTAATGGCAAACCTTTAAGACAAACAAAACACCCAGAGAGGAAAAGTGCAAGAAAGGACCAGCTGGATGATCCAGCCACAAACATGGACATGGACTCGGAGCAGAGTCGCCGTCGGCTTAGAAGCACCAAAAACACCAAAAACACTAAAACTATAGCAAAGGTGCTTAATACGAAAGACTTCCACAGTGACGACATGTCCCAAACAAGTTTGGGTCAGTCTCCGAGCTATACGCCCTACGGCGTGCTGAGGACTGAGGGCGAAGACCATGAAAACCTATGAAATGCATAAAAACCAAGAGACACAAGACAACAATGGAGACAGCGGCGACACAAGCCACTCACCCTCACGAGACGTGTGTAGCATTGCGTGCAGCGCTCAGACAACCGCCAACATGGCGAGCGGGTCTCCGACAGGGGCGGCCGAAGGGTGGAGTCTGTTGGACCCTGAGCAGCGCTGAACAGCAAACGAAGACGCCAGTGGGGGGGCTCGTGGGGGTGCCAGTATGTCGGCACTCGCGTCGCCTGCCTTTCCTGCCCTTCCTGGAGCCGCGCTGGTGCTGACGATCGCGTGCGCTGCATCGAAGGGGACGGAGCCAATTCTCCATGAGAGCAGTAGCTCTCCGAGCACAGCCATCATAGCTGCCGAAGGCACCCAAAACCAGCCAGTGGATGCGGAAAGTTCCCAAGAAACGGCAAACTCAAATCCAATTCAGCATTTAAATCAACACATAGAAAAGAATAAAATGTGTAGCATGGCCGTAGTGCACACGGAGCCTAGGCCTGCACAGAACATTATCCTTCTGTCCACAGAAAAGAGCCTACAAAAGTCCATAGGTCCCATTCAAAAAAGGGCTCATCTAGACCGATCAGTGAGGAGAGTGACGACGGTGTTGAAACCAACGAGTACAAAACCATCCATGTAGAAACCAATGAGGACGAAAACTCAGAGTCGGTCTCAGAATCAGAGACCAAGCAACCGCTGGCAAAAAGAAAAAGAAAAAAAATGACAGTAAATCCATGATACAAAGAAAAGCTCAAGTTACCACTACAAACCTGAAAATGCAGAAGAAAAAACAAGAAAATGACGATACAAAACCGACAAAGGGGAAACTGGAGCGACCAGGCAGCAGAAACCCTACAAAAGAAGCGCCGCACAACCGAAATGGCTTCCAAGCCCCCTGATGTCGGGTACTCTAAAAGCATTCTTTTGCAACCACCAAAAAAGAAAACTAGACATTGAATCAGAATTGTCAGATGCAGAAATTTTAGAAGCTGTTCAGGACATTACGCCAGTTAGCAAATCTTGCGAAACAGATCCAGTGCGAGATCAAGTTTCAGACCCACCGACAGGTGAACCCCGCCCCCCTCAGAGATCACCGGCAAAAGGAAATACCATAGACATTAATCAAGCACAAAGGGATATCAACATACCATATACCCCCGCGAGGAACCAATTGTGTGGGGGGAAACAAGGGGATGAGAGTATGCTGCCAAACAACGCAACCCAACAAATGGAAAAGGACCACCAGGGAGAAGGGCACATAACTCCCCATGATGAGGAAAGAAAGCTACAGGTTCAAACAACAAACTTAGAAAGGCCACCATTCAACCACGTGGACAGTACAAAGGCTCCACAGATGAACAACCATCGCCTTGACTGGACCAAAATCCACATTAATAGGAGCCAAGAACCTTCAACCCCAGCCATACTGGGGGCCAAGGCCCCAAATAATCATCTAGGGCACAGGAGCAGAGGATCCAGGATCTTAAACATGTCAGAATACGAACAATCTGGAAAGCACTCAAGGGATAAGCAACATTGGATGGGTCCCGAACCTCTGGAAGACCAGTGACAACGATACCGTCCCCCAAGACCAGACGGCTCAGCAAAATATCCTCATCAACTCTAAAGGATTCACCAAGTAAAAAACCTGACATGTTAACGGTAATGTCAGCCATTACGATCGCCTTATCCCAATTCTGCAAACTTTACGAGGCGATAAAAGATGGAGTACAAGACAATACCTCGATTCTCGCAAGCTTAACGACAAAAATGACTTACATTGAAGGCTACATCACTGCCTTAGAAGAAAGAAATACCAGCCATCACAAATGCTGGGAGAAAAAAGTAGAAGATCTGAAAAAGCTAGTATGCTCGCTCCAAGCAAAGAAGAAAAGTCATACGATAACGGAGAACACACAGCGGAGCCAGAATGATGCCAGAGAAAGGTTGAAACATTTGGATTCAGCGCAGGAGACAAAAGAAAGGGCAAAAGAAAAAATCAGGGACCCACCCAGTACTAGCTCACTATTTTAGCGAAAAGGGGAGAAGCAAGCCACCCAGTACCAGCAAAGACAAATTTCCACGACCAAAAGGCACGGATGAACGAACACATCGATACATATCTAGAACGGAAGAGCGATACCAAGCAAATCGAATGGGCAAAGAGTGGCGCCAAAAGATGAACTTCATTCCAAATAGGCACTCCTGCCAGGAGGACCTATATCAACGTCGTCGCCAGCTCAGCTATAATAATGAAAACAAGAAGCCACATGAACAGAGAGAAAGACCTGAGAAAGAAAGTTATGAGAATGGACAGCGCACATGCAACGCATGCTCCAGATCAGAGGACCACCAGAGGGAAATTAACCACAGTCCAAGGAGTACTACATAGAGGAAGTCAACCGATAAAAGTCGTGATAGAAATTCAGGAAAAACAGAAGTGGCGACAACACCTCAAGGTCCATGGTCGTGGCTCAAATCAACCCTGAACCCAAAACCGCAGAGATAGCAGTGAATCCCGAATCCGGTACAAGCTAATAGAATTATACGAAATGCTGGTCATATTGACAACATGGAGCCACCAAATGACAGTGCGGGAACAGGCACATACTATCCAGCTAGCAATAATAAATACATATTGGAACCCCCAACGGACAACTACAAAAGCCTACTGCAGGAAAATGGGGGAAACAATAGATTGGATCTACTCGGAGTTCGAAAAGATTAACGTAATGTGTGCGGCGACCTGAACGCCGATTGCACTGGACCTCAATTGAACGTAAAAGACAAGGCGTCACAAGGAAACACAGCCAAACGAGGAAAGGCCTGGAGGTCTGTCGCCAAACCAAGGAACCTACATAACATCGAAACACTGTTCCCTAACCAAGTTAACATCCCAACTTGGGAAAACCTGAATTCCAAAGCCACCTTAGACTATATCTATGCTTCCCAAGGCCTTTTGCCCAGTATTCTGGAATACAAAGTTCAAAGAACTATGCATAGTGATCATAAACTCCTGAAGTGTGTATGGCAAGGAAAGCATCCAGTCAATCCAACATATAAGTTCAACGTGGAGGTGAAAAACCAGCAATCTCGGTTACGCCTAACGGAAGCGGACATCCTGAAGCTAACCAGGAACTACGGACAGACCGATGAAACACACGCACCCGAGGGTGGTGTAGAGTGTCCAAATTATCTACCGCTACTGCTCCCATACAGAAGACCAGTCTCTGGTAAACATAGAAAGGCAGCACAGCCAAAGCATGCCTACAACAAACTGGTAGTCGAAAAGAGGAAAATTGTCCGGGGTAGACGTATCGAACGTGGCCGATGTTGAAAATGCCATCAACAAATTAAAAACATCGAGAGCTCCCGGCCCGGATGGCTTGACCAACAGACCTGAAATAATCGCCAAAAGCATGGGCGGGCGCCATCAGTAAAATCTTTACCCACTGCAGAAACACAAACATGATCCCTGAAACGTGGCAGAAGGCCATAATTGTCCCCGTATACAAAAAAGGTGGCAGGGAAGACCCAGAAAGCTACAGGCCTATAGCACTCCTGGACATTGTGGGGAAAATCTTTGCAACACAGTTATTAGACCACCTCCGAAGCTGGGCCAAAACTGCTCCCTGTAGCAACACCTTCCAAATAGGTTTCCAGAAAAACGCAAGCACCACCCACTATAAACATCTTACTGATAAACATCCTGAAGGCCAAAGTGAGAGAAGGAGCTCCAAGAGTGTATCTTGCATTTGTAGACCTGTCGAAAGCTTTCGACAAAATAGACTGAGCAAAACTGTGGGCCAAGCTAAACGATTGGAAATGCCCTCTGTCGATTTTGAATCCGATAAAAGCACTGCACGCCGATACTAAGATCAGGGTGAAACTAAACAAACAAGGAGCACTGTCAAAGGAGATCCTGGTCAGGCGAGGCGTCAAGCAAGGATGCCCCTTAGCTCCTGCCCTATTTATCGCTTTCCTCAGGGACTACCAAATTGACGAGGAAAATATCAGAGCTTTTCCACCGAAAATAGGAAAAACAAACATATCGCGACTCCTCTATGCAGACGACGCCATTATCATCGACCAAACACAAATTGGACTACAACGTAAATTAACGAACTTGGCAAGATATACGGAAGAGAACAATCTGGAAATCAATATAGCAAAAACAAAAGTGCTAGTGTTGACTAAAACAACAAAGAAGTCGTCTCGACCACCCAAATGCTTTCTGGAAAAAACAAAAATTGAAGTCGTCAATGAGTTCAAATATTTAGGGGTGATCATTGACGGATCGGCCAGAGATAAAGCAATGCAAGACCAGCTATGGACCAACAGCACAAACAAGATCGGTGGATAAGAAATTTGATAAGTTTTCACTGTTGTCTGCCATCAACTTCCATAAGGGAAAGGTTGTCCCGTCGATCATTTATGGCATGGAAGCATCGTTAACCATCCCAAGTACCATATGGCAGAAGTTGGAAGGTCACGTCTGGAAATCTGTACTGGGCCTACCAAAGTCGACGTCTATGCCCGCGATTAGACGAGAATTGGGACTTGTTTCCTTAGCCTTATTGGTAGACCAAAGCAAAATGAGACTATTTAGAAAATCCTGATCACGGACACCTTGCCAATCTACAACATCATTGCAGAAGAAATCAAGAGTGGCTCATTTAAGGCTCTCAAGAACTGGGCGGCAAGGCCGCAACACATCCTGAGCGAGATAGCCTGTACGGAAGAAGACCTGATAACCAACCCAGACCGAGTGAAACTGAAAATGGAACTGATGGACTGGATCACGACGATCGATACAGCCAGCACCAACAAACTATTGGCTCATCTCCCGCCGACGTTTAACAAAGTTAAGAAACCTCAAAACTACTGCTTGAAATTCCCAAATAAAGGTATACGAGGTACGTTCCTGAAGGCTAGACTCAACCTGATGACACATGAAATTCTAGCCATTCGCTCCCCGTCAATGGATAATAGTTGTCGTCTATACGAGACAATAGATCAAGCGGAAACTCTGAAACACTTAGTGCTCCAGTGCCCTATGACACAACAAAGTAGAAACACGTATCTTCAACCTCGCTTGCAAGGGGCGATAATGCTAGATGAAGAAGCTGTGTGGAACAGGCTAATCTCAGGAGAGGCAACACGATGGACTCTGACAATGGTGAAGCTAATAGAATCAGCCTTTCAAACGATAAACCATCCTGGCACATATAGAGGGCAACTCAAGGTCGGATAAAAATCTGACCTCAATCCTGCAGTCGAAGAGGCGGACACTGGTTCCTTTTGATCTAGAATGGCGATAAGAGAAGAAAGGACTCAGGACTCAGGAAAACACGTTTTGCTTTGTGAATCTTTAAGTTTCTTTAAGTTTAGAAAACCCTAAAAATTAAAAACTTCTTTTTGAATAAAATTCAAGGATATAAAAAAAAAAAAAAATATATATATATATATATATATATATATATATATCGTTTAGCAGTTCTGGGAGAGGGCTGTCTTTTGGCTGACAGTCACAGTGAATATTTGCATGTAGATTGATATTATGACCTTTTGGAATACAGAGTGTTGAGAAGTGGGTGCTTCCCAGCAGCAGTGTGAAAGACTGCAGGGGGTAGACAGGACTGTGTTCACAGAGAATGGTCCAATGCAAAACTGGAAAGTTGCCACTGTGGTGGGCTCTCAGTGTGAGGAAAGTCATAGATGACCGGTGCTCACATAGGGGATCACTGCCCCACTCCTTGCCCCCCAGCCCAGGCAGCTCATTCTCGGAAACCGATATTAAGGTGCGTGAGGGACTCCTCTCCCAGGCAGGCATCCAGCTCTGCGTCAAGCTGACAGGAACAAGAAAGTAGGGGCGCTTGCTGCTTCCTTGTTCCTGACATGCTCAAATGACTCGGGCACCTGACGTCCATAGTAAGAAACGTTCCCGTTGTACAGCAGGAATTAATGTTTCATCCTGCGCAGTGCAACAGGAACATGTCTTTCAGAAAGAAATCATTTAGTCGAGCTCATACTTCTCAATGAAACAATTTCTTACAGAAGTTTCTGGTGGTTGGTCTCTCCACCAGGCCGTGATGTGGCGGTCACCCGTGCGGCAGGGCCCCCGTTACGCCAGTGCTCCAGGGATATCATATCCTTTACTTTAGGTATTATGGTCGCAATCCTAGAGGTGTTATAAGGGCGATTGCTGATAAGTAAATAGAATATGATTCTAAGGTATTGGTTTCAGTGGAAGGCATGGTGTGCCTCTCGATAGACAGTCAAACAGTCAGAAAACTGGTGTAAATGAGCAGAACTGTGTTGCCAGGTAACCAGCGCCATCACACCAGAAATATAATTGCTTGAATGCTCTATCACACAGTGAGCAATGGTCACAGCATACTTTGTATGTGTTCAGATCCTCACCCCGCTCCCTATTTCTCATTTGTTGTCACACCACTCATGCCTCGGTAATATATCTACTAATCTCATGAAACAAAAAGTAAAATAACCTTGAAAAAATGGTTTACAATGACTATACCGAACACTCATGCATAGCGTGATGTTGCTCCTAGGTATCTCCCCGTACCCACTGATATTTTATCTTAGGTATTCCCCACAGTAATCTTGTTTTTAAGTATCCCCCAATGCAATTTTGCTCCTGGGTGTTCCCCACTGTCATTTCGGTGCTGGGTGTTCTCCTCTGTACTGTTTCCCTTTGGTGCTCCCCCACTGTAATATCATTCATAGATTCCCCCCCCCCTTCCCCCTTGTGATTTCTCTCATGTGTGTTCCCTACTGGAATGTTCCTCCTTTCTGTGACAGTGTTATTTTGCCAATAAGTGGTGTCTACTGGAATGCTTGCGCAGTTATATTGACCATGATACTTTGAATGTCAGTCGGGGTTTTGACACACTAATACCAATAGACACTGAAACCACTAGAATTCTACATTGGCCCCACCACATTGTATAATACTTTCTCAGCTCATGGATCCTCCCACTATGGCACCAGCATTCTCCTTCTGGATACAGATACCTCAAATGCTCTCAAAGCAAATCACATAAGAACATGCCTGCATACATAGCACAAGATCTTCTGAGCTTCTCACACCAATGCAACAGCAAAGTTATCCTGTATTTTCCCTCTGACCATACCAACCCAAACGGCTTTCCATGCAGATAACATTGCATCACGAGACCTTGAAATGGGCAGCAGTGTGCTCTGTAAAATATAGTAGCATATCATGAAGTTAAAACATTAATTTAAAAAAAACTAAATCAAACTGAAATGACAGAACTCTAGCACGCCAACAAGTTTTGGCCAATATGACTCTATCCCCACCCAAGCTAGTCCTCACTGATGATGTCCAACTAGGCCGGAACATGTCTGGGGATGCTTGCGGTCTCTTGCAGAAGGGATGTGACCTAGCTGTTCGGGCTGGCCTGCCCCTTTTGGGGCGGGACCAAGCCTGATTTGCATATGGTCTTCCCCCTTTTGTAGTAGCTTGGCAGGCGAACATGGATGGTTTGCAGGGTTGCCCAGAGCAATGCCAGAGGTTAAGATGAATTCTAAACCTTTCAGCCATTACCTCTTTTATTTTGCTGTCCCCACCCCCAGTGGGCAGTTCTTAGAAATCAGTACTGAGGCACAAGAATGAGCACAAAGGATCCAGTGCTTCTAAGACAGGGAGAGCACAAGCTGATAAAAATGGACCCTGACAGATATATGTTCTAAGCCTAAATTGATCCCAGCTTGCACCCAGAGGCCTGGACCTTGCCTTGTGTCAGAGCTGGTGAGCCTGGTAGCAGATAGATTTTTCTGTAAGATGCATATTATTTTGTCAGGTCTAGGTGGAAGGTATTTGCAGCAGAGAACAACCCCTTATAGAGAGGCACAAGAGAATGTGCATGTTTATAGGGGGATGTAGGAGGGGCATGTTCCCTGACAGTTGCTTGTACTGGACGTTAAAGAGACATTTGAACATATTGATCTTTATTTCCTTGAAAATGCTCATCTCGGTGAGAACAAAATAAATTCTCAAGAAAAATAGCGATCTTGACCAAGCATTGACCTGCATATATGCAGTGTCTCTCATCAAGATGGCAGCCATCCAAATGCCAAGGATGTTGCTACCAGAAAAGAAAACGACTCCCAATCTTTTACTTGCTCACAATCCTGTATTGCTGTGTTCATTCACACGTTCCTGCAGGAATATTTTTCTAAAGTATGCACTGTAGCACTTTCTAACATATTGGGCCTCATTTCGAGTAGGGCGGTAAGGGTTAACGGTCACCGGTAACGAGACCGGTGCCGTTAATCCCTTACAGCCCTACTACGAGTTCCCTTTGCAGGTCCTTCCTTAACGCCTGCTTTTAGCAGGCGTTAAGGATGGGACCCGCAAAGGGACTCCGGGGTCAATAACGGTACTGTCATTTACGGTACCGTTATTGCCGCCTTCCCCCTTCCCGTTGAGCCCTATAGGGGCTCAAATGGTAATGGGGAATGGCCTTGGTGAATGGGAAATTACTGGTCCCTCCGACCTCGGAATGTTTGGACGAGTTTGGAGGCAGCCATGCCGCAAATAGCAGCGTGGTTACCTCCGAACTCGGAATGAGGCCCATTGCCTCCACAGGATCAGGATCTGTTTTCTTTTTTTTTTAATAAAAGAACACACAAACACAATGTAAAAAGGTTATAAAGGTACATAGAGTCAGGGAATTAATGAATGGCTTTAGGTAATACTTTGCATACAATATTTAGGGAGGATAGCTCAGGGGCAACGGGCTTGCCATGGAAACAAGATGACATGGAGCACCACAGGTTGAATCCCCGGGTCTGCGTTATAAATACACAATCATAACCTATCTTCACATCATAACCTATATAAAACCATGTCTGAAACTACCTTTTCAAGTTGGCCACCACTGTTCCGTGAGTTGGTTTTCACTCTTTTTTTTTTACAGGGCAGCGTGGGAGGTAACAAAAAAAGTGATTGTGCTACAAACAATACCTCGGTGATTGCACTGCAGCAAAGGGCACATGGAGTCTGAGCCAAGGCGTCGATGGCAAGTGCTGTACCAGTAATCGTTGATGACACTGACCCCAGGTGTCTACAACTCATGCGGTATACCCATCTATTGCTCTTGGTATTTAAGTGCTGCACTTTAGGCAGCCAATGATATGTGGGGGTCCAATTCTGGATGTAGTGAGAAGGTCAGAGCCCGACCTGCTGTCACTGCAGTAAGTCATGGTGGGTGCAGTGACAGTATCCCTCCACCTGCTGCACTTCCCCAGTGTGTCTCCCATAAGAATGACTTGTTGATCCTTATACTGTATCGGGTCTACCTGCCATATGATTGGAGGTCTGAGAGTACTGTCACAAAGAGATGTTATAAAGGAGTTATTGGAGTTGGGATTGAATGAAAGAAAATGTCTTCCAAAGAAAAAAACACTAATCAAACTAAAATGGCACAAGGGGGGATACTTTTCACTGCTAAGTATTTCCTTTGACCCAGTGTATGTATCTGTATGGCCCCATAATTTGAGCGTGACTATCAAGTCTCTGGATCAGAGGTTTGTGTTAATTTCTCTTAAAGTTCTTCATAAGTAGGTGTTGTGCTGGTCTCTGCAGTTGTCAGGAACTGCTCTGGCACAAGCTGCACAGCACACATGTCAGTGTTCATAACAAGTAAATCATCCAGCCAGAGCGTCTTGGTGTTAGCATCTCTTTCCGGGCCTCTCCCAGGTACCTCTTCACAAAGGTCATTAGTTAATTCTACTTGCCAAGATCATCCGTTCCAAATGATAATCAGGATATCGTCTTTTCCCGCAACACTTTTTCCAGACCTCTCCTTGACGTCACACAGTCTTTGGCATCAAGATTTTATGGTTCCATGTGTTAAAAACGCAGCAAAAATGGCCGTGGACACAAAATATTGCGGCAAAAGGGCCGTGGTTTTGCTGCCGCAGTCCATGTAATGGGGACACCCCCACAACCCCTGGACCCATTATACCATTTAAGGGGGCCGAGGGACACCCCCGCAACCCCCGCTCCTCTTAAATGGTGTAATGGGGTGCACCTTTAACGGGTCAAACCACAGCATTTTTGTCGCAATTGTTTGTACAGGTGACATTTGTACAGGCAACATTTTTGCCGCAATTGTTTGTACAGGCGACATTTGTACAGGCGACATTTTTGCCTCAATTTTATCACTGCATACCGGTTTTATGATGGATGCCATCCATGAGGATGCATGATCTCTTTGGTAGGCCACTGATGGGGAGTTTTGCAGAAATGTCAGCCACTATTGTTGTTGGGCTGGAAAGATTTCCTGAAGAAGGCTCCAGAGCTTCTCTCAGAGGCGAGGTAGGTCTGGAGGTCTTATAGGTGCCTGTATCAGTCTAAGGACCCGAAGACAGTGAGGTGAACCTCAGCTGTCATGGCCCCAACCCATTCTACCTGGACTCCTCGTCAACATGAAGCTTTCTGGATCCTGGGGGCCTGTCACAACGTCTTAAAACCATCCCATGGTTGCTCCTCCTCCTCCTGCTTTCAGACAACGTGTAGGCTTATGGTGCACTTTCTCTTTTCCACACAAGGGTATTCTTTGTTTTTCCCTTTCCTATTTCTACCTTCTCTTCCTTCCAGCAGCTCCTCTTTTTACCTTTCCCACTCTACAACACCAGCTTCGTCTCATCTCTTAGATTTTACAACTTCTCTCCTTACCCCGCCTCTCTCAGGTAGCAAGTTGGCACAGAGCATGCTCCGTAATGGGAACACGTTCCAGGTGAAGCGGGAATTCCCTTCTTTGCAGGCGTCTTTTACACATGTTCACTCTGTCCAAAATGACCCTGGGAACTAAGAAGAGTCATGTTAACCTAAACATTCATTGCCTTTGACCAAAGCCTGTCTCCGAGAACCTTCTTGTTGCCCTGCCTGTAGGACAGTTTGAAGCACCCCAGCTCCTGCTTGCGCAGTCAGCACAGTATGTGCAGACCCGACCAACTGAACAGATATGTACTGAGCGTGTTGAAAGCAGAAACAAATAGTTACATCAAGAAAGCACCCTATAGATTTCCTTAGCATTTTGCAAGTATGTTTTCTGGCCTTCTGCACAAGTGGACCTGAACTGTCTGTGTGTTGTCTCCATTGCTTCGATGATTAATGCACCCGCAGTCCTGAGGTTTAATTGCTTGGTGCATTGCATCTGCTGAATACTTCATGCACGCGCCAAGTCATTGTAAACACAGGAAAAGAACAATAGCTTTAATCATTCATATGCGCCTTTTCTTCTCTCATAGGATGCAATGGAACAAATGGGAAAGATTGGGAAAATCGTGCAGCCGAACCGCCAAGACAAAAGGTAACCATTCAATGCATGAATACATTTTCCCAGAAGAGGGGAATCGACCCATAGTTCATATCTGGGATGTTTATAATAATGCTTGGTCCCACTGAACTCGTGGCAGTACTAAAAGAGTATCTTTCTGTTGGGAAGGCAGCAAAGAGAAAACTCCCAGTAAATATGCTGTACATGTGAATGCACAATTCACACGTCTTGAAACAGGTCCTATGAGTTCTTGCAAGTACACTATTATACCGATGAGCAGGGCCGGCCCTAGGATTTGCAGGCTCCTGGGCGGCAGAATATGTGTTAGGCCCCTTTATTTGCATCGCAGAAAATTATATCACAAATTTAGTCATTACTATCTGTGGGAATCAAATAATATGACATTCAATATCTGAATTTTAACTGTTAATATTATGGTTGTAGCAGTATCAGGAGTAAAGCTTATTTTGGAGTAGCCGACCCAGTAAGCTGAATCATTTGTAGATATGGGTACCTCAAAAGAAAGTACTGTGACGAGGAAGAGCAGGACGAAGAGTAATGAAGATCACAGGTAAGTAATCAAAACATGCCTACGGTGACTGCATGTTCCATGGATGTAGGGCAGGGATTGGCCCTGGGGCAGACAGGGCAAAGTGCTTTTGCTGCAGGATAATGATATCGAAACAAAGCCTATTTACTGGAAAGGTACTGTGGCAGTCAGGGTAAGCAATTCGGCAGGTCTTCAAATGTCATCAATAGGGCTCAAGTCTGGAAAAAAGTGTGGGGGATCCTTAACATACGCACAGGGACTGAATGTATCACCAAGTGAAATATGAAAATTAAATTCAACTGGCCTTTCCTAATAGAAGAAAATTCAAAATTGAAATGAGCATTATCTTTCACAATATCAATCAAGACCCGCGAAAAAAACAGCTTGTGTTGATTTTCCTAGAACCTTCTGGCAAAGTATTAAAGGTGTGCACCTTCTAACACAAAAATCTACATTGAAATATTCTATGGAAAGCAAATACCAACACGTGTGCTTTGAAGACTCTTTCGTGTGGCTAGGTGAGTTAGTGGGTTCAAATCCTGGTGGGCGAAAACTTGAGCAAACAGCCATTTTTGCATGCTGGCCTCAAAAAACCCAAGTGGATGTAGTTGGCAGTGTGAAAAAAAGTGAGTGGATGCTGCCAACCCACATGTAATCTCAACGTGTACCCTGAAAATCAGCACATGGCCAGATAGAACATCTTCAGTTCAGCAACCTCTCTTCCCACATCCATGGACCCGGTAAATCATCACAACACATTTTCCCTCTGATCCTTTCCCCTCCTCACCACGACGTTTGTCTTTCAACAACGCTCTGTTTTATAAATCAGACTTGAAAAGTACAGACATCATAATTAAAGTACTCCAGAAATATAGGAATCCTTACAGAAATATATTAAACAAAAAGATTACAAATGTTGCGTTATTTTCACCCCATCTTGAAGACTACAAATACCAGAATGCAATTCTACAAAATTATAAAAAATGGCTTGTATGCTGTCTTTCGAGACTTAATCATAACAAATGATATTGTGAAATGGTAACGTTTTGCATCGTTTGACAAAGGCATGTATTATATGATGCTAGAAATTGAGATTCCTCCCACCCCGAAAAATGTATTTAGCGTAACACACCAAACGCGGATATATGAATACTATCGCAATAGTTTTTTGTCAACATATTTTAATTGGCTTTAAAGAAGACAGATTTAGACGGCAACTAGTTTTTATGTATGTGCTTTCAGAATAAAATGCCCATTTCCAAACCCTTATCCAAAACAAACGTTCTTAAATGGGCCATTACTTTAAACAAGAGCATGATAAGCCCTAACTGTGAGGCCCCATGGGTCTGATGGGCGTCTGGGGAGATGGGCGGGAGGTATTTGTTTCTAGAAGCGCGTCACAGGGAGCTGATAGAAAGGCCTTGCTGGAACAGGCTCAAAGAAAAGCCTGGTGGCTGGAAGCAGCCCAGCCCTCGTTAATTCTTATACTCACGGCAGCAGGTAGCTGTGTGGCCCCCAAGAGCTCAGTGCCCGTGGCGACTGCACAGACTGCCCATTCCCCGGGCCGGCTCTACTGATGAGTGCTTCTTTGAATTCTCGTATCGTGATGCGCCAGTCAGTGTTTTCCGAGGGATGAGAGAGTCTGCGGAAGCGGAAACTGGGAGAAGAGAGCACTCTATACAGAAAGCAGGTGCTCACTTATTTTGTGCACTTGGTAGTGTACCAGGAGTAAGCAGTTGTGTCAAAAGCAGAAAACAAGCCCCGGGCTTTAAGTGGGACTGAGCAGTGTCCGACACTCTTCAAAAACCTCTCCCTAGCCAGGGGTCCCCTCAGCCTTCCACTAATAGGGATTTTGCTGGATGTTCTTCTATTCTATTTAGGCAACTATACAGTAATTCCCTGCTGACTGTGCCTGAATGCAGAAGCTGTCCATAGGAGTATGTAGGGCTTGCCGTTTGCAGACATGTCACTCCTAAGGTGAGTCTCATGACGAAAAGAGCACCAAGCGGCCCGTGTGTATAATATGCTTAAAGGTGGTGCATGCTTCAATTGCTATGAGAGTCACATTTCTCATATTGTGGTCATTCTTATATTCCCAAAATGTTCTTTGGTTGTATTCCAAGCAGCAAGCCTCCCACCAGGGACAGCCCTTGGTCAAAAAGGCCACATGTATACATGCATGGTAACATTATGCATTCCATTTTGGAGACGCTAGTCCAGTCCTGGTTTTGACTTTGCATTGTGGGACATATAGTCCTTGGGTTATAATGGGGAAATCCAGGACTACAAGACCCAGAGTGCAAGGTTAAAACCAGGGCTAGACTAGCATCCCCTGAATAGAATTGATAATGTTGACCTGTGTGATATACACCAACTAAAACAATGTGTTTGGTAGGGGGGCGGGGGGGAATCCTGCTTCTAGACATGGAGCTGGATAGCTTGTGTGTTACCTCCATCCCCTGTGGGGCAGGAGATACATCCTCTCCCCCCGCCTCTCCAGCGGCCCTGCTGACGGCTCTCGTCGTACGGAGAGCATTTAAATGTGACGCTACATAAAATGGCTTATTTGAGTAACCATTGTTTTCAGTGATAAAATATGCAAACAGGGCATTTTTATTCTAAAAGCACACACGGAGCACTAGTCAGCTACCCACATCTGTGTCTTCTTTCAAGACGATTACAACATGTCACACAAAAGAAGTTTTAAATCCCCCTACATTCGTGTGAGCTTTTTTGACACACTAAAAAGCGTGTATTGTTTTGGAGAATATTACATTTCCCTCACATCATATATGAAGCATGCATTTGGCTTGCAGTGAAAAACAACCATGTAACCTTTTATGTTGTGTTGTGTGTTTAAGCCTCGAAAGTGCATTTACAAAAACATATGGCATTTTTTAGCCTTCTGCTGAAATACATCCTAATATTTGTAAACCTCCATTCACAATTATAATCTACAATCATACTCTTTTCACTTAAAGGATAGTTCCGGGACTTTTTTTTTATTGTCCCTACGGTTCGGCCATGTGTTTTTAAGCATAAATCGGTAGATCGTAGAAATCTTTCCTATGGACCTTACCCGACTTTTCGTCCATTAACGCACTCGAAATCAGCCGCCATTTTCTGATAATCCTATCATTTCCCCCCATCGACCTGGCTCACCTGCGTTTGCGGCACTAAATCAAATCCCCCGCCCCTGAAACAGACTTTATCAAAACATTCATATTCCCCGCCTCTATCCGTGACGTGACTGTGCTGCGTAGGCAAACGCGCCCAGGCGTCTTCTACGCGACTACACACAGAACCCGGAAACCAACACAGATCAGCTCACAACACAGCGCGCCACAATTGGGAATATGAAACTGTACTTTTAAATCAAACCGCAAGATTGTAAATTTGGTAAAGTACATTTATTTGACATCAAATGTTTAGAGAATATTCAGCGATTTGCATTTTTATTTGCTCACGTTCCAAAAAGTTCGTTTTGAGGCACGCAATGTTCCTTTGCTGTACACAGGGTCTTAGATCATCTCACAATACAGCGCCACAATTCGGAATATGAAACTGTGGTTTAAAAGCAAATGGCAAGATTGTCCATTTGGCAAAGTACATTTATTGGACATCAAATGTTTAGAGAATATTCTGCGATTTGCATTTTTCTTTGCTCTCGATCCAAAATAGTTCGTCTTGAGGCAAGCGATGTTCGTGTGCAGTACACAGGGTGTTGGTTTACGATAAAATAAGCTCTTCGGTCGCACTGATAATCGCATGGCTGTTCCAACAACGAGGCACTAGGCCACCACAACGGTCTGTATGTTGCATCTAGCCGTTAGTACCGCGTAAGGGCATACTTGTACTTGGCGATCGTCCCATAAAATGGTCAGGGTGCTAACGTTGTTCACGCGGAGAAGCAACTGGCGGTTATAAAAGCCGTCCAGCGGTGTCTGGTACTCGTGACACATACAATAATGAAGGATGTACCTGTTTTAAAAACATAAAAAATGAAATTAGTCTCACCATCAGATCTTTATTAAAATTATTCATTTTATATATTAGGTCGGGAAATTATTTCATAGCTAGGACAGTGCAACTGGGTATTATACGTCAAGGGGGGGCTGTAGGATACTGAGACAGTCCATCAGTGCAGGGGTTGACAGGGAGGCAGTGCAGGTGGAGAGTGGAAGGGCCCAGGACCGAGGTCGCAGACAGTGGACCAGTTGTAGCAGGGGAGAGGGAGAGAGAAAGCAGAAGCAAAGAGGAAGGTTTTGAGGTGCTTCCGTAAAAGGAGATGGTTCTCCTCAAGATAGTGCGCGGTACAAAACAATATGCCACATAGAACAAACAAGTACAACTTAACCCGTCTTTAAAGCTACTGTATAGTAATTAAATTGCGGTATAAACTCATCTAAAGAGTTACTTACATTATATTTGCATTTTCCATTGTGTCTGTGCGTAGGGCAGCCCCGTAATACCACTCCTTCTATGCCGACGTTATTTCTTCTAATGAACGAACATTAAATGGCTTTCGTTTCTGAAATTATATTCATTATCGTTTCTTACGTTATTGCCCCACACCCCCAAAAAGAAGTCTTTCGGGATGGTCCCGGCCTGTCAAGGTCAAATAACAATAGAACCTTATACTGAGTTGTGGGCCATTCCGGCACCCGAGAAAATAATCAAAGCAGCTGACCTTCACTTTGAACGAGCACACATTCCTAGTTAGCTACATTCAGTGCAAGGCCATCCCACAGGACTCACAGAGCAATCACTTTTATTTACACAATACATAGCTACACATATTCAATGGGCCTGCGACATGAGGAGACTCGAGAGAACAGACAATCAAATTACAATCATTTAAACCGTGATGTGTATTTCTCAATGAGCTCTTCTTTAGGTGGACATGGAACAGAGGCAATGTTGGGTGGCAATGCAGTTGTCCCCTGCACAGGTTCGTTCACAACTCCATGTATGTGCCTATCTAGGACATCAACAATAAGTCTCTCAATAAAGTCATATTGCATATCCTCAAACACTGGTTTGATAACCCATTGTTTACTTCTTTTTGTGAAGGCCTTATTGTAGCGAAGCGTCCCTAAAGTTCCGGTCGTCCTACTTTGTTGACGGCCAACATTATGGTTATGTGCCAAGACCGCTAGAAGAGTCCGATTTATCATGCCCTCCATGCCAAAATGCAATCGTTTTGGTCTGTACTTTAGGCACATATTGTGGAACACCTCCAAATCTCCTGTGTGGCAGAATTCCGTGAGTCCCCTCAAATCTCTTGTTATAGTTTTATCAAATACAATCTTTTCAATGGCTTTGTGAGTGGGTGATGAAGGAATCAACAACTTCTTCTTCCGTGCCTCCTCTGTGGACAAATGGCCATGTTCACAATTGTGGAAATGTTGGTTCGTGTTCCAGCGGTGAACGTTGCTACAGTGTAACATTACTGACCGCCATTTTTCCAGTAGAATTTCCAACGACCCTCCACATGTTTTTGAGCTCCACCAAAGATGGTTGCTGATTGACTTGGACCACTGTGAAATACCTTGCATATCTTTTTTTTTACCTGCAGCCGACATTTTTTTATTGATTGTTTTTGCAAGATGCCAAACGTCAAATTGGTGATTTATATTTTTGTACTCTTCTCTCATTGTCTTGGCAATTTAAACGTGTCTGTCCGTGGCTATCAGGTCGATCACCATTCCCCGCGATTGTAGTTCTTGCAATGATGCTACAAAGCCAACTTTCTCCATGGCCACTGAGGATGTACTTTGTGACACCTGCACGACCACCGAACTCACAATTTTCTTACTTTCCATGTCCTGAAAGTGGTAGGTGCAGTACTTGGCTGAAAATCCTGGGCTGTCGCACTGTCCATCACCGGCTAGCCTGAACCGTTTGCCCGCGAATGTACTATCAATAGACATTTTTTCCATTCTCCAAGCTTCGCTAATGGCTGGAAATAGATAATCGGTTTGGTATTTGTAGAACTGAGTTTTCGCAATGAAATGGATTCCCACAAACTGAAAGAAAGACTCTAACTTTTTAAAACTTGAACCACTAAAAAGTGCAGCCGCTGCACAAAGTAGATTGCCTGCTGGCAGTTGCCCCAGCATGGGTTGTGCAGACCATGAGAAAGGATGATATTTTGTACAGGTGGCATGTATTTTAAGGTTAGTGCCTCGAATTGCACGAGTCACATTAATCAATGGCTCCCCACATACTTCCCCACCAACCGAATGCCCACATTTCATCCGAATAATAATATCAATCAAACAACTATCGAATACAATGAATTTGGCCTCTTTCCTTATACTGTCACTCTGCATCCCAGCTGGTTCGGCCTGTAACGTTGAGGACATGTCACTCACATGAAAGGTAGAATCTCTGATAACGTCTTCCGCTATGTTCAGTGATATTGATGGTGTTTCATTGTCGTCCACTTTATTCTCTTCCATTGCAACATCTGTTCCTTCTCCGGCGATGGGTGAATAAAACAATTTCTTCAACTTTCTCGCGGTCTTAGTTTTTGCGGGTGTGGATTCTGTGAATTGATCTCCGACTGCATCCGAACTACCAGGAGGACATTCACTATCAATGGCTGGTGGTGGTATAGCTCCGTTGTCAATCACTTCATATTCTTCCCATTGGCACGATGCATCTCCAGTCTCAAGTCCCTGCCAAAAGGTTTGACAAGCAACATCTCTCGTTCGCTTCACTGTCTGTGTAGATCTAGTTCGTACACCCACTCGCAACTAGAGGACAGATTGGAAAAGGGATGTTCAGTTTAAACACAACTTAACAGTATTGAACTATTAACAGTGAAAAACAACATAATATAGTGACCAGGACACTAACCTTCTTTTGCTTTCTTTTCTTTGAAACTTTCTTGCCTCGAACTTCAACATCAGGACGCTGTTGCTCCGACTCGTGTGTGCATGTCTCCACTTCCTCTTGCGCTGCAACGACTATATTTTCATGATAAGCACATCCATCACGCACTGACGCTCCATCGACTCCCTGAAACATAGAACTTCCATTAGTATGTATAGTAATATTGAAAACACAAAATGTACTTGGGGACCAATACCCACGTACATCTCAATAGCAAAACACGAATGCACGCTTTCTGTAGAACATTCAAACGACAATTATTCACGCATTGTTGATCTAGTTAGATGGAACTGTCAAGATCCATACCTCGGGCTCCTCATAGACTTCCATTGATGATATTATTGAAGATGATGCTTCAGTAACTCCCTGAAACACAGTAATTGAATTAGTATGGTTTTCTATTTTGTTAAAAAGAACATAAACTTTGTGCAGGCGTCAACGGCTCATCTAAATAGACCTGCATAAATGATCAGTTGTCTAAAATAAATAATGGATATGTAAATATGATTCGATTTGCTCGATCGTTGGAAGTGTCACCACCCAGAGATCTGCATCAACTACTAGGGGTGATGTTCTTGTAGAAGAAGCTCCGTCATCTCCCTGAAACATAGTACTTGCGTTAATAAAGAAGGAAGTATAGCGGATGTAATCACGTCATATGATTTCGCTTGATCGAACTGTCAGTATCCATACCTCGAAATGCATAAGAACATCAAAGGACGATGTAACTGCGGTGCACACTTCTGCAAGCTGTTGCGCCGACCCGTAACTGCATGCTCCCCCTTCTTCTTGGACTAATGCTCCATCGACTCCCTGAAACATAGCACTTTCATTAGTAATGAACACAATATTGAAAAAAGAAGACACATAGGAGGGCGACGACAGAAGGACATATCAATGGCTAAAAACGAAAGAAACATTGTGTGTAACAATCACGCTACAAGAATGCAAGATCTGATGATCTCCATCGATGGAACTGTCCGGAAACGTACCTCGAGCATCTGAGTGACATCAACGGTTGTCGTCAATACGTTGGACTCCTCAGCATCTCCCTGAAAGACAGTACTTGCATTATTTTGGATAACAATAATTATAACTGAAAACAAAGACTAGAGGACGAGTACAAGGGTGTACCATTAGGTAAAATAATCACACGATAAATTAAAACTATTGATTTACATGCCTAAAACAAGTCAGTGGCAGAATAGCTAAGTAAGATTACCCGATAGGCGCTTGAAGTGGCTGATGACTGCAATAACGACACGGATGGAGAATCTTCCGCCTTCATATTGAGTGGATACATAAATGGGGAAATTATTGTTAGCTAATGCTACACACTACCGCAAGGCCGAGAGATAAATACGTAAACTTGACTCACCAGTGGAGGGATGTGGACGAATAGAGTGGGAATAGCGGTTGAGAGCAATTTTCGCCTCGCTCGCGCTGTGTTCTTCTTTATTAGCAATGATGTGGAGTACATGTCTGAGCTAAAGTGCCTGCTGCAGATGCGGTATCGATCACCCCTCTTGTCCGCAAAGACTTCTAGGACTCTACTTTCAAGCTCAGACGGTGGATATCCGCAATATCGGACCCATTCTCTTATCTGATCTATTGTCTTAGGGAAAACATGCATTATAGTACCTTCAGATTTATTATGGGTCTTCGAAGGGCAACCGCCAATGGAACAGGCAGGCATTGTGGAAAGTTCTGAAAAGTAAAGATCAACAATTCTCTATGAATACCAATGTGTTAAAAAATTAAATGACACATAAAAGGTTCAATGCAAGGTTCGTTTTGGTTCTTGGAACTATACACGTTATTCACATGCGGATAAGTATTTGAATAACTTAAAAAAAATAGAAAGATAATTTGACTAAACTCAGAACATGTGACTAGTTCCTTGCATGTACTGTCTTGAACGAAAAGAAATTGGACGCAAAATGATTATGGTACATGGCCTTACCTTGAAGAACAAACAGTTAGATGCAGGGATCAGAGTAGTTTCTTGTCGTAGAACAGGGAGCAGTTCACAGGTTTGCAAACTGACGAGTTTCCTCGAAGTGGTCACGGAAGTTCACAGAGACGAAGAGCAGATAACCAGCACCTTCACGGGTTTACTAGCAAAGCGCAAAGAAGTTCTCATTAGAAATATGAAGTGGGTTATAAAGAATTCGAAACAGGGGTGTGTTTGTGAATGAATGACGTGTATATGTCGTGGCATTATGCGGTTTGCAGGGGGCCGTCCAGCGTGAGGGGGGATGCTTGGCAGGAGACACGGGGTCTGGAGGTAGACATGGGAACAACAACCCATGCTCTATAGACCACTTTGAAGTGTACATGGTCTTTGGCACCTCTTGGCCTTTATCGCTCCCTGACAGCTCCACTTGCCAGCACAAGTACCCCGGTGCGAACTGCCTTTGATAGGGCGGGGGGGGGGTGGATTGGGGCGGTGGTCGTGCAGACAAGACACAGGAAGACTCGTGAATGGAGACACACTTATGTGGATTGCAGGGGGCCGTCCAGCGTGAGGGGGGATGCTTGGCAGGAGACACGGGGTCTGGAGGTAGACATGGGAACAACAACCCATGCTCTATAGACCACTTTGAAGTGTACATGGCCTTTGGCACCTCTTGGCCTTTATCGCTCCCTGACAGCTCCACTTGCCAGCACAAGTACCCCGGTGCGAACTGCCTTTGATAGGGCGGGGGGAGGTGGATTGGGGCGGTGGTCGTGCAGACAAGACACAGGAAGACTCGTGAATGGAGACACACTTATGTGGATTGCAGGGTGCCGTCCAGCGTGAGGGGGGATGCTTGGCAGGAGACACGGGGTCTGGAGGTAGACATGGGAACAACAACCCATGCTCTATAGACCAATTTGAAGTGTACATGGTCTTTGGCACCTCTTGGCCTTTATCGCTCCCTGACAGCTCCACTTGCCAGCACAAGTACCCCGGTGCGAACTGCCTTTGATAGGGCGGGGGGGGTGGATTGGGGCGGTGGTCGTGCAGACAAGACTCGTTTGCCGCAGGGCCTCACCAAGGAGAGGCCATCTAACTGCATGTAAGAAGCAGGCTGCAGGATCTAGTACATGGAAGGCAGGGGTGTGAGTTTATAAATACCTCACCCTCCCAGGAGAATATATGGGTGCAGTTCACCCTGGAGACCCTGGATGCCTAGGCAGTTAGTCAGCAGCAGGCTGGCCTGTGGTGGCAAGGCGGCACGGGCCAGAGGGGTCATCTCTGTACCCGGTGCCCAAAAGGATGATTTATTATGATCAACCATATGGATTATTTACCTATAACCATGTTTTGTATCAATACAATCCAACGGCCTTCCTTTTATTGCCAACGCTTGAACAAAGTGGTGTGGTAAGTATTTTTGGGGGAGGAGGCAAGGGCGGGAGGCTTGATGCCAACCCGCAAAATAACATATGTATGTCTGCTGCATATGGGTTCAACGGTTATGTGGATTGAAGGTGGGCGGCCAGCGTGAGGGAGGATGCTGGCCGGAGACATGTGGTGTGACAAGACAAGGCACAGGAAGACTATTCAATGGAGACACACTAGATTCATTTAAAAAATCAAAACAACCATTGTTAAAATATATGTTGGGTTTTATTTTAGATCTTAATTTCAATTGAACATAAATAATAAACATTACACATTGTAAAGTTCCGGTTGCAGCACATCCAGGGAAAATCCGCGGTATTGTCCACTGTCGCTGGGGAAATGTTGTCTAATGGCAAGTACCGCACAGGCAGGTATTACTCTCCGAACGCGGTGTCCGAGCCTCCCGTGAAGCCACCAAGTGAAGCAACGATAGGCCACCAGCCTGTACCACCTGTGAAAATGAAAGATGCAAACTGTATTAAAATGACAAAACTTTCTTATCACTGTCGATTCAGGTAAAAAATGTCATTCTGCTTTGAAAAAAATTCTATCTAGAAAATGCACAATATGGAACCAATTTACATGCATTCGAATGATATGTAGATGTAATTTTATATGTGGGAGACAACCATGAAATAGTAGTGGCATCACTGACATCACAACCAGAGTATACTTACTCGTTACTCGGATTACGCGGACGAACAGTGCCGCGAAGTTCGTGCATAAGCACCATCATCATCCTCAACACGGTTTGTGAGAGGCAGGCTTCCCTGAACTCTGGCAGCTCGGTGATGCATTGCGGACTTGGCTCGCCTTCCGAAATGTAGGCCAAGCACCCGGAATTTTCACGGCAGCAGCAGTTCTCCTCCTCAGGTGGCATTAGCTCGCACCAATTGCACGTGCACCAGGTGGAGACGCCGTCCATGCGACATGGTCCAGGCTCTTCATCCGTTGACTGGTCCTCCCAACTCCCGCCCGAATCCCCATCGTTTTCGCGTGCTTGCCTTTCCAGTAGTTCTTCCTCGGTGTACTCGGGCTCGTACATATACGTCATTATTGTAGCCATTGTGTGGTAAAGAAAGTAAAATAATTTACAGAGATGGTACAGGTGTTCACAAGGCCTAGAAGCGGCGAAGGTAGCTGACCAGAGCACAGAAACAAGTCACAGAATACTCAAAGTAACACAGAGAGAGTAATGGAATCGAAAATCTGCTGCTGTGTGTTGTGAAACGGTGTGTTTATACTTATTGAGGAAAGAGGCGTCCTGCCATTTCCGTGGCGACACTTCATTAGCTGAGGCGCAGCGATTGTTGACACGAAACGTGCTTTGGCGTTGGGAAATGGGCGGTACGCGTCTGCTGATGTCAGGCTCAGGGGCGGGGGATTTGATTTAGTGCCGCAAAAGCAGGTGAGCCAGGGCGATGGGGGGAAATGATAGGATTATCAGAAAATGGCGGCTGATTTCGAGTGCGTTAATGGACGAAAAGTCGGGTAAGGTCCATAGGAAAGTTTTCTACGATCTACCGATTTATGCTTAAAAACACATAGCCGAACGGTAGGGACAATAAAAAACAAGTCCCGGAACTATCCTTTAACATACTTCTATGAGGAATTTATATATTTCTCCGAGCAATTTGTTATGTGTTGTGTTCATTTCAAGACCTCACTATAAAACAGAATGTTGTTGACAACAAATATGAGTTTTAAGCGGAGGAAAGGAGGCAAGGACATATGAGTTATGATGATTGGCCAGGGATGTTGGAAGAGAGGTGCTGGCATGAAGAGGTTGTTCCTTCCTGGTCCTGGACCTGGACCTGTGCTGATTTAGTAAACATTTGGCCAGTAAGATAGTTCAGCGGCTTAAGCAATCGCTGCTACGAGCTGTATGTGATCTGCAGGTCAGAGGTTCGAATCCTGGCAAGGCCAATTCAGCCTTTCATCCTTTATGATATGATATGATTGTTTATTCATATAGCGCCTATACACAATGTGTTTCAAAGCGCTTCAAGTCAAGGGAGGGAACAAGGGAAAATACAACCACATTCTTACAGGCCGTGAACAGTAAGGATGTGAAATTAACTATCATACTCGGCCTGACGACATTTCAGATAGTGCAAGAGCTAAGACATAGATAAGGAAGGGAGGGGGAGAGTGGGAAGGAAATGGAAACAGACAGGCGACTACCGTACTAGGCCTGATGACATTTCTGGTAGAGCCGGAGAAAAACAAAAGGTGAGGGAGAGGGGTGCAGAAAGGGAGGGGAGGAACAAAACAAGCGACTATCATACTAACCCTGACGACATTTCAGATAGTGCTGGAGGGATGGTGGGGAGGAAAAAAACAGTAATAGGAGGGTGGGGGAAACAGACGAAGTTGCTATCATATTAGGTCCAGGGCCAATTCTGATAGAGTAAGTGCATAGAAGAAAGTAAGGGGAGGAGATAGGAAAAGGGAGAAGGGAAAGGAGGAGAGAAAAGAGTAAGCAGTCAAAAAGAGTGGAGAAGCAAGAGTGGAGAGCGAATACAATTGCAGAAGTCAGCAGTAACACATAATGTTGCGAGCCAGAATCCCCGTCAGACCTATTTGTTGTTATCTACACTTTTAATTGTACTATATGCACTTACTCTGCCTAGCAGAATGGTTATCATTCAGAAACTCGGCTTTGAATGACTGTTGTTCTTCTCCCTTGTTCCCTCCGACCTTGAGCACCTTAAAACACTTGTCTTGTCTATAGGCGCTTCACAAATAAACATTATCATTACCTTTACCATCCTTGCAAGGTCAATAAATGAGAGAGCAACTTCAGTTGGGTGATAACTGTATGTAAACTTTCTATGTACAGCACTTTGGCAAAAGCGCCATGTAAATAATCAATCATCATTTGAGGTTCTGTGAAATTGCCTGCTCTCACTCCCTCAAGATGTCACTGGTCCTGCTTCGATCACACTATAAAGCAGTCCTGCAGTGGAGGGGCTGTGCCCCATCTGCTCCAGGACCAATCCATGCCCTGATGCCCTTGGAATTGCAGTAATAGCAAGAGACATCCGTTTAGGTATCTAGCACACCTCATTAAAAAAATATATTGAAAGTATTACTTTAGAATTATTTTTTGGGTAAAACTAGCTTTATCTGTAGCTTCGGAATAATGAGAATACTGCTAGTTTAGTCAACATGGCCAAGTATATACACCATAAAATTAAAGCAATCATGAAACGGTTGCAAAAACAGTTTACTCCAGATAGCAAAACACAATCAGATTTATTTTGCAATACATTCCAAAGCCAGGTGTTTTTTTCAAACCAAATTTGTAAAAATACTCATTGCAAGCAATAATTCTTCCAACTAAAGCAGAGAAAATATGTGTTCAAGTGCCTGTGTTGCAGACTGGTCTCCACTCAACCAAAGTGTGTGCTCCTTGGCAAATCATTCTATGTCACTTCATCTCATCTGCTAAAATTAGAAGTTCCTAGAGTGATTGAGCGCACACCGTCCACTACTCCCAAAAAGCCTCACTCGTGATATTTCACCATGCCTAATAATTCCAGTGACTATTCATACATTGGGCATCACAAACATGTTGTCTCTTGGCTTAATCTTGGCAGCTCCTTCTAATGTAACGTCCCATCATCTCCTCGAGTATGAAACTCATTCTGTAATGTCATTTTCTGTGATGTCACTGCATATGCAAAATAGGGTGGCCTACACATCCTTTGCTGCCCAGGGTCCTGGAAATCCTAGGCCCAATCCTGGCCACAATGGTGCTGTTTTCCAGCCTCCCCTTTCTTATTGGTGATTTATTGACAAAATGAATTGAATTGTTTATATACTGAGTGAGACGGTGATTTGATTATAAACCAAACCAGAGACGTTTTTATAACATACAGAATGGATGTAAATGAAAGCACCAGAGACCAGGTTGCGGGACTCAAAATACATATTTGTAGGGCCTCATGATGTATTGTATGGGACAGGCGTCCCTTGCCTAAGCAGCTTACCGCCTCATAGGCCATACCCATCACTTTTTAGGCCATGCCCAACACTTCAGCAACGCCTCCTTGTTAGAGCCCCTGCCCTGAATCTCTCATCCATCCTAAAGCACTGATCAGGCCCCTAGAGTGCACACCCACAGAATGATATAATCTCTGTTTCAGTGTAATGACTAATTGATATTGAAATAAACCTGGAAACTTTTTACTGGGGTATCTGTGATCCTGCAAGTGTTTTATGCGTCCGGTTCCCTGGTGGTCAGCCTTTAGATGAAGCACCCTGAGATGTCGTCCGTATATGGCACCCTCTACATAGCACAGTCTTTAAGCAAAGGCACCTGCTTTCTAGGAATTCACTACACTGCTCTTTTTAATCGGGAGACTTCCAGTCTTTAAACTTTCCGGATGAACTGACACCATAAGATGAGCCCGTATTCTTCTGCTGGTTGGAAGTCTACAAAAATGTACTTCCTGCTTGAAAAGTTGCATTCAATTGAAAAACAATATTTAAATAAACATATCTTTTCAAATCACAAATTAGAAATCCATTCTCTTGGTGGGTAAAGTAGTGAGAGGATGGCACGAGGAGGCTAGAGGATGAGTATAACTGGGACAGAAGAAATAGGCAGCCTGTGCCGCACGCAAGCCCGCACCTTACCTCTGATCCACAAACAGCTCTGAAGTGGGTTTGCTCAATCTTAGACGTGGTCCAGAACACCAAACTAATATAAATAAAATAAGCCATTCAGGTAAATCAAGGCTCTTTCCGGTATCCTCATCCACCTCTGTGGAACTATAGCCAAGCTTATAGCTTTATCCCCCAGATGTGATGGGCTGTGCACCTATGTGAAGCTAAGGCGACACACAGGGGCTTAACAAAACACCCAAAGAAAACATGCAGACTGGAGGAGTTGGAAGACTAGAGAGTAAGGGGGCAAGGGGTAAGTACCAAGGGAGTCTTAGGTGAAGGAAGAGGTGATGCATGAGATAAACTGAAAACATAAATGAGATTAGAGTAAAGCCCAACAGTAGTGAAACCTATGGGGGTCCCTAGACTGGTAAAACATTCAACAGAGATAAGGACATACCCATTTTTGATTTTACCCCTATAAGAGAGGAGGACCTAGCCTCGACTATTACTAAACTTAAGGCTACCAATTGCACAGGCGATCCTTGCTCATCGACTATCATCAAAACCCGTTTGCCCTCACTAGTGCATGCCATTTGCAAATGTGTTAACTCATCCTTCGCCTCTGGCATTGTTCCGGATGAGATGAAGCAGGCTTGGTTAACACTGCTGTTGAAAAAGCCTAATCTGGATCAGAGTGTCCCTACCAATTATAGGCCAATAATGAATACCCCTTTCCTGCTCAAAATACTGGATCGTGTTGCTTACTCCCAAATGGCCCAACATCTAAATCTCTACGCTATTCTTAATCCTCTCCAATCAGGGTTTAGACAAGGCTTTGGGACAGAAACCTCTTTATTGGATCTTGAATCACAACTTCTAAAGAGACTGGACAATCAGCAAATCTCTCTACTCATCTCATTGGATCAATCTGCGGCATTTTACTTGGTCGATCATACCATTCTGGCCGATAGGTTGATGTCGGTGGCAAACCGCTCCCAGGCTGCCACAAAATGGTTGCTATCATTCCTATCCAACAGAATCAGTAGGGTCTGTGCAGATGAGGCGATGGCACCTGGCATATTGGTGATCTTTGCAGTCCCGCAGGGAGCCAGCTTATCACCTTGCATCTACAATATTTTCATGGTCCCCTTTTTTGCACATCTTGCACAAGAGGGGGTCCTCTTCTCCAGTTATGCCGACGACACGCAATGTGTCATTCCATTCACGACACATCATGATTCGGATGAAATTGAACTTAACCGAATATTCTCCATTATCGAGCATTGGATGATGCAGAACAATCTGGTCCTCAATCGGGGTAGAACCGAACTCATGGTAGTGGGTTTTGAGGGCATCTTAGCCAAACCAAACCCTGCATATAAACACTTCCAGTTGGGGGATGTGGAAATCCCCACTCTCTCGAAAATGAAAATCTTGGGAGCAGTGTTGGACCAGTCACTGAGTATGAAGGCCTATGTAGGTTGCACGGTCACATCTGCGTCTTATTACATCAAACTACTGGCTCATTTGAGACCATACATTTCCCAACAGAATGCAGAGGCAATTGCACAAGCTATAATAGGCTCTAAAATGGACTACTGCTGCAGCCTACTAATGGGGGCTAGCAAAGCAACCATCAGTAGACTTCAAGTGGTACAAAATGGAGCATAACGGAGCATAACGGAAGAACGACAGGCACTTCATTGGCTCCCTGTAGAGGGGCGAATCACCTTTAAATTGCCGGTTATTACCTGCAAGTGTCGCATGGGGACTATGCCCCCTTACCTACAAAAGCACATTAGGGAAAAATCCTGTTACAGAAACCTAAGATCTAACAATCAAAATCTTCTCTTTCAGCCCAGATGCAAAACTAAGAAAGTCCAAGCGGGAGCATTCTTTTGCGTGGCTCCTACGCTTTGGAATACTCTGCCATCTCACTTAAGAAATCCATCTTCACTGAGCACCTTTAAAAAAGAGCTCAAGACCCTGCTCTTTAATTAGCTCCTGTTTCCTCTTCGCCTTTAAGCCCTTTCTCTCTCTCCTGCATCTCGGGACAGCTACTGTTCTTTGTTCTTGTCAGTCTTGTCCGTGCCCTCACCCCTATGGGTTTATGGCTGTGCAGTGTAAGTGTTCTAAAGTAAAAAGTAAAGAGAGGGAGAGAAGGAGAGAGCAAGAGAGTGAGAGAGAGAGGAGAGAGAAAGAAAGAGAAAGAGAGAGAGAAAGAGAGAGAGAAGGAAAAGAAAGAGGAGAGAGAGAAAGAGAGAGAGAGAGAGAAGAAACAGAGAGAGGAGAGAGATGGAGAGAGAGAGGGAGAGAGACCGAAAAGAGAGGGCAGGGAGAGAGAGAGACAGAGAGAGAGAGAGAGAGAGAGAGAGAGAGAGAGAGATAATAGGATCATCTTTGGGATGGATGCTCCACGCAGACAATCTGGTGCTAGTAGATCAGACACAAATTGGTCTGCAAAGAAAATCGGACATCCTACAGAAGTATGTAAATAAAAACTGCTTGAGAATGAATCCGTCCAAATCAGAGATAATGATATTTGGGGCTTCAAAAGGAAAGAAAAAGAAAAGAGAAAGCGGGACCTTAAACGGTAAACATCTGACCTCAACAAATGAGATAAAGTTCCTCAGGACAATCCTTAGTACCACAAATGGTAAAAAAAAACTTAAGTGACTGCCTGAAGAGGAAAGTTATTTACATGACCTCTCAGGGAATGACGATTAATCACAGATTTGGGAAATTCTCCATTCAACCAGTGGTGACTTTCTACAACCAAAGGATTGCGCCGGTTCTCGCGTATGGGGCTGAGACGTGCCTCGGACTACACTGGGAAATATGGGATTATTCAGAAGGTTTCTTTTGGTAAAGAATACTACATCTCCGAAAGGCCACCCCTGTGGCAGTCATCCAACAAGTGCTAGGCCTGCCATCACTATATGTGAGAGTAACATGGAATGTGTTACAGCTCTTTAGAAAAAATATCATGGCAAACAGCCCTTCCCAATTTGGCATGGTCAAGATTAAAAATCCTGACCTGAAGGACTGGCCCTTAAGCAGGTGGAGGAACCTCAGTGTAACTACCTTACAGGACTTGAGAATCTCAGAGGAAACCCTATGTAAAAATGTGACATGTGCAAAAAGGACAGTGTGGGCGGACGATTGGAGGCTGACTGAAGAAAAATAAATCAAACTCCGACACCCATACCTTCTCCAAAACCAACAATGGTTAACTCAATATCCTCCTGGGTACCTGAAAAAATTGCCTAACAACAAGCAGAGGGACTTGCTTCTGAGATTCCGGTTGAACGTGCTCCATACTGAGACTACACTAAAGAGATATGGAAATGAACAAGAAAATTAAAAGGGCCACCTTTGTAGAGCACAGAGGGAATCTCTACAACATTTAACATTGCTCTGTCCAAACCTGAAAGATCTAACATCGATCCCCATATACAAACAAATGTTTGAAAAGGTGCGGTTAGAGGCAGAAAAGTGGTCGGAGGTCCTGTATGGGGGTTTAAACCCCAAAATTATCTTTGCATTCGTAACATTCTTGGAAGCAATGTTTGAAAAACAACAAAAAAACGGAAAAGTAATCAAATGGACTTACCTGGGTGGGGGTGAAACAGGACTCGAGGGAAAAAGAAATCATACATGGAAAGCGCTTTCCCATTTTACCATATTTTGTTTTTCCTTTTATTCTAGAGGGATTTGAGGAATGCACTATGAGAATTATGAAAAGTTTGTAATAAACTAAATACAATAAAAAGAATAAAAAATGACCATTGTGATTTGTAAACCCCCCTTCTTTGCCTTTTGCCTTTCAAAAGACATTCTCTTGAACAGTGGCACTGCTGCCATACTCCTTTTGCCTGAACACCCCTGTTTATCAACCCAGAATGCCCGTTCTTCTTATTTGTGTTGCAAATGTACCAGCTGAAACCCCTGCAAAAGATGAAGCCTCCCCTTGGCCCACATTATCAAAAGAGGTGAAGGAAGTATACCTGTCAGACTGTGCCTGTTTCACCTTTATGATTGGGATCACTGCTGGTTTAGTACTAGTGTGGGGCTCAGTAGGCAGGTTAGCCACTACTCCACCCTAAACACTTGCAGAGCTCTAGTCATTTCGTCACAATGTCAATAATCTATCTTCATCTTCAAGAACATTCCATTACAGATGTCTCTAGCATGGGATGTATGTAGATTAGGGCATTAGGAAGTGTGCAGTTATGGGATCAGGAGCCAGTTTACATAAACTGCACTAGGTAGTGCATATTAACGGGGTAATTCATAGATTTCAGTGCAGAGGCAGCGCACGCGAGCAGCGCAGAGAGGGATTGTGCGCCAGCGTTATGCCAGCCGTGTGCGCTAAACAGCATTCTGGCGCACCGCGTATTCATGGAATTTCCAAGCCATAATGAGCGGTGGCGCAGAGAACATCCCGCAGTGCCAGTTACGCCCCCAAGAACGCCCCTTGCGCAAGGAAAAGCCATTGAATCCCCAATGCAGCGCAAAGGGCAGCGCTAACCCTGGACCAGCTTACAGGTCCGCTACAGTGCAATCACGCGAGCAGGGTACATGTATTTCTGGGGGTGCGCGTGGAGAATCACACGTGATAGGCCGTGTGCTAGCAAAGTACGTGTATACTGTGGGGTGCACGGGCAGTTTCACACGTGATTTCACTTGCAGAGCGGGGTACGTGTATTCTGAGGGGTGCGCAGGGAGAATCACACGCGAGGGGTGCGCATGGAGAATCACACGCAATAGGCCCTGTGCGAGCGTGGTACGTGTATTGTGGGGGTGCGCGTGAAGAATCACACGCGATAGGCCTTGGGGAGCGGGGTACGTGTATTCTGAGGGGTGCGCTGGGAGAATCACACGCGATAGGGCTTGGGCGAGCGGGGTACGTGTATTTCTGGGGGTGCGCGGGGAGAATCACACGCGATAGTCCTTGTGCGAGCGGGGTACGTGTATTTCGGGGGTGCGCATGGAGAATCACACGCAATAGGCCTTGGACAAGCGGGTACGTGTATACTGTGGGGTGCGCGGCAGTTTCACACGCGATTTCGCTTGCAGAGCGGGGTACATTTATTCTGAGGGGTGTGCAGGGAGAATCACACGTGATAGGCCTTGGTGAGCGGGGTACGTGTATTCTGAGGGGTGCGCGTGTAGAATCACATGCGATAGGCCCTGTGCGAGCGGGGTACGTGTATTTCGGGGCTGCGCGTGGGGAATCACACGCAATAAGCCTTGGGCGAGCGGGGTACGTCTATTTGGGGGGTGCGCGGGGAGTTTCACACGTGATTTCGCTTGCAGAGCGGGGTACATCTGTTCTGAGGGGTGCGCTGGGAGTTTTGCTCGTGAATTGGCAGTGTGGGTCCTCCCAGCTGTGCCCTCTACCCTCTCCCCAGCCCCTGCAGGCAGCCCACACCACAGGGGACTACCCTGCACCCCTGGTTATGTCCCATAGGCAGCCCATCCACCCTAGGCCTGCTCCCCAGCCAGCCCACATGTCACCATGCACTAGTGAGCACCGACTCATGTCCCCCAGCACCCCCACCCATCCAGCATTGACGGGCACCTGCCAGCAGGCCCTGACTCATGTCCTCCTGCACCCCCATCCATCCAGCATTGATGGGCACCTGCCAGCAGGCCCCGACTCATGTCCCCCTGCACCCCCACCCATCCAGCATTGACGGGCACCTGCCAGCAGGCCCCGACTCATGTCCCCCTGAACCCCCACCCATCCAGCATTGACGGGCACCTGCCAGCAGGCCCCGACTCAAGTCCCCCTGCACCCCCACCCATCCAGCATTGACGGGCACTGCCAGCAGGCCCGACTCATGTCCCCCTGCACCCCCACCCATCCAGCATTGACGGGCACCTGCCAGCAGGCTCCGACTCATGTCCCCCCAACATGTCATAAAGATGCACATTCATGGGCCTCATGTCCACCAAAATCCCACTGCTCGCCACCTCAGTCTTGAGACCCAATCAAATTTACCATCCACCCCACACTGAAAGGCCTATTTCATGACACAAACCAAAAGTAAACTATGTACATCAACACATGTCCATCACACACACACACTGGGTGCCAGTGATAGTGTAAACCCACATTGTGACATGCAGTAAACCAATGAGCAAATAACACACATGGAAGTAATAAATCAAAATGTATTTTGTACAAAATGAAGGTAAAGGAGTCAAAACGTGAAAAATAATTTTAAACAAGAAAAGAAATGCATGTCCAAAAATGGAAAAAAGAAATAAAGTCTCAATCCAAAGTAATCCAAAAGAAAGTTCATCCAAACTCTCCGTCCACCAAAGCAAATCCAAAGGAAACGTAAATTGCAAAATCCATTGATTTTGCAGGGACGATGCCATGTTCAACTCCAACTCCCTTCGAATTGCCTCAAAGGCACTCGGCCCGCCTCAACTCTGCGCATGGAGTTCTCCACCCTGATCATTGTGAGCCGTGTCTCTTCTGCCTGCCGCTGCTCCGCATCTATGGCCTTGCCCAACCGCTGCCACACGGAAGACACTCCCAATCCAGGGTCCTCCTGCCCTCTGGCCGATGCCTGCCTCTCTGATGTTGATGGCCCTGAGCCATCATTGCTCCCACCTTGTGCCTGCTGCTGCTGTGCCTGTGCCCTGCCTCTTGCTGCCTGCACGTCCTCCTCCGGCTGGGGTGCAGTTGGTGTGGTGGCCACCCCTGCTGGACGTCCGACTCCCGACTGTGGCAGGGATGTGTCCCCCACGAGCCTGGCCGCTGGGTAGGAGGCAGCTCCACAGGGTACCAGGTGATACATGGGTGGGAAGATGGCATGGAGGACGACTGGCGCATAGGGGGTTCAGGTGAGGAGGGGGTAGGAAGAAGGTCCAGCATACGGAGGAATCCAGCACTGGTGACCCATCCTAGTAGGTCAATGTGGTCAAAGAGGCATCCGGGATGACGTGCAGTGTCTTCACGAAAACACTGCAGGTCACCTCGCATGCCCCGTTGACGCAACGCTATCCCAGCCAGGACAGGCTCAACCCGGTCCCGGATTGCCACGTCCGCAGGGAGAGGAAGGCCAGTTGTTGTGTGCTCGTCCCCTCCCTGAAAACGGGTCTGGACGTAGGCATCCCTGCTGGTGCGGGATGATGCAGTCACAGGATCGGGTACAGGATTACACACAGGCACCTCTGCGGCGGCTTGTGCTGCCTCCTGTCCCTGCCCTTGGACTGCACCACTAGCACCAGTGGAATCCCCCCCTCCAGACCCCGTGTGTGTCCCTTCCACAGCCTCCTCCTCCACCAAACCCCCCACCAACCTGGATGACTTCCTCCGTCGGACCCTGTGGGATCTCAGCTGCCCTTTCTGCTGCCGAGGAGTCCACCTCCGCCTCCTGGACCTACCCTCGGCAGCTGCGGCCTGGGATGTGGCACCAGGATCCTCACTCCCCGACGAGATGACAACATGGGAGGGGAGCTGGGCCTTGCGTCTCCAGCTGGTGGTGCGATCCCGGCCGCCTTGCTCCACAGCACCCTCTCCGCCCTCTTCATCAGTTGACGCTGCAGTCAGGGAGAGATAGAACACAGGCATCAGGGCACTGTACAATGGTCTGATACACATATGACAGTTGTACATGAGTGGCAGTGTCAAACTTCAGACATGGCATCACACTCCCCAACACACATGTCATTTCAACTCACACACATGAGCAAATCAACAGGAATGTTCCACCAAGCAGCACCATCCACACACAAACAACAGAATGAGCAGCCGAAGGTGAGCCTGACCTCACATGCAACACAGGGAGTGCAGAACACATGCACACATGCCACCAGACTTACATGCATCTGTACATCTCCACCACCTGTCGCAGTGATAACATCGCCATCCACGTCACATATGGCAATCAGCCTCCTACATGTCAGTGTCACATACATCCATGTTGTATCACAGTTGCACACTTGTTAAATACACACACATGCACATGTACATTGTGCAGATACATGCAGCTGGAACCAGCAGCCATGTGTGACACCACAACCATGCCACAGTACATAGACACAAATGTTAACATGTGTGCACCCACACATGCATTTGGCCAGCATGCTTACCAACACATACACCATCGATGTGTCTCAAACATGAGAGGACTCACATGTGGCAGGTTCACGTCCCTGTATATACACATCCTTACACGGCCCTACAAAGACATATGTGCAACCTGCACACTCCTGCCACACCTCAACACGCACAGCGTCCAATCAGTATGCATGTGCACTTACCACTCGACTCCAGACAGGTCTGCCTCTCAAGGACCTGGACGTGGAGCGCTAGGCGTATACATTCCAAGACCCTCATTTGGTTGTTGTTTAGGCAGACCCGGCACCCCCTGGCATCCACTGCCTTCAAGAGGCTTCGGGCCTTGTTGAAGGTCCTGGACCTGAAGTCCTCCCAGTGCTTCCGGACGTGTTGAATGTCGCAGACTGCCACCCCCTCCTCATTGATGGCAGTCACGATGTCCAACCAGATCCTCTTCCGTCCTTCACTGTCAGCGCGCGAACTTCCAAAGAGGGCATCTTACTGCCCCATGACTTGCTCCACCAGGATACCAACTTCATCGGCACTGAAGCTGGTAGCCCTCTGCCTCTCTGCCTGGGGGTTACCAGTGATGCCAGATGGTGTTGTGTCCGACATGGCAACCCCAGAGTCAGGTGTGGGTGGGCAACTGGGTCCTGGGACTGGGCTGTGGAGCGATGGTATCCCAGTCGGGAGTCTTCAGTTCCAGCAGGGGTGGTCACAGCAACTGCACCCCTGCAGATGGCTGATGTGCAGGCACCAAATAGCAGGGCACGTGGGCAGCAGGCAGGCAGGCAGCAGCAGATGGCAGGTGGGAGAGTGCTCGGGGATCTGGGGGGCAGGAAAATGGCCTTTTGGGCAGGAGCGTGGTCTTCTGTGTGTTGTCACGTGGCCAGCTTGATACGGAGTGATTTGGCACGTGAAAAAAGTGCACGTCAGCGTGTAATACGAGGAAAGGCCCTTAGTGCATAAGCGTGTCTCTGGCGTAACGTGCACAGGCATTTCCCACAGCACGGGTGCATGTTCATTGTACACGTGAAAAAACTGCACGTCTGGGTGGCACTGCGTGTAATTGGAGGAAAGGCCCTTAGCGCGTACGCGCGTAAGTGATGTGGCACGTGTGGGCTGGCTTAAAAGATACGCGTAGGCCGCCATTTTCTTGTACTTGCTTTTTGTGGAGAGTGAGCGGGTGATTCTTGTACTTCTTGTCGGTTCACATGCGATTATTTCACAACGATTCCAGTTCGTACTCCCTGTTTCCTCAGAATGCATTCATTTCTTCTTTTGGCGGGGGTGTTGCCGTCTTTTTCACGTTCTTTTTCCAGGCAGATGGGGAGTCGCGCACGTATTTTCCAACTGTGGTTGCCCCCGTGTGTCGCGTACCCCTTCAGAGGTCATTGTAGGCTGCGTGTATCACACGTACACTTATTTTTGTGTTTCTGGGTGCCACAGTGTATTGCGTGTTCATTGTTCCACGCACGTGGTCTACCAGGGGTTGCGTGCACGTTTAATTTTGTTTTTGGGGTGCCTGTGCGTTGCGTGACTTGTCATCTTCCCCCAGGGGTCACAGACAGCCTTGCTGGAGCACTAGGGTACGAATTCCATCTAGTACCCTACCCCTTTCACCCCAATTGCCCAGGACAATTGTTTACTGCAACTCCCATACACACAACAACATCAGTGCCATGGTTGGGAGGCGACCAAGCAGTAAGGGAGGCAAAGGTGGCCGACCTCCAAAAGGTGGGCGCGGTAGGCGATGTGGCAAGGATGTGCAGGGTGTGTCACGACCCTTGCCCAGAACCCCCTCTGGCAAACCCATTGGCCAGGTGGAGTCAGGACTCGGGCCTCTAGAGCCTGGCATCCTCTTCAAAAGCCCTCATGGGGCCAGTCCTGGGGCCTATGGCACCATGAACAACAATGTGCTTGGGAACTACTTTATTGTATTGTCAGCCAACATGGAGACATGGAGGCATCCACATAGCTTGGTTCCCTAAGAACCAAGCTACGCGGTCTAGTGTTTTGGGTGTGGCAGGCCTGGAACTACTTTCCCTGGTACTACTTTACCTGGGCTATATAAACCACACCCTGACTGCAGAACATGCTTCGTGTTACTTTGCAGCTTGCAAGGTGACACTCACTGTGTCCAGCTATCCCCTCGAACCTCGGAAAAGCAAAACCTGCAAGGAGAAAAAAAGGAACATCATTAGCAGCAGCATCTTACCTGCAGTCTTCATCTTTAAACACTCGCAGCTACTGAGAACAGCTTCCTCGAATCTGCACGCCTCCCGGGCAGAACGACCTGAAAGAGAAAGATAGAGGCAATATTAAAGAAAGCTGTAGAGACATTTACAAATTACGAACTGCTCAAAAGGCTTACCTGACTGGTCGCCTCTCGGCTGGTACCACTCCGGACATTCCACTCGCGCTGAAGAACACCGCAACCTTCAAGGAAGGAAAACACAGGTTTGCAAAGGCAAGACTTCGCAGCGCTGCGCATAGCGCTTACTTACCGCATCATAGCGCTCTTAATGCGCCATCATTTACCAGTGGGGCTCAACCAAGCCAGTTCGCCGCGCTGAAGCTCTGCATTCCTAAGGGAGAAAAAAGAGACATTTTAAACAAAGAAAGGCATGGAGGGTAGCAACAAAACTAAAGAACAGCAATAAGACCTTCCTGAACAATATCAAACGGGCCGGCGTCAGTGAAGTAACTAGACTACACTCGCCCATGAAAGACAACACGCCCCTGCAAAGAAGGCAGGACGGAGAGCACGCCTAATTCTACCACAAGGCAGATCCTTCCCCACAGACCACATCAGGGAAAAGCTGAGAAGCATACCAGCGAGTAACCCGGCTGGGTGGCGTCCCTGTGGATACCAGGTGAGCGTAACAGGGTACCCCGAGAGGCCAGTGTGTGGAGGACCAATCGGGGCCACCTATACCCCCCCAATGGTTGTGGGAAATGTATCTGACACCATCCCAGCTCAGACCTTGTTAAACCAGCCCATATTGTCAACTGAACCGGCACAGGATGACTCCCAGGCTGACTTCCGTGTCACGAAGTCTAAGCAACGTGTTGCAGTGAAAGTTGCTGTCACCAGGCCACGTGGATCTGGTGCAGCAATGTCATCTGCTGCCCCAAGTAGCCAGGGTGAGGAGGCTGCAGGGGCAGCTGCAGCTCAATCCACCCCAGCTCTGAGACTCCCAGCCGGGACAGTGTTGCTCCAAGTCCTTCACACCGAGGTTGGTCCTGCCAACATCACCCTGCAGCCAATGCCTGCATTGAGATCTTTGGTCATTGTGCCTTTGCAAACTTCAAGTACCCAGTCCACCTGCGCTTCTGCCCCTACCAACCAGAGCAGCGTAAGCCACTCAGGATCCGCACCACCTTCCAAGAAGAAGAAGGATGCTCTTGCACTACAGGCTGGGACCCCAGTCACGGCTACACACTCCGGCACATCAAGGAAGCCTAGCTTCAATGACGCCGAAATAGATGCACTTGTGGCCTATGTGTTGGCACATAGCCGCGAAATGGTGGTGACTGCAGGGTGCAAGACTACGCCTGCTCAACGTAAGGCCCACTGGCAGACCATCACGGACCACATTAGTGCCCTTGGATTTGTGAGGAGCACAACTGATGATTGCTATAAGCGGTGGAATGACCTGAAATGCAGACCAAACACAAGCTGGCTGCCAATCATGCCTCTACTCTGGTGACTGGTGGGGGGTCTCCACCAGAAGACGACCAACTGACTGAACATGAGTCTGTCACTGGAGCCTTCGTCACAGAGGAACAGATCCGAGGCGTGGAAGACCTATCAGATTTTGAAGCATTGTCCGGTGAGTGCCCATGCATGTGTGTGCAATCCATGTGTATGTTGCTTGGGTGATGTGTTCTGATTCAGTGCCAGGTGAGGCTGTGTAGTCATGACTGGTATGGGCCACCCATGTGGTCCCTCAAAACCATTCCCCGGCCTTGGGTTTGGGTATGACAGTATCCCTTCTGACCACAGTTGCCAATTTGCACCAGATTACTGCAGTTGCCCTCCAACTGTCATCTTGCAACTACATTGTTCAAAATGTTTTCCTGTTCATTCAGCCTGATTGTTTCAATCCTTGCCATTTTTAGGACACATTTTTTTTGACGAACTGCCACATATGTGACATACTTCTGTCATACATTACACCCCACAATGGCCCACATTTATTACCTTGTTATGGGAATGATTTACCCATTCAGGCTGATTGAAAACCCAATCCTCCTGCAGACCATACTGTCCAGGGGTGTCTCTGGGTACACCTCCGCAGACCCCTATGAATCAGGTGCTGAATCGGACAGTGAGACATATGTGCCATCGCAGATGAGTGTTTCTGGCAGGGATGCTGTTCTGTCCAAACCACCTGCACCGGGGGTAGACCCCTCTATGGGGATTTCAATGTTGGAAAGTCTGCCTGTGGCGGTTACGGATGCAGGGTCACACTCCACAATATTTGCTCCTGTTCCTGGGCCAGCAGATCAAAGGAGGAATGCAGTCCTGCAGCCTCAGGCAGTGCCAGCACAGCAAGGTGCAGATCGCCTTGCCCCAAACAGGTGTGGTGCCCGCCAACGCGGTGGCCATGCGCCACCAGGCAATACTGTGTGGGAGAACTCCATTTACAGTATTGCAGCACAACAGGCGGCATCGTGTGAAATGATGGCTCAGGCAATGGATAGGGTGGCCACTTCCATTCTCCCTCCTGAAAGGCAGATGGAGCTCCAGCAGCAGGCAACAGACTTCATTTTCCACTCACACAGGGAGGACATGTTGGCGTCAGACATGGACCGACAGGCTGCACTGGAGACTCTGCGTGCAGCCATATCTGTAGAGTCCCAGGCCCACAGGGAAGCCCTCAGGTTAGAACACGGGTCCCTCAGAGATACTCAAGTGGGCATCCACTGTGTATTCCAGCTGGGCACATTCAGGCTTGTCCTGTCTTTGGGTTAGATGCTTGGTTTCCTAACACACACACCCCTCCTGCTTCCCCTTTCCGTGGGCTTGCAAAGGGTGTGACCAAGTGACAGTAACTTACACAGTGACATTGGGCTCCCATGAGTTGTCTGGGCAGTCTGTAGTCAAAACTGTGTGTACATCCCTAGTGGAGATTGTTGTTGGATTCTACACTGCATAGTGTATTGATATGTGCTGTGCATCCATGTCGTTCTCCTTATACACATGTAGGTTCTTCATGTCTTCACAAGGCCATCTCCTTTGCAGATGCAGTTTATGTTGTATGCAGTACACTGAGATATTTGCCTGACAGCAACACTCTGCAGTTGGAAGGGGTCGATGTGCTGCCTTAGTCAGGGTGTGTGACTTGCACTACTTTAATTTTTTGCTGTCATATGTTGCCATGCTTTCATCCTGTACTGCTGTTTTGTGTTGCTGGTAAGTATTTGTTCATGTGTGGTGTTTCTTATTGATTACTGAGAGCATATGGTCTGTGGACTGTTTACATTAGGGACATTGCACTTTGTGACACTTGTGTCATGTGTTGTGCATTCATTTAGTTGCTTTCACATTACATGACATGCCATGGTGTGTTGGGTAGCTGAGATGGGGAGGGGTTGGGTGACATGGCACTATTTTGATGTGGTATTTTGCAAGGGGGTAATCATTCCTGCTGCATGAATGTGTGTCTTTTTGTGACACAGCATTGGGTGCCTTTAAGTAGGTAGGGATGCACACAATGTAACACTTCCAGGTGAACAATCTCAGGCTGGTATGGTTGTGACTGTTAACTGTCCCTTTTGTCATCATCATTGATTGTCAGCTGGTATGTGCCAGGTCTGTGTGCACTCCGTAGGGGTGGGATTTTAGGTGAAGTAATTTGCCACAAGCTGGGTACGGGCTGCCTCACCACGTGCCCTTTCACCTCCCATGCGCAGCGGGCGTGCATGTGGTTGGGGATGTTGGGCCACCACCATGTCCACCGACACGCACCGGCGTGTTGCAACGTTGTGCAGGACACATGCTGCCACTATGATCCTGCACACTTCTGGGGGTGCGTATAGCAGCTGCCCACCAGAGCGGTCAAGGGAGCGAAAGCATGACTCGAGCACTCTGAATGTGCACTTCACTATGCCCCGGGTTGCAATATGTTGTATCTTACCTCGGGTGGTGTGGTGGGGTTCGGAATTGGCGTCATCATGTAGATGCTCTGAGGGTAGGCACTGTCCCCTGGGGAGGTGATGATGGCTATCATTAGTGGTGTTGTCACATTACTCAGTATCTGACATGAATGCATGTGCAGAGGCATTTATACTCACCAATCAGCAATGTGTCGCCATGCCGCCCAGCTTCCAGGTCCCGGTTTAGGGGTGACATTCTGAAAATGAAACTATCATGGCTTGAGCCAGGATAGTTGGCATATACTGAGGTGATGATTCCCTTGGCATCACATACTACCTGCACGTTGATTGAATGCCAGTGCTTGCGGTTTTGATATATGTGCTCAGTGGCCCTGGGAGGACGTAAAGCCACATGGGTGCAATCAATGGCACCTAGCACTTTGGGGAAGTGTGCCACCCCGTAAACGTCCTGCACCACGGCTTGCCTTTCTGCAGGTGTTCTGGGCATGTATATGTGCCTGTGCACTGAGGGGCGTGCAGTCATGATGGCCAACACCTGGTGTAGGCAGCGTGACTGCGTGGCCTGTGACACTACCCCCACTATGGCACTTGTCCGCTGAAATGACCCAGTAGCCAAGAAGTGCAGTACATTGAGCACCTTTTCCAAGGGGCTCAGTGCTTGGGAGCACAGGGTGGGTGATGTGAGGTCATCCTCCCACTCCCTGACCAGTTCTAGGATTATGTGTGGTGGAAACCTGTACCTCCCATACACCCGGTCATCAGGCATCCCAAAAAGGCTGGTCCTGGGTAAAATAATACAGGGCGTGGCTGTCCTCCTCCTCCTGCGGTGTCCCACGAACACTGCTGCGAGGAACGGTATATTCATCATACCGTCTGAGCTTGTTTGTTGTTTGCACGCACTTTTATGCTGCGCGGGGCCGCTTATGCCTGCTTCCTGCTGGCATACGTGTTTCCGGAATAGCGCATCTTTTTTGACGCACACCTTTCCCCTGTTCGATTCCATGAATACGTGTTGATGACGCGCGTGTGGGCGTTGCGAGCATTTACCTCCTGTACTTCCCCGTAACGCCCACATTTTTGCGTGTTGTTCCCCATTCCGCGTGTTACACCCCGTGTCCCGCCCCCTTTTGTTGTGTGCGCTGCGCTATGTGCACATTCGCTGTTTGATGACGTGTGCGCCCGCGTGCGCCACCCAGGATTTTAGCGCACATCCCAGGATTTACACCTGCACTGAATTCCTTGAATCGATGTGCGCGGCTTTGGCACACGTGCGCTGCGATTTTCACGTTTACGCTGCGATTTTCGGCGCACATTTATTCCATGAATCGGCCCGTAAGAGTATAATCCTAAATTGCATTTCTGTGTTACTTTGCGTATCTTAGATTTCTTTCTCGTAGGTCGTGTTGGGGGTTAACTGGATTATTCCACATGTCATATGCATGTTCAGATGTGTGGCTGATGTGAGCTCATGACAAGTGCAACACATCATCCGGATTAATTTAGCATGACCAAATGACACATTTCCGTGCAGGTTAGCAGCACTCCACAAACAAAATAACCAGAATTCCCAGTGATCACATGTACACAGCCTATTTCAGTTTTTGTGACATGGCCGGCCCTATTCATGTGAAATGATAAAATAAATGTTGTCTGTTGGGCTGAGATGCCCAGAATCTTCTCTAGTCACACTGATAACATTAACCAGCACTCTGTCTTGACATCTACCAACACCTACTGGCCCAAAAGGCTAGTTAGTAGTAGGCCTTTCCCAAGGCAACTATTTTGTGCACATCTTCATCTAAAACGTTTAAAAAAGTAGAAGTTTATGTTTTATTTTTTATTAAATGATTTAGTTTGTTACAAACTTTTCATTAATTCATGAATTCATCATTAATCATTTCCATGTAAAAGGTGCAAATCCATCAAACACAAATTTAAATAAAAGTAAGTAATGGCCACAGCCCTTGAGTCGTTCCAGGGGAGAACAGTGTTTTAATGATCTCGGAGGGCGCTCTCTCTATTGTCTATCAACCTGCCAAGGTCTTGATTTCTCTCCATAATTGCACAACTCTGAATATAAGTCTTTTTTGTTCTCCCATGATCAGTGTCATCCAGCGGTCTTCTGGCGATAGCGCAGAGGCTTCTAATGGTAGCATTGCGGCATATGTTTCCCTTTTCCCTAAGTAAAGGTACTAACGGTGGCAATCCCAGAGAGCAGCCATTCAATCGTTTCTTATTGATTATCTCCTAAGGATCTTATCATCTTCTTTTAAGACCTTAGATGGATCCTACTTCAAACATATACGAACATTCAATACATATTTCAGTGTTATGTCAGTTCTTACAATGTTCACTTAAGCTACATATAAGAATCTTATAAGTCCTTTTTGTATGGGAAGTTATTTCAATCCTGTTCTTTCTCAGTAGAAGGGCTCCCACATTCTCTTAAGTACTAGCATTTTAACCCCAATTACTTCCGCTTTTTATAAGGACCCACTTCTCGCCTCTCCCGGAGCTGACCCGGGAGACATGAAGGGTCAATCGTAAAGACCTGTCCTGCCAAAGAAGGACACGACCCTCGGCACCTCCTCCTATTTCCAGTGTGGGGGAGGGTCGTAAATATTCCACCACCCAGGGCTGCGACTTGTTAACCCCGAGGCTCGTCTATTTCAAGAGATCCCCGGTCAGTTCTGGGAATACTCGGCGCTTCCTCTGAGTGCAACACTCAGTGTTCAAAGAGTGGCGGCGTTACGGGCCCACCCAGCCCACCCACCCCCCACCCACCCACAAGCGCAACCTACCGCTGCACGAGTCACTCTAAACATTTCAATGCCTTTGTGGGTTTCACGAAAGAGTGAAGGGTGTACACGAGGGTGCGCGGCTCCCAGCAGATGTCCACCATCACTAGTAAGTGACAGGAGAGGCCCGATGTCACAACATGGCGGAAGAGAGGAATTCATTCCTGTCATCACATGTATTCACAACATGGTTGTCAAATACAAAGAAAACGGGACACCATTCGTCCCACTATGATCTTGTTTCCTTCAATAATATTCCTGTCGTCCACAGTGTCTTCAATTTTAGGAGCAGTCATATATCGGCCATTTTTTTTAAATCGGCAATATGTCCACTTTTGATGGCAACTGTCACTAGTGTTGAATAAGATGTACCTTCAGGGCTAGTAACCACACATATTGCTGCTGCCCAGGATATGCCTGCTACCGTGCTACTTATTGGCGGCGTGACCCTGCAGTGGTCACCACTTCATGAATATAAGGACACAGGCGTTCATCTGACAATCGAGTAAAGTCTTTAACCAGTTTTACAGTGTGGCATGTGCCGGCTCAACTCCACGACGCCATTCCACCCCCTGCCGCCGTCATCTCGATCTCGCCCAAGCCTGTAGCCTCCCCGTTGCGCGCTACAAGCTTGAAAATAAAAAGAATAAAATAAAACACTAATTAAACAAAAGGTGCTAGCAATCGATTAAGTAGACGTTCTAGTTTCATGCAACGTGGCGCAGTTTTTATGACAGTGAAATCATTGCACTCAATGCGTTGCTAAATCTTAATCAATTCAAATTTATAAAATGTGGGTAAATAGCAAAGTCACTTAAGGCACGTGCTTACAAATATAGATAAGTGAGAGACCTTGCAAATGCCATTAAGAAGTGTTTGAGCGCCACCAAGCGGCACACTGTCAGATTAGAAATGGGACCCAATGATTTCCTATTGAAAATGTTGACATCAGGTTCTCGATGCATGAACAGAGCCCGTATTGTTCATAAACTAATGTCGTTTAAAGTGCTGGTTAGGAAAACGTCCCACTCTTCAGTGGATGAACTCGCACTCTTGTCCTCTAGCAATTTTCTTCAGTTCTCCTGGTGAAATGAGAGCCGCAAAAAGGTATATTTTTAGCTGTTTCGGACCTTGCTATGTAACAGCACCACAACCAGAAACACATGAGTTTCACTTACAACCCTGCTCTTTATAGTGTAGTAGCAACTGTAGGATATGTTGGACGGCCTAGTCAAGCCTTTTTGCATGCTGCTGTATTTTATTAAACTATTTTTTAAACAAATAACCTCCTTGGCCTCTGAAATGTTTGTGAGCCTGAAGACTTGAAGAGTGTCTGAGAAAGGCATTAGGAACATTGAGAGATCCCCGAAGCCTGTGTGAGACAGGCTGTGGAGAAAAAGAGGCAGCAAGAGATTTAGGAAACCATTCTTGGGCAGATAGTGATTTTTGGTGGACATTTCATGCTTATATGAGGCGGTAACATTTTTTTGAGTATACATTTAGTGCTGATTTTCTGAGGGAAATTAACATTTTTCGGACGTTCAATATTTGCTCTAGGCGCCATGGCATGGAACTTTTGACAGTTAAAGGACACTTTGGTGACATTTTCTTGTTGCTGCAAGTGCAACTTTCTTCTAAAATAGGTCAGTGGGAGTATAATTTGGTAATTATTGATCATTCAAAAATGCACCATAAACACAATTGTGTTATTTATTTTGCAAACACTATGCAAACACATACATTGGAAAAATCCTTTTGTATTGTTGGCAGTTTTTCGCTCGACTGTCTCATTTCATTTTAATTTACCGTGCCAAAATGTATCAGTTTCTAGAAAGTGGTTGTCTTGTGTGTGGCTTGCCTCTTTTGAACTTCATTCGGCACAAATATATTTGGGAATGAAATTCATGTTTAATTCAGTAATTCATATATTGTTTCTCTCGGAGAGTTTCCTCTCGCCTTCAGCGGATCTGTTGATTCAGGTTTGTCTACATGAAGTGTCCAAAATAAATAACAAAATACAGGTATTCTATTGGCACGACTAGAACGGTATCATCTGTTAATGTATTCATCTTCATTGTTGCAGGACCCTCGGTGTTATCATCTAGGTGGTGGTTGTTGAACAGCGTTTACAGATGACCGCCAGGCACTACACTCGCAACCTCGATGCCTGTGGGCTGTAGCGTGCTCTACAAATCCAAAAATAAATAATCTTATGATATGACAGGTTATTTATAACGTGCTTAATACCCAGAGGTTTCTAAGTGCGGACCGGTGATCGAACCTGTGTTGTTTCATGTGGTCTTGCTTCCAAGGCACGCAGGTTGCCATTTAGCTATCCTCCCGAGAGCACAATTAAAGAGAGGACATCCTTGAGGGCATAATTATCGTTCATTCAATTTAACAATCGAACTAGTACCTACGTTTCAGCAGTACCACAATACCAAGGTACCAACTAGACAACAACACCGACATGTCTAATTCACTAATGGAAGATATCGTTCTAACCGTGCCAATAGAATACCTATATGCTGACAAACACTATATTGTTATTTATTTTGGACACATTATGTACACAAATCTAAATCAACACATACTGCTAAAGGTCCTAAGGAAGCCCTCTGAGTAAAATACTTGTAGGCCTCACTTGCACTCTGGGAATTATTGAATTGAAACATACATTTAACCCCTTAACTGCTGAGGTTTTTCCCTTCCAGTGCTGAGCCCTTATTTGGACATTTTGGTATGTCGGCATTCAATCCCTTGAAACCTTTTGCTATAAGAGAAACCCTAGCGAAATTTGCACCCTTTCTTCCCACATGTAGGCGGTCATAACACCATCAAGGATTCCTAGTTTGCTTTAAGAGGTGAAGGGGTGGCTAACAAATAATTGACAGCATTTTGTGTTTTTACAGAAAATGACAATACAATTATTTGCAAAGAAGCCTGTGTTTTTTTATCCTTGTACGAGCTAGGAACAAAAGGTTTGCAGTTCAGAATTCGCCATTTCCCAAGCTTTCAAGAACAGGTTGAGTGGAAAGATTATTTTTTTTTCATAAGTGTACCTTTAGGTTTGTGGGAGGTAGGAGATTTTTCCTTTTTTTTAATTGGGCATGCTTGCACGGAATGGAAGAGGAGGGCAGGAAAGCTCAATGGGAACTTAGAAAGGCATACATTTCTGAAAAGTAAATACAATTCCAAGTTGTCAGGTCAGGCAACAACTATGTACCCATAATTCCAATAGCTTGGCAACAAAATTAAAAAGTGACAGAAGAAAATGGATGTGCTGGACATGTTTTCACTAATAAAGCAATGGCTTCCGTGAATATTCAGAAAAGCAAGGTTTCACAAAACAAGAAACACCACGAGCCAAAATCCAAACCATGGTACACAGTATTTTTATGCAGATGGCCTAAACTTACATACTTAGCATTTGAAAATAAGGAAAACCAATAGTAGTGAAGAATGCCAAGCATACATTTTTTGAAAGAGTACAGGCTGACCTTTTGAACGGTAGGTGACTTGCACAGGTCATAAAAGCATACAGTGCCTAAAGCAGTGACTAAATATAGGACACATTTTGGAAATGATAGGGTTGTGTAACATACCACAATAGAAAATGTATGAAAACGTTATCACAAACCAAAAAAAACCCACACCTTCCCACATTCCCACAGGTGTCCCGATGAAAACAGTACCTCACATGTGTGGGTGCACTGACCTGGGTGCAAAGAGAAAAGGCTAAATCACTTGTACACCGAATGCCCTTGGGAGACAAAATGTAGTGTTTTTGGCCTTCTGGACAACCCACAGATTTGGGCCTGGGATGTCGCAGCTAACCAGGAAAACAGGGAACCCCATGCGTTTCTGAAAAGAAGACAGCCGTGGGAATCCAAAGAGGTCTCACTTGCATGTGTTGTGCTATAAAATGGCAGCAAAGTCCAAAATGTGGCGGAAAAAACACAATCTTGAGACATTTGTGACCAGAAAACCACCGAAACACGCAGGCCTCAACACATGTGTTACCTTTCCATATCCCCACAGGCGTCCCGATGAAAATGGTACCTCACATGGGTGGGTGCAGTGACCTGGGCGCAAAGGGAAAAGGCTAAACCACTAGTACAACAAACGCCCTCGGGAGATGAAATGGATAGTGTTTTGGCCTTCTGGACAACCCACAGATTTAAGTCTGTGGTCTCGCAGCCACCAAGGTAGACAGGTGACTCAATGCATTTTTGTAATCCAAACAGGTCTCACTTCTGTGTGCTGCGCTTCATATTATTATTCTGAATGCCCAGCACATTCCAAAATGTGTGGTGGGGAAACCAAAATGTGGAGACCGAAGGGCCTGGGGAGATGCAATGTATAGTGTTTTTGGCCTTCTGGACAACCCACAGGAGCCATGGAGCTCTGGCTGGCCCTGCCACAGTTTTTCCTTCCAAGGAAGGATGGGGGCCTTACCAGGGTTCCCTGGATCTGCCGCTGGGTTGGTGACAGTCAGCTGACATGGGACACAGGCACCCAAGGCCAGAGACATCACCCCCAACCATCCAGGAGCTCCCACTGGGCTGTGTTACAGCTTTTCCCTCCAGGGAGGGATGGGGACCCTGCCAGGGTTCCCTGGGACCACCACTGGACTTGGGGACTGTCGATCCACAATGGAGACAAGCGCAAAAGGCCAGGGACATCACCTCTGACTGTCCTGGAGTTCCTGCTGTGCTGCATTACAGCTTTTCCCTCCAGGCAGGGATGGGGACCCCACCGGGGCTCCCTGGGACCTCTGCTGGTCTTGGGGATGCTAAGCCACATGGGATACAGGCACCCATGCCAGGGACATCACCCTTGACCATCCTGGAGCTCTGGTTGGGCTGTTACAGCTTTTCCCTCCGGGGAGGGATAGGGTCCTGCCGGGGCTCCCTGCGACAACCACTGGGCTTGAGGACGGTTGACCCACATGAGAGACAGGCACCCAAGGCCAGGGACATCACTCCTGACTGTCCTGGAGCTCTGGCCAGTCTGCATTACAGGTTTTCTCTCCGGGCAGGGACGGGGACCGCGCCGGGGCTCCCCAGGATCACTGCTGTACTTGGGGGTAGTCAACCCATGTTTAAGGCCGAAGCCCAAGGTTTAGGACAACACCCTCGACCATCCTGGAGCTCTGGCTGGGCTGCGTTACAGATTTTCCCTCCAGGCAGGGACAGGGACACTGCTGGGGCACACCCGGGACCACCGCTGAGCTTAGGTGACAGTTGACCATGTGCGTGGAAGATGTCCAAGGCTGGGGACATCACCCTCGATTATCCTGGAGCTCTGACTGGGCTGCATTACAGCTTTTCCCTCCGGGGAGGGATTGGGACCCTGCCAAGGCTTCTCTGGGACCTTCGCTGGACTTTGGGACAATGGACCCAAATGGGAGACCAGCACCCATGGCCGGGGACATCACCCCCAGCCGTCCTGTAGCTCTGGCTGGGCTGCGTTACTGCTTTGGCCTGCAGGTAGGGATGGGGACCGTGCCGGGTCTCCCTGGGACCAATGCTGGGCTTGGGGACCGCCGACCCACATGGGAGCAGGCACCCAAGGTCAGGGACATCACCCCCAACCACCCTGGAGTGCTGCTCGGGCTGCGCTACAGCTTTTCCTTCTGGGCAGGGATGGGGACCCTGCTGGGGCTCCCCGGGACTAAAGCTGAACTTGGGGTACGGTTGACCCACGTGTGAGGAAGACGCCCAAAGCCACGGACGTCATCCCCAACCGTCCTGGAGCTCTGGCTGGGCTGTGTTACAGCCTTTCCCTCCAAGGAGGGACGGGGAACTTGCCGGGCTCCTTGGAATGGCCACTGAACTTGAGAATGGTCAACCCACATGGGAAACAGATGCCAAAGGCTGTGGCCAGCACCCTCGGCCATCCTGGAGCTCTGGCTCGGCCACGTTACAGCTTTTCCATCCAGGGAGGGACGTGGAACCTGCCAGGGCTCCCTGGGATGGCCACTGGACTTGAGGATGATCGACCCACATGGGAGACATGCGCCCAAGGTGGGGGACATCACCCAGAATCACCCTGGAGCTCTGCCTGGGCTGCATTACAGCTTTTCCTTCCAGGGATGGATGAGGACCCTGTTGGGGCTCCCTAGGACCGCCGCTGGACTTGGGGACGGTGAACCCACATCGTAGACAGGAGCCCAAGGCAGGGGACATCACCCCTTCCCAGCCTGGATCTCTGACTAGGCTGCGTTACAGCTTTTCCCTCCGGGGTGTGATGAGGACCCTGCCGGGGCTCACTTGGACCGCAGCTGGACTTGGGGACAGTCAACTCACATGGGAGACAGGCTCCCAAGGCCGGGGTCAGCACTCCCTACCGTCCGGGAGCTCTGGTTAGGCTCTGTTACAGCTTTTCCCCTGTGAGAAGGGATGAGGGCCCTGCTGGGGCTCCCTGGGACTGCTGCTGGACTTGGGAACGATTGCCCCACATGATAGATGGGCGCCCTAGGTCCGGGACATCACCCCTGACCATCCTGGAGCTCTGGCTGGGCTTCGTTACAGCTTTTCCCTAAAGAGAGGGATGGGGACCCTGCCGGGGCTCCCTGGGACCACCGCTGGGCTTGGGGACGGTTGACCCACATGGGAAACAAGCGCCCAAGGCCGGGGACTCACCCCCGATCATCCTGGAGCTCTGGCCGGGCCATGTTACAGCTTTTCCCTCTGGGCAGGGGCTCCCCGGTACCAAAGCTGAACTTGGGGGACGGTTGACCCAGGTGCGATGATGACACCCAAGGCTGGGGACAACACCCCCAGCCATCCTGGAGCTCTGGCTGGGCTGTGTTGCAGGTTTTCCCTTGAGGGAAGGGACAGGGACTCTGCCAGGGCTCCCTGGCACCACTGATGTGCATGGAGATGGTTGACTCACATGGAAAACAGGCGCCCAAGGCTGGGGACTCACCCGGACTGTCCTGGAGCTCTGGCCAGGCCACGTTACAGCTTTTCCTTCCAGGGAAGGATAGAGACCCCGCTGGGCCCCTCCGGGACCACTGCTGAACTTGGGGTCAGTTGAACCATGTTTGAGGCAGACGCTCAAGGCCGGGGACATCACCCCCAACCATCCTTGAGCTCTGGCTGGGCTGTGTTACAGCTTTTCCCTCCGGCGAGGGATGGGGACCCTAGCGAGGCTCCTTCGGCCACTGGTGGAATTGGGAATGATGGGCCCATATGGGAGACGGGTGACCAAGGCCGGGGACATCCTGGGGGCAGCTTGGCAGATTACACTACCAATCTTCCCCCATGGAGGGCAAAATGACATGCCCATCCATTTGGGAAGCAGGAGGAGAGAACACAAATCCCTGGTGGTCTAGTGCCCCCCCCAAGTAAAATCCATATAATTGCCAAAGTAAAAGAATGCTGTCTGATTACACTGCCCATCTACCCTAGAAAGGGCAATGCATTGCCCCATCCCTTTAATAAACTAAGGAGCCCCCACCCCTTTAAATAAAGCATCCCTGGTGCTATAGTGGTGTTGCTGGACACGGATCGAGCGATCCGCGCTTCAGCAATGTTTGTTGTTAGTTGTTGTTGGAAAGGGTAAAGTCTCTCCCCTTTCCAACGATACCTCCCTTGATAAAAATGGCATGAAAATGCCATAGATCGAGGGAGAAACCTACCTTCTCTTTCACTCTACGGTCCCCGAGGGCAAACCAACAACAAAGCGCATTGAGGCCATACAAATGGGGAAAGGGCGCTATATAATGACAAATACAATACAATACATTAAGAATGCCAACATGAAACTGAAAGAAATCCAACCCCCGGGGCGTGAGAAGGAACCTCCTCCTCACATGGCCCTGGAATTCGAATTATGCAGCGATCGCACAAACTGAAGTCCTTAAACAGACGAGCTATCTCATCCTCCGCATTCCAAAGGTAGTGCTGAGGACAAGATATCTCGTCCTTAGCACTTAAGGGGTTAATTATCAAATTTGTTTTTGTCATATGAAGTTCAAAAGAGGCTAGCAAATTTGCACACAAGGCAACCAATTTCTCTATTTTTTCATGAGACATCGAGGGTATGAATGTCACTTGTCTCTTACTCTGCTGGCAACGCATCAGCATGTATCCTCATACATCAAATTATTTTTGGTTTAGCGACATGGGATTCTTAATTTCATACCCCACATTGACTACTTTATTCATTTCTATAATAAGATTATTGAGATTTAACACTATAAATAAAGATTATGCAAAGTGTGACCTAGTCCAACATTGGTTCTCCAGATGCTTGGGTCTATAGCTCCCATCAGCTTGAGCTAGCATAGATAATGGGGAGGAATCAATGAAGTTGCATTCCTAGCATCTCGAGAGCTGCAGGTTTCAGCACTCAGAAGTACCCACATAGTTACTAGACAAAAATAAATGCATTGTGATGAATCTGATGGTGTCATCACTTCTTTCCTGGCGATATACTCTTCCCATGTGGCCAGAGAACGGCAGCCGCTACCTGATCCTTACCCTTGGGGCGGCTTTATGATGGAGGATCAGATTGGGGAGACATCCTCCCGAGGAGCAGGGCCCCATCAGAGAAGGCATGGTATTCCTCTTCCCCTATTGAGGATACCCCATTTAAGCGCTTTGAAACACATTGTGTATAGGCGCTCTATAAATAAACAATCATACATATCATATCATACCCACTGCCTTCATGGTAGGTTGTTACACCTCTCGAGCAAAGAAACTGAAGACCTTCCAACAAGATCTGACTTACCCTTCAAAACTCATACCAATAGTTCCCCCAACTCGGCTTAAAAGTTATTCAGAACTAACTTGCACTTAAAGACTTCTGAGAATGCTCACCCAGACTTTCCCTGTAAAACATCAGGAATGGACTCCAATCTCATAACTGCAAGAATACTGGGATGAGGAAGATGAACTGAGGGAAGCAGAGCAGAAGAGACCAAGAACACAAGTGGCACTATAGTTGTTGGGAGCACCAAGATTTAAACTGCAGCAGCAGCTGACTGCAAAGAGCTGCTGGAGAGAGAAAGCTGCTTCTCTCGGTGAGGACCGGGAGACTGTGGAACCACGAGGAGTTCCGAGGAGCCATCTGGCTCAAAGAGAGAGAAGTGGAAAGCTGTCTGCGAGAGAAGGAATGCTGCCAGAGTGCCAGAAGCCAGCACAGGGCTCCTGGGCATTGTCAGGTTTTCAGCAGCCGCGTTTGCCTACCCAGAGCCTGACACAAAGCAGATGGGCCCAGCAGGAACTGCTGTACACAGAGGAGCCGAGGAACAAAGACAGTGCAGCCAGGAGAAATACCCAACAACCATAACCGGCTTACTGCGAAGGAAACGGAACACGCCAGCAAGAACCAGTGAGTCCCCAGAAGGGAAGCAGGGACACCGGGGCATATTGGCAGAAATTACAAGAGAGAATAATTGGAAACAAAGCAAAGATGGCAATTGAACAAGAAGGAACTTGTGAGCATTTTATTTTTAAAGGGAAACCAATCAAAAAGTAAGACACTTTCATGAATGTCAATGTGTACAATATACATTTAAGAAAAGCCCTGGCAGGATAGTTTTCCAGGAGGATATAGAGTTAGATAAAGCAGACCCAAGAAGATATTACGTTAGAAAGTGGGTGCAAGATCGGCATGAATAAACGTGCTGCCAAGAGAAATATACCATGCAATTACAAGTGTGTTTAGGAAAGCCCTGGCAGGAGAGTATACCAGGTAACTTCAAGTCTGTTTAAGAAAGCCCTGGCTGATAGGTACATTTTAGAATTGTAAAACACATTGTCGTTCCGTGACTTTACAAACTTTAATGGGTCAGAATCTCTACACTACAATGACCATTCCTGATAACGAGGTGATTAAAAAGGGAAATCTCGATAGCAAGTGTGCCTAACAGATATTGTGTAAATACAAACAATTTGAATAATGTAAGAATTATTAACAATTCTTTTCTGTACTTAATCTCTAGATATTACACAAAGAGTGAAGAAATACATTTCGCAAGAGATATTTCTCCTATTGTGTTGATTAAATAATCTATAAATGACAAATAGAAGATTACATTTTCTTTATAATTGAATGTTGGTGAGAACTGTCCAATTGCAGGATTTCTTGAAATAAGAAAAATAACATACTTAAAACAACCTTACTAAACCTTTGACTGTTTTCAGTTAGGAACGTGTGCAGGGGACGGGAGTGTCCACTACCTTAGGACACTGTATTTGTTCAAGAGAAGCATACCAGTCAGGTACAAGTGTGTTCAAGAAAGCCCTGGCAGGAGAGGCATACCAGGCAAGTGTCAGTGTGTTTCGAACAGAAAATCCAACAGAAAACCCTAGTAGAGAAATACACCAGGCAGAGATAAACTAAACAGCACATAAGAAACAAAACGCTAAAAAAGGGCCCTGAGAAGGATATGTCAGGATCAGGAAAATGGCGGGGTGAAATCAAAGAGAAGAGGAGTGAAAACCTGGCTGGGGAATGTACCAGGCACCCTGACACAAGCGTGTTCACATAAGAAAGCCCTGGTAGGGATGTACTGGAGGACAAAGCGATCTCTGAACGGGCCCATGAGATTCAGAGCTTGCCCCCCAGCACCTTTAAACAAGATAGCCGCACCATGAAGAGCATGGGGTGCGGGATTCACTTACTACATCACCAATCAATGAGGACAGATCAACGGTTTCTCAAAGGGAAGTCTGTTTAATGACCAGTACAAAAAATGGGGAAACAAATGGTAATCAACAGTGATGCGATCGCCTGTCTCTCTTCAACTTCCAAATTCTTCATTCACACAGCAATAGTTATATCCAAAAATCGTCATCATTGACGTGTAACACTTATAAGTTTATCCTGCAATTCTATTGGTTGGAAAAGGTAACTTAAGTGTAGGTGCTATATCTGTATATGGTAACAAAGCGTAGCAATTGGATAACTCTTAATGGGTGGGCGTCTACACCCATCCCTCTACATCACTTGTGATAGACGTCACTACAAGCACGATGTCTAATTGGTTCTACAACTATCGGACCCTAGATTATTCGGTCCATTGTGATTGGGTGGGTTACACCCCTAGGCATAAATCTATACTTTAATTAGCAGCATGCAGAATAGACACGCAGGTGGCTTGTGCCCCAAGATTCACCCTACCTCCCTTCCATCAATCAGTAGGGCTATGTGTCTATTAGTTGGCTGAGGATGGCCTCGAAACTGTAGCTTCTTATCTGTGAAAGTTATGCCATCCGCAGGTTCTGGGTGACATCAGACGTTGGTACCTCTTCGCCCTTGGCTGGTCACGTGTCTGTTCACAGTGAATCTGCTTAATTTTCTTTGTATTCGTGTATTTGATTCTCCCGTAGCTTAGCCACCTGCCTGGGGCTTCTTTACCTCGACCTTCACTGGCGGGTTCTATGCTCTGAAGTCTTGATTCTCCGGAGCTGCCGCTCTCCTCCCTTCCTTAGGTTGACCCCAAATTCCCAAGCATGAGCTACTTCTCACTAAATTTTGATTCCACTCTTCCCTTTGGCTTTGGCTGGAATATGAATCTTGGCCTTGCTAGCCCTTTGCAGCCTGGGCTTAATTCTGCTTTTACAAAATGGAGTCACACTTGTATAATGTGCTTTATTGAGGTAGATATATAGTTGGCGCATGCCACTCTATTCTTCTACTAAGCATTGCAAGCAGTATCGTTCTTAGCTTCTTGCGTTCCGAGCCTATTTACAGGCACTTAAGTCAGTTACATGTGTTTATTTCACTTATTGTTTGCGTTTCTTTATATTCACCTCTTTTCTCTTACACGTCCATTATAACTTTATTCCTAACGTTTCACCCTTGTGTGTCAATTTTCGTTCGTCGTTTATGTTCATCTATACGACTGTCCAGGTTCTTATGTCATCACCATTTGCCTTCCATTAAGGCTCTTTGGGTCTCTTTGGGGACAGTCTGTAAGTAGTCTTCATTGCGTGTTAACTGCTGGTACGGTTGTCTCAGTGGGTACCGGGCTGCCCAAGGTTGTCTGGTTATAGGCACTTCAACAGGTAGTGCTCTTCTGATGTGCACTGGGCAGAGTACTAGAGATGCTCTCTGTTGGCTCATTTGTTCCTCATACGTCACATACTTTGGCGAGTATGATCCTGGTACCTACACCCCCCCCTCTGGTCGGTTCATCGACCACTTCTGCAACCTCCTTTGGGTTCGTCTTACTTGGTTCTTCAGTATCTTGATTATCGTTTTCTGGGTTTGTACATGATGGGTTGAACGTGTGTGTCTTTGGAGTCCATATCATTATCACTCCTTTTAGACTTCCTGCTGTTTTTACAGGTTCGTCTTTGTTCCAGGTCATAAGCTGACATTGTCCATTTGGGCTGCAATAGATCCATTTTCCTTCGTACCTTTGTCGTTTTCTGGGATACACAAACTTTGTTCCTTCTGGCGCAAATTCGCTGGCCTTCACAAAGTTTCTTATTTCTTCATCAGTTAGGTCTCTGGGCTTTCATCCTGGTTCAACATCGACTATGACCTTCATCCCAATGACTTCCTTTGCAGTTTTCTGGCATTGTGTGATGATTATTTTGAAAACACTAAATCCCAATAGTATCATCAGTAGCAGGGCTCCCAGAAGCTTGAGTATGTCCGCCATCCATTGTGGGATCCATGAGAATAATGCTCTGAACCAGGTGTCATCATCTACTCCATCAGTTTCATCAGTCATCTGGTTCTGCAGGTTTGTTAGTATGCTTATGGCCTCTGTTAAGTTTCCATTTTCTTCATCATCTGAAGGTATAAATGTGCAGCAAGATTCTCCGATTTTTGCGCAAACTCCTCCATCCATCGCTGTGATCATGTCAAGTCCATAGCTGTTCTGTAGGGTCATCAATCGGATTGCTCTTAGTTGTTCTTTGATTGTGTTGAATCCTTTTATGGTGGTGTTAATGGTCTGCAATAACTTCCATCTGGTTATCTGCAACCATTTCATATTTACTCCTACTTGGATGTGTGGCAAGAGTAGTGTTGTGAATACTGTTGGGGTGAGGCTAAACAGCCTGTGTTCATATGGGATTGCCTAATATGCTTCTTCTGATTTGGCAGAAAAGTAATTTTCCCTCTTCATTCGGGACACCAGTTCCACAGACCTCCTTTTCCTTAAGTGCGCATCTGCTTTCGGGAAACTGTCTATACTCAGGTCACTTTTCGGGATCGCTAATGCAGGAACATGGACGTTCACTAGTGTGCATATGCCTCCCTAGTCTCTTGGCGGTCTTATGTATGCTTTGGATCCGGACGCCCAGTAATGGTTCATAATAACTGCGGTCCCCTGAGTCATACCGGGAGCTTCAAAGATTAATCCGCAGTTTTGATTCTCTCCCGTCTTCCTTGTGCTATTGCTTCTGAAGCACAATTTCAGGCTTTCCAGTGGTACTATTTGCAAGGGTCCTCCTCTGTCTTCGACCCATGTCAACAACTTTACCATTTTCAGCCATAGAGGTTTGCATAATCTCTGTGAATTCTTTATTGCTTCCTTGCAGGCTCCAAGGACCATCCACGCTTGGCATATCACCACTCCTGCTTCCCATCCATCTGGGGATAGCACTGTTCCCCAAATCTGCATTTGGTTTCTATTCTTCCAATTTTGGGCTTTTTCTGGAGTTTTACCTTGGACGTTCAGTCTCGGGTTAATTTCCCATCTTGTGCCTGCTCCTTTCGCGTCTGGTTTTGCATACCTGATCACATGATTCCTGTTATGAGCTCTGTTTCTTGTCTTAATGTCCTGGATATAGTCATCTTCATCGGGATATGCTGTTTCTGTTGCACATATCAGTATGGCATCTTTTCCCATGGACTGTCCTCTGGTGTTGCACATTGCTACGTGTGACAAGCAGTGTGCTGTCGGGACATCAATTTCTACAGCTACGAAGATCTTGGATTTTCCCATGCTGTACGGTAGGAGTGCGCGGATGTAGCATTCTCCTTCAGCTTTTCTTCTTCCGACCTCTTTCATGTGTTGGTACCAAATGTTATTTCCTAGATGTGCTGTACTGTCCAGGTAATCGTTCAGTTCACTTTTGTCTTCAAGTGGGCTTCTCTTTATTCTTAGTATCTTTCTGTAGTCTGCCATAACTACATCTCTAAACGCGTCAGTGTGGGTTTTCATTGCTGGAGGACTCTTGGGCATGCTTGTCAGTAAAGCAGGTTTCATTGGCTGTATCGCTGTGATAAGACGTGGTTTCGCAATTTTCTTCCTCTCCTCTTATGTCCTTTCGTGGGGCTCCTTCAACCACCTGTGTATCATTTGCCCGACGTATGACTGCGTCTTGGGCCTGGTGCTTGTTTCCTGTGTTGGAACTGGAACTCTAGTCTCTGTAGTTTTATTTTCCAGCTCCTCGTGTAGTTTCTTTGCTTTAGCTATAAATGGGAATAAATGATCTATCAGCATTTGTGTCTCTGCAGTGAATTCTCTCGTAGCCGCTTCTGTCTTCTCGAGGGTTTTTGCTATATCTTCTTTAGTTGGTCTTTCATTTGCTTCTTTTCGGTCGCCCTTATTATTTTCAGGGACTGGTTGTTTGGTGGGCAGTCTAGTAATTTCTGTTGCCATTGTTCGAGGTTCTGCAGCCATTGACACTTGCCCTTGTTCGTGTGCATTCAGTGTATGTGCGTGTGTAGTGGTCAATGCTACATTTTCATTCATTCCGTGCTGACCCTGTCTCCAGCTTTTCTCTTCATTCGTTACCTCAAGTGTGTATGAATCGCTGCTAATTACATTCAATTTTAGTTTGTTTGCCTTACCATCAGATTTTCTTGGAACCGGAATGACTATATAGGGTCTGGGTGATTTTGTGGGATTGATGCGTACATTATCTGGTGGGTGCACTGAAATTGGAACGCTTCGTGCACCAATAAAGAATGCAGTTCTGATAGTTAGAGACAGAAAAACAATAATAATTACTATGCATATACACATAACTGTGCGATGCGACAATTTGCAGCACTTTCTTCCAGGAAAGTGGGGTCACCCCTCTGTTTGTGGGAGGACCAGGTTACTGTTCTGGGCCCCCATCTCAATCATGTCACTGTCAGTGTTTACTTCCTTTCACTTTACTCCATTATTGTCTCTCGGAAAGTTTGCAACATAAAGTGTCTTGTGCTTCGTGAGTGTCCCCCCTCTCGAGGGTGGTGATTGTCCCTGGTTATGGGATACAGTTCCCTTGCTAGACTGTGGAAAAAGATTAGACTATCCCCTTTGGTGAGTCACATTCATTATGCATATTCAAAATAAGTAAGTTCCCAATGCACTCCCCGAATCTGCTTTACTCCTGAGGACATGCTGGAACCTGTTCAATGCGGAAAAGATGGAAAAGGTGGTATCATTCGAAATTAAACAAAAATAAAAATAAAATAAGAATAAAAAATAAAAAATAAAACACAACGGTGAAGTACTCTTCTCTGCTCTTCTCGATCTGTCCCTCGGCGAAAGATGAAGAACTGTGTCTCTGTCTCTTGGATCTGTCCCTCGGCGGAAGGATTCACTGGAATCTCTGTAAATATTATCACTGAAAGTTGGACAGCTCCACCTGGAGCATGATCCCATGGAGGAGTGTTCCCATGTGTGCCACATTAGCTGGATCTCTCATGAAGGTGATGACGTCAACCTCGGCAGGTCTCCCCACCATTTCTGGGTAGTCAGTGACTAGACGGAATAGGACATTGTGGGCCATCCTGCTGTCCTCGGGTGACAGGGACATTGTCCTGCTTTACTGGTTTCGAGATCATAGGCCTTTCTTTTGACGTGAACAGTCTTTACACTTTCCTGCTACGTGGATTGCCACTATGTAATTGAGCTTGATCCACAGTTGGTTCAATTGTTCAGTGTTTCTTGTGTCTCTAATGTAGGTTAGAGTGTCCGTGATTCTCCCGACTAGTCCTGGACACTCCTCTATGATACGAAAGAAAAGCGTATAAGTGAGTTCATCAATGTTTACCTGTGGCGGAAGCATTTGTGTCCTTATCACTGTGTTTGGGTAATTCCGCGAAGGCTTCCGCGATGACAGTCAGTAGTTGCCAGATTATTATTTTTTTTGTTGGCAGGATCTTGAATAAAGTCTGTGACACTGGTGACTCTCCCTACGAGTGACGGATATGAAATTACCACTAACTGGAATTTAGTGAGTACATCACATATGAGATTTCTGCTGGGAGATACCATGGGATCTGCACCCAAAGTCTTGGTGTCGGCTGGTTCAGGATACTGTTTTATGCTCCTAAACAAAAAATCTTTGCTCTCATTCTATAAAAGTCTTATTTTCCAATACTGCTCAAATATGGTTTGATTCAAAAGTTTGTATTGTCTCTGCGTTGTGGCTTAGTTTGCCAGATTCTCTTCTTTACCCTGCAATTACGATGCACAGAGTGTCCATTGCTTAGAGGAAAGGTCCAGTTTAGAGCCACAGTTTTTTAAACAGAATTCATTTTGTCTTGGCTTTGCTGCTCATGCGTCCTTCTTCCTCGTCATGGCTCTCGTCTGCACGTGCTGAGGTTCTTCCCCGTTGTCTGTAGGTTCTTCGTGGTGGGGTGCAGCTAGAGGGATCTTGCCAATATAGGGTTTAATGTCATTGAGGAGGATCCATGCTCTCCTGCCCTGCAGTTTGACGTCAGAGGGAGTGCAGTCCTCTACGATGAATGGGCCATTGAATCTTGGCTCGTCCCACCTTTCCCTTGTGTGGTTTCTTACCAGCACTGCATCACCAGGGAAGATGATTGGCGCACATAGACCTTGAACTGTGTCTGTTTCAGCACTTCCTGCTGGGTCTTGTGTTGTGCTGCACCCTTTTCGTTGTCGCTGTACTTGGTCTGTAACAATAAGAAGGCTTGATGTCATGCAGCTCAGATACTCCGATAATTCGGTCCCCAGGGCCTCTCGGGTTGGCTGGACATCACATCTAGCTCTATCTCGAGAGGTAAGGGGGTCCTCATTCTCCTTCCCGTGACTATCTCGTGCGCCAATGCCAATGCGAGTGGTAGACAGTGCAGCCATCCCTTTTTTAGAGTAAGCTTCAACTGGGCTATCCTCTCTTTTAACAAGCCATTGAGCCTCTCACAAATACCGTTACCTTCCGGATGATACGCAGACGGGAACTTGTGCTTTATACCAAGCAACAAGCTGAATTGTGCGAAGACTGCGTTAACAAAATGAGCCCCATTATCTGACCTCATCACCTCACACACCCCCCATCTAGGGAACACTTCCCTCAACAGAAATTTGGCAGCACAGGTTGAGTCTGGGTGTGTACATGGACCTGCTTCTATCCATCTAGAGAATGGACACACCACTACAATTAAGTACCTGTACCCATTACATACTTGAATCATGTCAACATAATCAACATGCAGGTGCTGAAAAGGCCCATTTGGCCGTGGGATGACTCCTCTCACTACTTTTAATGTGTGCCCAGCAGTGAATTGCTGGCAGACTACGAAGTTCACCATGAAGAATGCAACATGCTCCGCTAAATTCGGTATAAACCAGTCTTCTGCGAGCTTTGCAGCAAGATTTTCTTTTGTCATATGAAATGTGTAGTGCAGCTGTTCCAGTGCTATCTTCAATAGGGCTACCGGCATGACTGGTTTACCAGTGCTGACTTGCCACCACAACCCATCTGAGGGGTTTAAAGAACACCCTTGGCACTTCCACAGGTTCTTTTCATCCTGCGGTGCCTCCCCTTGAAGTTCCATCAGTTGAGTCTGCCCCATATTACTATAGGCCTCTGGTGTGGCTCGAGCTACCATCATCCGTTCATGGTTGTGTGCCACTTCTACTTGCATAATCGTCTCATTTTTTGGATGACATACGCTTGGCGTCCGTGTCTGCTGCGTGATTTCCGTGTGACACAAAATCTGTCCCGTGAGTATGCGTGGCGCATTTCACGACCGCTATGCCCACTGGGAGTTGTAGTGCCTTCATAAGCCTGTCTAGTAAGACTGCATGCTGCACTGGCGTGCCTTCTGCTCGGAGGTAGCCCCTCCTTTTCAAGCGCGCTAATCCTGCATGCACTGTTGACATCACATAGGCGGAGTCACTATACACCGTTACTTCCTGGTCTGTGTGATTCTCAATGGCGAGTATCAATGTCAATAGCTCTGCAGCCTGTGCTGAATAATGAGATGGTATTCGTGCACTGACGAGTATTTGAAATTCTCTGTTTGCTATGTGTTTCATTACGGCAACGCCTGTATACCTTTGTCCATCTTCTTGGTTGATTCTCGAAGAACAGTCAATGAAGACGATCTCACCAAAGGCCATGGCATTCTCTCTCACCCTGGGGATTTCATCATAGAATTCTTCGAAGTTTGCGCAGTCATGTATCGGCTCACCATGAGTGACTGGTTCAGCTATGAACGTGGCTGGGTTTATTGTTTTACATCAAACTATTTTGATTGATGGATTTGATATGATCACCTCATAGGCAGAGGCCCTTTGAGATGTCAATGTACCTTTTGGTTCTTTCTAACGTCATGGAACAGCCCATTACAATGGTTGTCGCCTTCTCTATGGCAAATGCTGCAGCGGTTAAACTTTGTTCGCCTGGGAACTGGCCTCTCATTACTGGGTCCAGATTCCCACTGTAATACACCAGGGGCTTGTACCCCAACGAGGTTTTTTGAGCAAGTACTGCCGTCATAACATTGCCATTCATGTGCGAGAACAGGTAGAATTCCTTTGCATAATTAGGAATCCCGAGAACTGGAGCCATGCAAATTGCTCTTTTGAGTTCTGCGAAACCCTTTTCCATTGCTTCAGTCCATTCAATTCTTTCCTTTGTCGCCTGGGCCTTCTTTAGGGCCTGGAGCAAGGGCTTGGTATACGAGCTATAGTCGAAAACCCATGCTCTAACATAATTGCACATGCCTAGGAAGCTCTGCATTTGCTTTATCGTGAGCGGCTTAGCCGTGCTCATGATAGCTTTGTGAGATTAACTGGCCTATGTATAGTACCTCTTGTTGACAGTATTGTAACTTTTCCTTGTCAACCTTGTATCCTTTCTCAGCCAGTATGGTCAGTAGCTGGATAGAATCGCGCCTGCATTGCTCTTCAGTGGTGCTGCAGATCAGAATGTCATCCACATATTGCAAGACAACACTGTCTACTGCAATATTGCTTAGGTCCATTTGCAGGACTCTGTTGAAAATGGACGGGGACTCACAATGTGTGGCAATCTCGTGCTTTTCAGACGCATTTGTCTGAATGTAAATGACGTCAGATCTTGCTAGTCACGGTGTAAAGGGATTTGAGAAAAAGGCATTTTTCAAATCAATCACCGTGAAGTATTTCGCCTCGATCGGTATGTTACACAAGATCATAGATGGATTAGGGACTATAGGGAACTCGACTTCAACAATATCGTTTAATGCTCTTAAATCCTGGATTAAATGCCACGACCCTCCCTTTGACTTCTTGATGGGGTAAATCACCGTATTACAGGGTGATTCTGACGTCACTAGGATGCCCTGATCCATCATGGCGGAAATTGTCTTTGCGATCGATTCGTCTGCTTCTCTGGACATGGGATATTGCCGCGCTCTTGGTAGAATCCCTCCTGGTTTCAGTTTAATTTTCACTTCTCCTACTCCTTTCTGGAGGCCTACGTCATAGGGTCCTGTAGTCCATACTGAGACAGGCACCTGGGCCATATCGTCGTCAATGTATGCGGGGTGGATCAGCGCCAACATCATTCTCTGAGGCACTTCTCGTTTGATCATTTTGACCCAGAATATGAGACTTACTTCCACCCTGGTCTCTTCCAAGTCAGGGTACTCTTCGAACAGAGTGTCGTCTGTGACGTCAGTCACTCGGTACCCTTCTTCAATGGCGATAATTGCACACCATTGTCTGCCTTTGTCGTCGAAACCTTCGACCACTACTACTTTCCCTCGTACTGCTGCAATATGTATCGATATTGTCCCTCTTCTTCATGCATAGGTATTCTGGGCCTGACCAGGAACTCATTAGGGGTTCTCATAGTTCTATCTGCGAGGCCTGGCAATCCCGCCATTAGCACTCGCACGCCATATGCGAAGACTTCCGGTTCTAATGGTATAGCCCTCCTTGCTATGCGTCCCGAGTATGCTCTGATAATTTTGCACACGTTAGAATAATGCATTCCTGGAGTGGAGCATGCTATGCCCTCCTCTGTGAACGATATAGTCATATTCAACTTTGTCATCAAGTCTCAACCCAAAATGTTTACTGGGGTCTGACGTGAATATCGTAAAGGCACATTCATCTCACGATCTCCTACAGAGACTGGGAGATTGTCCCTAAAGGGAACTCTGCTATGAGCTCCTGTAAAACTCTGAGTATCTATGGCCTGGCCGGACAAGGAAAACTTGCCTTCTCGTATGCACGAGCGTGTTGCACCCGTGTCAACTAAGAAGGAATATTCTTTCCCCCCTATGACGACATTTACCCTTGGTTCCCTGTTAGGGACTGGTGTCACTGATAGGATAGAACACATCAGGGTCCCCAGCGAGCTGTCCTATTACATGTATAAGTTAGGTCCACTGTATGCTTGTGTATTTTCTCCATTCCCAGGGTTGTCTCCCCTTCCGGGGTTAGTGCCCTGAGACATTTGCGGTGGTGCCTGTTGGGATTGCCCTTGTGGCAGGTTCCCCATGTTCGAGGGTTGAACCCATTGATGCGCACCTTGCTGCAAGTCCGGCGCTTGCTGCTGCACTGTGTGATTCGGTGCACTGCCCTGTTGTGAGATAGCATGCGAACCTACTGTGCCTGCTCCCATTCCTTGTCAATTTTGCCACATGCCTCGGCTTCTGCACGCGCATGCCACATGCCCTGTCATACCCCATAGCCAACATAATGGTGCTGGTCGGGCTGTCTGTCCACATAGCATATCTGGATTGCCCATCTGTACATTTTGAAAGCCTCCTTGATTATTCTGGAAACCTCCCTGATTACCCTGCCATCCTCTTACTATGAATCCCCTTCCCCTCGGGTAAAATCCCACGTTACTCTGGTTATTCTGCGATGGGTTAGTCGCCTGTTGTACGTTCGATTCAGCTGGACTGGTCAGCATAGCTCCTTCAAGAGCATACTTTGAGAGTTTCTTTTGCACCAGCTTCGCTTCCTCACCCTTACAAGTTGCCTCCTTTTTCCGATTCTTTTCTTGCAGCAATCTACAGTAATGTGCAATTGTCAACTGTATTTATGCCCAAGGTTTAGCTTCTACTCCCACCAATTTCTTGAGCTGTTTTTGTACCGGTTCCGGAAACCCTCGGCACAATATATGGTAGAATGCAGGGATAGATTTCGTCCAAGATTCATGCGTTTCGAGCACCCATACGTCTTGAAAATTCTGGATATAAATCAACGGATCCTCTGACTCTTTCATTTTTCGAGTCATTATGGCTCCCGTATCGGAAGTGTCTCGGTACAATACTCATAGCGCTTTCCACACCGCTGCTCTACAATTATTAAATGGTGCTCCGTCATGGGTAGTGTTAATTATGGTTACACCAGGGTACCCAGCTCGTTTCCATACATCGTCTGCTCTCTCACCAAGTATGGCGATCAGGAGGCCTTTAATGTCCCCTATAGCTAACGTGACACCCTCTGTCATTTTTTCTAACTCGTGTATCCACTTCCCGGCTCCCGATGTCAGCATTGGAAGATTGTTTTTCAGGTTTTCTCTGTCCATGTGTGGCCATGGAATATATTGTGGTCTTAGTCCCCCCTTTTCTATTAGCAGGAATTGGAATGCGCAGTCATCCTTCTCTTTCCCCATGGCTCTCCTGTCAATTGCTGGAGTAGCATTCCCACATCGCCATCTACCTGGCAATGTCCTCAATCTGTCTACATAGGCAGGTGCTGACACCCCCCTCTGACCGTGGGATGTTCCTTCATGTTGGTCAGGCTGCGCGGCAGACTCTGATGCCCTAGATGCGGACTCACTGGCGTCTGACCATCGTACCCCTTTGTCCCTTGGGAGCCTCTTCTTGCGCCATCTCCCTTCTTTGTGTGCCTCGTTCTCCATCTCCTCACTGGAGTCGGACGCTGATTGTTCCCAGTTCACTCAACTACTTGCGTCATCATCAGTTTTGCTGATTTCTAGTCTGTCCAAAAACAGTCTCCTGCTCCCGCTACTTTGAGTGATATCTTTGGTGTAATACAGCTGAGTGCTTTCCAAGTGCTTGTCTTCCCCCTCTCCTTGAGATAGTCGCTCGAACGCCATCTCGTCATATATCTTATCGATCGTTTCTCTGATGCTTCTGGTGTCGAAGTCATCTTCAATATTGGACCTACTTGAGCTTGGTACTGAGTCGTACGCAGGAAAGAATTCTTCAATATCTCCCCATTCTACAACAGGATTGGGTTTTTTAACTTCTCGCTCCAAATTTTCAAGATCGCGTGCCCTCTGTCTACGCTTACGTTCTATATCATCGTCAGCTTCTTTGTGCTTTCTTGCTTCTTTTCTAGTCTTGTCTTCTCCTTTCCTTTCATTTCTATGATCACTTGCCCTTCTAACTCCCTCTCCTTCCTGATTCCTTATTCTCTTTTCACGTTCTCTTTGCTCTTCTTCTAAACTTCCCCGATTCTGCTTCCCCGATTCTGTCTGTACTGGTCATAGGCTGCCTTCTGTTTGCGAACAAGCTGATTTTCTTGCTCTTCGCGATATAGCTGTTCTCGCATCAGCCTATCTTTTCTTTTTATTCTTTCGTCCCTTACTTTCTTTTCTTTCTCCTTATCCCTTCTCTGTACCTCATCAGACCTCTCTCTCGGTCTCACATCATCACTTCCTTTACCATCAAGTTTCAATAATATCTGTCCTCCCATCCATTCGTCCTTTGCGAATGCTATCTCATCAGTTCCGTATTCACTTCCTTTCCGTTTCTTTCCCTCTCTCTCTTCATCGAGAGGTGCACTAATCTGTGCCTGGTCCTTCCTTTCATCATCGCGTCTCTCCCTGTCCCTCGGGATTGCAGAGGTAAGATTAATTTCCTGCTCCTTTTCCTTGCTTTCGTTAATACTGTACGTAGGTGACTCATACGCAGGGTTACTATATCCCGTAGCTGCCTTTAGCTCTCTTAGTGGGTAGAGACCCTCTGACTTACTTCCCTCGATCTCTGGCTCAGGCAGGGCTGGTAGCGCGCTAGGAGTCTCACTCCCCGCCCGTGCATACGTTTAATATCCAGTCTACGGGTGGCTCTTCCTCCTTCGGCTGCTCGTACATTTTCCAAAGTTCAAGAATAGCAAGACGTTTCTCTAGTTTTTTACCTGTATAGGTGGCATGCAAATAAGTCGTCATGTGCTGTAAGGCGGCTTTAGACAAAGACCCGTTCTGTGGCCACGGCATAAACATCTTGTGGGTGGTACCCTAAACCCACTCTGCACTATACTTCTTAAGCTTGGGTGCATGTTTAGGCAATTGCTTGGATAAGTGGGCGAGTGGGGTTATCTCTTCCATGCTTGAATTCTGTTTTCAACAATATTTTCATGCACTTTCAATACTCCCAACAAAATGAGCGAGCACCAAATACGCGAGCTCCAATCCAATCTTCTCCTGCCAAAATACACTATCATCAATTTATTCAAAACATCAATTCCCTCTTAGTTACAGAATCACGTAAAACCCAAACTTTGTATCAAACAATCACTGATAGACAATTCTTGCATGTGACATATAGCAGGACACGTACAATAGACATTTGACAGACCAGACAGACACCATCTGGACACATATATCTCTGCCTTCTAATCAATACCCCAACATGGAGTTTAAACAAACCACTTTTGTGACGTCTTTAATCGTCACAGTAGCCTAATTGTCCCCTATTATATGGGCTCTGAGTACATGTTTCTTCTGACTGCTATATTGAAGCACAGGAACAAGGTGAATCCTCTTACTTTTTTCTCTCGGGTGCCCTCCCGGTAACCTACTTTTTCTCTCGGGTGTCTTCCCGGTAACCACTGTTTTCTCTCTGGTGTCCTCCCGGTAACCACTGTTTTCTTTCGGTTGTCTATCCCGGTGACCTACTTTTTCTCTTGGGTGTCCTCCCAGTAACCACTGTTTTCCTCTATTATACTAGAGTCATTATCCCCTTATATATATATACAGTCTTCTCTACTTCTGATTATTTTATTTTCCGCCACCCTCCGTTACCTTTTCCTTTACTTGTTCTAATGTCTACAAAACTTTTGCCAAAGTATTGAGTCTTCTCGTTCACTCCCCGCTCGCATGGTTCCTCTCTGGATCTTCAGGATCACTAGCCCCTCCATCGTTATCGCCTATCCGGTCTTTTCGTCCGATCGGCTGCCCGTAGGAATGAGAAGGGTTATGCTCTGTAAGGCAGGTTCCTTCAGACCCACTGCAGATTTTATGGACTTATACTATCATTGTCCACGGGAAGCTTCTCATTCTACTCAGACGAATGTCGAAGGACTTATGATATTGCCGAAGACCTAGAGTTACTTTGTGTTGACGGGTCAATAGGTGTCTTAGTAATAATTAATCAATAGTTGATGGTCTAACCATCCTTGTCGCTACCAAATGTACTGGAGGACAAAGCAATCTCTGAACGGGCCCATGAGATTCAGAGCTTGCCCCCGGCACCTTTAAACAAGATAGCCACACCATGAAGAGGATGGGGTGCGGGATTCACTTACTCCATCACCAAGCAATGAGGACAGATCAACGGTTTGGCAAAGGGAAGTCCGTTTAATGACAAGTACAAAAACGGGGAAACAAATGGTAATCAACAGTGATGCGATCGCCTGTCTCGCTTCAACTTCCAAATTCTTCATTCAGACAGCAATAGTTATACCCAAAAATCATCATCATTGACGTGTAACACTCATAAGTTTATCATGCAATTCTATTGGTTGGAAAAGGTAACTTAAGTGTGGGGTTGGGGTGTATGCCATGTCTGCGACCTCCTCTACAGGGAAACACACCAGGCAAGGACAAATTGTAAAGTGCATTAGAAACACATCGCCAGAAGGGGTCCTGAGAAGCCTATATCAGGACTAAGTCAATGGCTATGTAAAACCAAGAACTTGATCCTTGCAGCCACAGGTAGCCAGAGAGAAGAGGAGTGAAAACCTGGCAGGGGAGTACACCAGGTATCCTAAAAGGATAAAGAACCACTTTTTTTTTAGTATCAGTTATGTTAGGAAGGAAGGGAAACTCAAGGAACTCATATCTTTGAATATACAACAAAGGGAAGAGAAATTCAGGAGAAGGGAATCACCCTCTTAAAAAAGGAACTCTATCCTTCTGGAACGTTTGTGTTGGAGTTATGCAATTATCCTTTTGAACATTTATCAATCACTCAAAGCCAAAGTCATTACCCTTTAAACCTTAGAGTTTATTTTATTAGTGTGTGCGGGCCAGAATAGTACTTTGGACACGGGACCGTTTTGTTTTGGACATTCTGACATTGATGGAGCCTTAGTTTGGGTTTTAAGTAGGAACACACTGTGAGTGCAGGGTCAGAGAGGCATTTCCCTGCCCCCTTTTTCTTTAATAAGGTATTTGCCCAAAAGCCATAAGTCTCTGCGCCCATGCCTCATTCCTGGTTCCTCACAACATACTTTCTTCTCTCACACCTCATGAGATATGGGCTCTGCTTTTTGTTTCCGTAGCATTCCCAATTCCAGAATCTAGAGTAGCTGATGGGTGATGTAGGCAGGCCTAGGAATGATACAAGGGAGGACATGTTTCTGAGTTTAACTCATTTTTATTCATATTTAACTATTTAACGTGTACATTGGAAAAATGCCTACAGAAACGAGAATAATAACCCAGAACTAATAAGGTTTGAATCTGTTAAATGGTTTAAAGGATGTCACAGCACAAAGTGGTGTTCTCCATCTTGTTTCCCACACCGTGGGATGCTGATTCCAGTAAACATAAAGTCTTAAATCTAATCTTGACAAGTATCTATGCCTTCAGGGAAACCTCAGTCTATCAGAATTAAACCCTTTGGTTTTATGTCTAACCCTATACTTCCGGGAATGCATTTCCTAATTCTTGGCCAACAAAACGTCCCACAAACCCGATCTATCAATGTCCAACCATGATAAGTAAATAAACACAACATTTGATTCGCTGGGAAACCACCTCCCGATAGTACTCCCAATTCTGATTGGACCAGAGTCTTTTAGTTACTTCATCTGACTTTTCGGCCGTCTTTTGATTTCTCTGTGGCTTTTCTCTTCTCTAGACTGCTTCAGGGTATTTATCTTCTTAGCATTCAATCATTTTTAAGGCCAGGGTATTTCCTCTTTCTATTGCCTTTGAGTTTGGAATGGAGGTTTCCTTTCCCACAACCACACATGTTTCTCTCCACGATGCAAAGGGTATTTCTGCCCCAAACAAGGCCCTTGTCGAGCAGCCAATATTGTTTCTATCCTGCCAGGGTTCTCTCCTTTGCAGGTTCTTAGGGAAAATTCTCAAAAATGTGCTACTTCCCTCCACCTTAGAGACCGCCAGCAACTTTGCTGGATTTTGAGAACTTGATTTTTTTTTTACCTGGAGAGAGTGTGACCCTTTTTCCCACTCTCTCATGTATTTTAATATGATTATATACACTGTATTTCTTTTTGGTTATGGAGTCTAACCAACTCCATAGGCATCATCTTTTATAATTGTGTCACAAAGCACCTTCAGTGCAGTACCACAGGGAAGTCTTCTAGATTTCCCAAGGTTTAATTACCTTCTCTGGGATAAACTACTGTTTCCCAAAGCAGTAAAGTGAAATTGACTTTACTTAGCATTGTACTTGCTAGATCCAGCACACCCTATCTTACAATAGAGTGCTGGAGGGATTACTTAGTATCCCCTGTGTCTAAATGCTCATGTAAAAATCTTTGTTACCCTTTCCTCAATTGACTGGCTGGTGGGAGTGGTTGCGTTTTGAACTACCTAGGTTTGCATTTACCGTGACCATTCACGGCTCCGGTAAAGTAACAGCGGGAGCCATCTTTTTCAAAATGGCGTCCAACCATCTTTGCTAAAATGGTGCCCGGTCTTCTTTTTTCGCCTGGTCTTTCTAGAAAGGTCCTTCTCAAGTGTTTCTCTGCACAACAAACCAGGTTTGGTCTCTTTCTTCATTTCGCCTTTGGCAGGGTTTCTGGAGTGAAAAGCACATCTAGCTCAAGAGTGTCTGGGGTAGGCAGGAAGTGAGGGAGGTGCCTGAAACTCCCTGTGCTTAGTCTCCTGTGGTGATTGGCTGGCTGACTGTCTGCTGGGTGAGTGACAGCTAGGCTGGAATGAAAGGGAGAGAACTGAATAAAAGGCGAGTCTTTTGGCTTGGAAGGCAGAGTCGACCACTGGACGTCGGAACTGAAGAACAGCTTATAGAGGACGCTTGCCGCAAATCCTGGACCGTTGGTTTGCCCGGTGAATCCCTGCTGCAGTGATTACTTGCCAAGTTCTCTTCGACAGAGAAGCCCCTGCAAGGACGACTTCTCCCTTTGAGTTGGTGGGACCAATCAACTGCAAAGTAAGCCACCTGGACACCTATCTCGGAGCTGGTTGAATTTCCTCAGAGTTGCTGCAGGAACCACATAGCCAGGGAGAGGGACACTAGAATGTGTGCGTTACTTTTAAGCTGGCCTAAAGATTTGGAAGATCCTCCGGACTCCCACGAAGCAGGACTGACCAAGGCTGAGCCCCCTCAACAGAGTGCGGGATCCCAGAAGTGAGGACAGTCCACCTTGACAGACAGGAACCGTGCTTATTGCTATTTGCTGTACCGCAAGGAGCTGAAACGCAAAACACCAACTGAAAGTAAAGTTTGCCGGTTGGCAGTTTTGACGGTGCCAGTGTAGTGCAAGAATCCCCCAATGTCCTCCCTATTGTCCCCACGACTGAGTCCCAGGAACAGTGAGATCTGCAGAGCTGCACAGGAACAGAAGTCACCAGCTGCACCTCACCAGCTGCACCTTTTATTCTTTACCAAGGTACTGTAAAACAAGTCTAAGAGAATTTACCTCTTACTGTAGAAGTGCTTGTAACTTCCACAACTCAAAAGTCTAATCAGTTTGTGGCCCTACATTTGATTCTTCTTTTCATCAAAGACTCCTAAGCACTCGTACAGAGACTTTTTCATTATTATTTGAAGTACTTTACCCTATCCAAGACATTTGCCCATTGATTTTGGCTTAGCCTATTGAAATTACTCTTCTAGTGAACTTTAAAAGTATCTGCACTGCTTAAGAATATTCTTGGTCTCTTGTGTTCTAATAACCTTTGCCTTTTGCCAAATTTTAAAGAGTATTCTGAATGCCAACAGTAAGGTATTAATGTCGCCAGCACCTTTGTTAGTGAAGTTACCTGTACTGTACCTGTAGGTTGTGTCTGTGAGCCATCCCGAAAGGGCCTTGTCTGATTCAGAAATTCAAAGTGTACAACATTGAAGTATATTTGTGTCTTACTATTCTATTGCTCCTTCTAAAGAAGGCTTTATAACTGACTGAAAAATACAAATACATTATTAATTGTTCATGCAAGAAACCTTGAGTGTAAGAGTTTATTTGAATACCTGTAACTGTGAATCTTTGTGTAACTCCATTACAGCTCACTTTTCCCCTCTTGAGATAAGCCTGACTGCTCAACACGCTACCAATACTTTGTAGTACAAGCTTATACCAAAGGTTGGGGTGCCTATACCTGTAGTCATAGTTGTTTGTAATGTTCCCAGAGGGTACTGCATTCAAACTTTGCCTAACACAGGTTGCAGAGTTTCCACTGGATAATTGGCAGCAGTCAAGCAACCTCTTTCCTGATATCAGTCTCCACATTGCCAGAGGAAGTGGTGAGTAGCATGTCTGCTTCTTCCCATCCTGTATCCTTATCTGGCTTCCACCACCCATTTCTTTACACCTTGGGTGGTGGTTGCCTTTGTAGGCCGATCTAGGATTGGTCTTTCCCTTGACTGAGCGGCCCATATCAGGTTTCCTGATTGTCTTCTTCTCCACTGGGTTCTTAATTGGGTCTTGATACTAGTATTCTATTCCCTTCGTATTGGGTATGCAGTAAATTAGCTATGTGATAGTTAAATGCTGTCTCCACATTTCTGAGTATGTGCTATGCCATCAATGCCATCTTGGAATGTCCTGTCTGTGTGTTTTCACTGTTCCGCCGTTCCCTGTGGTTGCCTGTGTTTGTCGGGTGAGAGCGTGTGGCATTCCTGCCTGACCGTGTGGTCCATTGTCATCATGGATTATTTCTTTTACTCTGGTACACAATTATGCTGCCTCTCCTAAGCGTTTGCAGCTGTAGTCTGAACTGGCCCAATCAGAGATGGAGGCTGTTGGGGCTTGTACTCCCATTACACTGCTTGAGAGGCTGGCATTTTCTGATGAGAAAATATAATGCTGCATCTCAACGGGTGTGGCAAGCCTAGGGAATCCAGATATTTGGAGGCACATTGGGTAGCAGCTGGACCCACCCAGTTCCCTGTGGCTCGACCCCCTCCTAGCAGAGAATGAATAGTACCTGTAATTTACCACATTGATGCAGCTGGTCGGTAACTTTCTTTATTTAAGTCAGAAGTCCCTACAGTTATGATCTTCTTAGAGAAAAACTCCACTGCACCTTTGGTCGAAGCCCTAACTGGAGTTCCAGTGACATCAAGACTGGCTAGCATATGTCAAACACTTCAGTGTTTTAGAGTCAGAATCAAAGAGCTCTGAAAAAGTTAGATCCTCTCTGCTCTACAGGGGGGTACTACACAAACTTATAGACCTGCTTCCCCACCACCTTTGAGGGTACTGAAGACGTGGTACTCCAATTAGACCGCAGTCTTAATGAATGAATGAACAGGAGAGCATGAGTGAACAGCGACCCAGTAAGCAAAATAAATGCAGCAAGAACATTTAAAATATGGCAAGGATGTTTGTAAACCCATGCAGCAAGGAGCATTTGACTTCTATTGAAAAACAAGAAAAAGATAAACATAGGGTGAGCGACTGGTGCGTCTAGTATGGCCAGGCGGGCCACTTTGTGCGAGACAGCCGGCGAAAAACCCAAAACCCTTTTCAGGGAAAATCCATGCCTCAGAAACCTAAGATGTCCAGTCAGTGGGCCCTTTCCATAATAAAGCTCCATGGGCCTCATCATAAGTCTGGTGGTAACCCTTAAAAGTGGCTGAAATGGAATTAGCGCCGCCAATACCGCTCCGCCGGATCATGAGTCGGCACAAATACCGGCGACAGTAAAATCAGCTGGCGCTATTACAGACGACGCTATCACAGCCGGCGCTAGTACATCCGCATCACAAGTCCATGTCTGGCAGTATTAGCACCGAAAACTAGTGCTCATACCGCTGAAAACATGGCGTAATTAACTACAGCTTCTAGATGAAGGTAAATGAACACATGTGCCTGACATGAAACCACAGGTGATCCCACTCCACCCCACAGTGCTACATAAGGCACAACCCTAACCCAAACACTGTTTCCAACACCATGCTGCCACTAGCCACTGTGTGCTGAGACATGCAGCTGCTCGTGCTGCGGCTGGAAGTAGAGAGGCAGGACACTAATTCCTCAGAACTGGCACCTTCCAGTGCTCAGTGTCCATGATGCACGGCATTCCACAGCCCACATTCTGCGCAGTGTTGGACCAGGTGCTCGAAGCCCTCCTGCAGCAAGTGCAAGGCCACATCTCACTGCCTACTACCCCAGCCCCTGTCAATGCCATAAAGGCACAGTTGTATGTTGTTGCCCAAATGCCAAATGTGATTGCTCCCCTGGACTGTACCCATGTTGCACTGGTGGCCCCCCAGGCCCACGAAGCAGTGTACCATAACTGCAAGCACTACCTCTCTCTAAAGGTACAGGTGACCTGCAACCCCAACCTGTACATCGCCCACTGCTGTGCCTGCTACCCTGGATCCACCCACAATGCCATGGTCCTATGGAACAGCATACTGCCAGGAGACAAGGAGGGACACAGAAGAAAACACCTGGATAGTGGGTGAGTAGAAAAGCCAGCACACGTGCGCTGTGAAGCACATGCCCAAATGGGATGGATGCAAATAACTACACAAAGGATGGCATGACAAGCAAATGCGTATTCCGTACTTGACCACCTCCCACACCAACATCACAGTACAGGCCCGGGAGCATGCACATGTCGGACTTACTTGCATGGAAAACCTGATGTACACATACAGTAGCAACTATAATCACAACATGACTGCAGGTACCACAATGCAATATGCATTTACCAAAGCAATGTTGAAAAATTGTCCCATCGCCTCACTTACGAATAACCCTGCCTGTACCACAGCCAAGTACCCATCTGCACCCAGCCCACAATGCCCACCCGTTGACACCAGACGCCCAGCGATGGCCCATGGAGAACACAGCATGCCACACGCACCGTGTAAATACACTGCCACATGACAGCCACCATGCCCACTGCACATGTCACCGACATACACCTTATGTAACACATGCAGCAAAGGAACATGGTGCATGTGAAGTACAAACAATGCATGACATGAGAGACGCTGCATGCACAGGCATACAATAGACGCATGCTGTGAAATGAAGGCCCATGTGCATGCACGAGTAGTCCATTGTCCTGATATTGTGTAAGTCCACACCTTACACCGTGACTAATGCCTGTGCCTCCCCCCATGCATGTGACTCTGAATACCCAATGCTGCCCTGGCTAATGACCCCTGTGTGTGATCCACATACTCCGCAGGAGAATACCTACAACCATGATCACAGCAGTATAGCGGCGACCGTGTTTCCCTTGATGGTAGAATGGCATGCCAGGGACTGATAGACAAATTCTTTTGACACCTTCACTTTAAGCAATTCATGCACGACTGCGTGACACCAACTCAACCATTAAACACGACAACGACACAATCAGGAATGTCCTCGCAATTGATGAAGGTCAACCGTGTTTATTGAATGCAGTGCCCCAACTGTCCACCAACGCCCCAGCACACTATCCCTCCTCCACCTCCCAACACCAACTTCCCAGCACACTATCCCTCCTCCCCCCTCCCACCAGCAACTCCCCAGCATGCCCACCCATGCTAATCAGTGTCTCAGAGTCAATTGCTGGGAAAAACCAACCAACTAGGTCCACTCTGCGACTACCAATCAGGGTTCTGTGCCAAATATAGCACAGAAACTACCACAATTCAGGTGATAGACAACTCACTACATCTTACAGAGGTGACTCCTGCCTCCTCATCCTCCTCAACCTTTCATCAGCGTTCGTCACGGTCGACCACCCCACGCTCAGCTCGATCCTCGCCACAGGAATGGGCCGGACAGGAAAAGTTCTTCACTGGATCTCCTCGTCGACAGATTCCAAGCCATCCAAATGGGACAGTTAAAGCCCAAACGCCTAAATATATCTTGTGGCATGCCACAGGGCCCTATTCTCTCACCCATTATCTTAAACCTTTATAAGGAGCCTCTGAGAAACCTCTTAAATTATCCCAGCATCTCCATCCACCAGTACGCTGATGAAACATAGTTGTACCTTTAGGTTACTGGCCCTCAAGACATCTCTCATTTCCGCTGCTGATTGGACACCATCCAGACCTGGATGTCATCTGCCTACCTCAAACTCAATCCCCCTAAAACTGAGTTTATCCTTATTAGCCCTCCTCCATAAAACAGAGCATCGAAAACTGGCTCGACAACATGAACCTAGACGGCTGACTGACTCAGCCAAATCCCTAGGCTTAATTGTCCATAGCGGTCTCTCCCTCCAAAAGCATGGGGCCAAGAAAGCCCAAACCACCGGTCTCCAAATCTCCACACTTAGGAAAATCAAACCCTTCACCCCCCCTCTAACTTCCGTACAGTAGTCCAGGCACTGGTCATCTCACACATTGATGGGATAAGCCCCTCCTCGCTGGGTTCCCAGCCCTGTACCTGGTTCCCCTCAAAGCTGCCCATCACAGCGCAGCCCGTCTTATCATGGGCGACCGTAAATTCGACCACATCCCCCCCATCCTGAGTGATCTCCACTGGCTCCCCCTCCCCACCAGGATTCTCTTTAAAGCTGCGTGCATCACATACAAAGCAGTCTCCAATGAAACGCCATCTTATCTGGCAGACAAACTCCATATCTCAGGAGGCACCCGCCCCTCCCAAGGCAGGACCATCAAAAGGTTAGAGTACACGCTTACCCATAAGTAAAGGACCCGAAAGCAGTCCTTCTCCTGCTCTGCCCCATCCCTCTGAAATTCACCCCCCCTTGGAGGCTTATACTGCCCCTTCCATCATGCAGTTCCACAAAATCATGAAGATATGGCTCTTTCATCGCTTCCTCCTCCAGGACTGAAACCCGGACAATCCCCCACAGTATTGCGTTACTGTTAAACACTCTAGCTCGAAACTAACCTCTGGCTTCTCCTGAACTCCGTAAAGTGCTCCACTGCCTACTGTCCAGGTTTCACGCTATAAACAATAAAATTAATAAAATAAAAAGGGTATGTGGCGAATCCCAGGATGTCGTTACTGCTTTCATAGGGGAATCTCCTTCCCATGAGACCAGGGAAGCGAGGCCTCTACCCGATAGTCCCCCTAGGGGTGGCGCTCAGCAGGTGAATCTCATGGGAGGGGAAACCTCCTTTGGGGCCACTGACGACCATATCAGGAGAACGCAGTATCCCCACCAATCACCTGACCCTAGACCCCCCTTCCTACAATAACTCCACCTCTCCGTCACCTCCTCCTGCTTCACCCCTACCCTCATACACCATGTTCTTTTGTAGCCCAGCAAATGTAGAAAGTGCTCAGACAAGGAAGCTCTCTAGTGAGTTGCAACCTCCTAACTCACTTAGTAATGAGACGAGGAGGAGGTGCGGAGCAGTGCAGAATACTTATCAGAACCACTTTGACCATTATACTGGTTACTGATACCGATTGGAAGAAGCCACATTAAAAGTAAAGAAGGAATTGATGGAGTGTCAAGCATTCCCTGGAAAGGTCGTGTGAGCAAACACAGACCAGGAGTGAAGGCGAAAGCTGACCGGGATGCCGAAAATGGAGGGAGAGAGTCTGAGGCACCATACGGCCAGCAGGCGGGCTGAAACTCCAGGCATCCCTGAGACCCGGAGAGCATGCAGGGAAGCAACCGTGCTGCCAGGAAGGAGAAGACAACTGAGCCACTGCATAGCGAGGGACACAACCGGAGCCCGCAACTAAACCCATCTGCCTCGGCAGAGCCGACACCTGTGCAGACTGAGGAGCTTGAGGCCCAAGGAGATGGTGGCACAAACTAAAACACTAGGAAAAGAGGGTCTGGGATGCTGAAACTGTTAGAGAACGAGTTGAATGAACTTGGGCTTTTGGTAAGACTTGTCAGGAGAGTGAACTGAGCCTAAAAAATGGGAAACTAAAGTTGGAATTGCGATCCTGGGGCTCACACTCACATAGAGAGAACTGTAAAGCCAAAAGACAGTCCATGTGGTACTTGGCAGGCAAGTAAATAAGGTCTGTGGTGAACACCATAGCCTGGGAGTGCCTCCTGGCTGTTCTTCTTCATTGCACTACCTGGTGGGAGGAAACCAGGGTCAGGGACCCACCAGAGCTTAGGGAGTGCATGCAGGCTGTTCTTCTTTGTCGCAGTACCTGGTGGGAGGTAACCAGATCTGCCAATCAGGGACCCACCACAGCTTAGGGAGTGCATCTTGGGAGGATAGCTCAGGGGCAACGTACTCGCCTTGGAAGCAAGACGACACAGAGCAACACAGGTTTGATCCCCCAGTCCGTGCTTAGAAACCTATGGGTATTAAGCGCGTTATAAATAACCTATCGTATCCAGGTGGTTCTTCTTCATCCCAGCACCTGGTGGGAGGAACCTAGGTCTGCCAACCGGGGTCAGGGAACCACCACAGCTTGACAAGTGCCTCCATGCTCCTTGCAGTCACTGTTAGAAGGAAAACCAGGTCTGCCAACCAGGGTCACAGATGACCCGCTCCAATTTGGAAACACATCTAAACTCCTTTTGTTTTTGCAACTGTGTCTGTTGATTGGTGAAAAGGAACCAGGATCGCCAATCAGGATCGTGGACGCAGGGAAAGAAAAGAAGCCTGAAAAGGACCACCAAAGGGGACAGAATCTTGCTACACTTTATTTTTTCAAGAAGCCTGAACAAGGCCGGGGAAAGGGAGATATTCCCCAATACTTCAAGGTCTAAAGATTTCAGAACTGTCTTTCATCTAGGGGAAATATACCACTCCCATGGGATAGAAAGAACCCTTTTTCCGTTTTTATTTTTATTGGTCATTTGTATGGCGCTTATACACAAGTGTTTCGAGGTGCCACAAGACAAGATGGGGCTGGGGGTAGACATGGGGATCACAAAAGTACAACAACAAAAACGGTTATATTGGCCTTGTGACAATCCTACCCTACAAGTGCTTGACGAGATGGTAAGTGCAAGGGGGATGGGGTAGAGGGAGACGTGCAGGAGTGGGATGCCCCCAGGGATAGGGGGCAGGAAAATGCTGGGCAGGCCAAGGTGGCAAGTGCCAGGGGAAAAGGGGGAAAGGGAGATAGAGTGCGGTGGGCAGGGATGACCAAGTTGGGCTAGTCCGGGAAAGGGAGCCAGAGGGCAAGTGCTGGCAACGGATGCTGGGGGGACTGTTAGAGGGGTGGTCTAGCCCCTGTATGACTCTGAAGGGACCAGGACCCAGTCGCAACAGCAGAGGGAAAGTTAGCATAGGGGGGGGAGAGCGAAGGAAGAGGAGAAAAGGAAAGTTTTGAGAAGCTTTTGGAACTTTAGAAGATCGGCTCAAGTCTGAGAAGGGGAGGGAGGCCATTCCAGTGGGAGGAGCCAGCCGTGGAAAGGGGTCTACCTCCCACTCTCTGCTTCGGGAAACTTTTGACCTTCAGAGAATTGGAGCCAGAGGACCGAAGGACTCTGGCCGGGAGGTATTTAGAGAGGGTAAGCTGGATGTAAAGAGTCCCCAAGCCTCAGACAGCCCTGTGGATGATGGAAAGGGACTGGAATTTGATCCTTGCCGTCACTGGGAGCCAGTGAAGAGATTTTAGGCTGTAGAGATGCGGTCCCAGGGCTTGAGGCCAATGATAAGTCTTGAAGTCCTATTCTGGATTAGTTGAAGGGGGCGAAGGGAGGAAAGAGGCAGATTGAGAAAGAAGCTGTTGCAGTAGTCTACCCTAGAGAGAACCAGGGCTCTGGGGTCTTTGGGCTTCTGGGGAATGTGAGGAAAGGTTGAATGTCCTTGAGAAGGTGGAGCTTAAAGGTGGACTTCATGGCAAGGTCTGTAATGTGTGGAGAAAATGAGAGATCTGAGTCAAAGATAATCCCAAGGTTTCCAGCCTCACAGGTGGGTGAGGGGAGGGGACCCAAGGAGTCTGGCCAAAGAGTGTGGGTGAAACAAGAAGCTGGCATCACAATGAGAAGGATCTCTGTCTTACTGGCATTAAGGCAGAGATCATTGGCAGAGCGCCATGCCTGAATAGCAGTAAAACAGTCAGGCATGAGGGAGGAGGAGGGGGAGGAGGAAGAGGATGGCAGCTTGAAAGAGAGCAGTGTGTCATCTGCATAACACTGAAAATGAGGGGAGAAAGTGGAGATCAGGTGGGCCAGAAGGTCCAGGTAGATGTTGAAGAGCCATGTCGATAGGATAGAGCCCTGAGGGCCGCCACAGGTAGAGCGTGTGGTGGAGGAAAAAAACAGGTAGGCCACGCCAGTGCCCTGTCGGTGATACCTAGGGTCTCATGGAGACAGTTTATGAGGATGGAGTGCTTGACTGTATCAAAGGCAGAGGAAAGATCAAGGAGGGTCAGAACAAAGGGAGTGTTAGAGTCCAGGTTAGAGAGTAGGCCTTCACCGGTTTTCAGCAGAACAGTTTCCATGCCCTGAAAACGGACTGGTGTTCATGGAGGCAGCCAGCCAATTTGGTCTGGGGGGTCAAGTAGGGAATGACCAACTTCTCCATGAGTTTCCCAAGAAAGGGTGATAGAGATAGGGTGATAGTTAGCTGGGCAAGAAGGGTCCGCAGACAGCATTTTTAGGAGAGGGTGCAGAAGAGATTGTTTAAGGGTTTGAGGGAAGGATCTAGTGGTGAATGAGTGGTTGCAAAGGTCAGCCAAGGGTGGGGTGAGAGAGGTGATGTTGTCCTTGATGGGTATGGAGGAGCAGGGCAGCACCTGTTTAGAGGAGACTTTCATAGAGCGGACAACTCTAAAGATCTACACTGGTGCAAAGGGATAGAAAGAGGAGAGTATGGGGTGAGGGGACCAAGGGAAGTGAGAAAAGGGTGGGGTGGATGGAGCAGACAACAGAGAGGACAAGATGTCCAGAGTTTTGGAGGAAAAGTGTGCAGTCAGTGCAGTGCAGAGAGTAGGTTTGGCAAGTTCCTTGCAGATTTTAAAGAGTTCAGCTGTATTATCGGTGGCTCAGAGATGCATGCTTGGACATGGGCCCTCTTCTTGGAGCATATGGAGAAATTATATTTCTTTTGGAGTCGGCAGCAGGCAGGTTTGTCAGATAATGACTTAGATGCCTGTCACTTCCGCTCTACAGCTTTGCACATGCATTTCAAAGTGGCCAGGTCGGAGTTATACCAAGAGTTGCATTTGGAACCAGGCTTTGTGCAAATCCTCATGACAGGGTCAAGGATGTCCAGGGCGTTAGAGATAGAAAGGTGGAGGTTAGCAAAAACAGAGCCAGAAGAAGAGTCAAGTGCAGGGGAGGAGGCGGGATGAAGGAGGAGGCAAATGCAGTGACTGACAAACTTGTCATAGTTTGAATGATGGAGAAGGAGACTTACAGTGCATCATCAGGGGAGAGGGGAGGTCAAGGTGGGAAGAGAGGAGAGAGTGGTCAAACCAGGAGAGAGGGGGGAAATAAGAGGGTTGGATAGGGGATGTCTATTTAGATGAGAGCATCCAAGGTGTGTCCGGCAGAGAGGGTTGGGCCAGAGGGACGGATAGTGAGGGAAAGAGTGTCGCAGAGAACATGAAAGAGAACAGTGACCACTTTGGAAGAGTCGATGTGGATGATAAAGTCCCCAAGGAAGATAAGTTTGAGGGAGGAGGCAAGAAGAGTGCAGGACAGGTCAGCGCATTGTGAGAGGAAGAGGGAGGTTGGTTCATGGGGCCTTTAGATGGTAGCAAGTGTAAGAGAGAAGGTAGGCGAGACAGAAATCCTGCAGACTAGGCTTTCAAAGGATGAGTAGGTTTGAGTGAGGATGATGGAAGTAGGAACCCACTCAAGGACGATCAGAGCCACTCCACCACAAGGCTGGGAGGGCCTGTGATTGGACAAGATCTTTTAGCCCTGAGGGAGAAGAGTGTCAAAAGCAGTGACGGAGCTGGGCTTGAACCACGTCTCGGTGAGAGCAAGGACGTCTAGGTCAAGGTCTTCAAGGTGTTGACAGATGTCAGAGGAGTGTTTGATAGCAGAGTGAGAATTGAGGGGAGCTAAGTGAAGCTGGTTGCCGCTTTAAAGGTTTTTCGAGGGGGGGCACAGGGCTGGGGTGCCACCACTGGGAGGGAGAGCGGTGATGAGGGGTGGATGGTAGGCAAGAGAGTGGGGGAATTTGAAGAGAGATGCACACAAAACACTTGCATGGGCGCAATCCGGGCACGTATAGCCTCCTCCCCCGATACTACTGACATACCAGCAAGCCCGTTAAGTGAGGCGACCAAAGGTGTGTCCCTCACCGGAACAAACTTGCTAATCGGTGGCCCATACAGCAGGGACTTGGTTTCAGCTGGTCGCATAACACAACAAAAGGTACAACTTGAACTCTTCCGGTCAAATTGGGACTTAATTTACAAGACCATTAATCCCTTATCCCCGGCTTCATAGCAAGACTTGCATCCCTGAGTGAATAGGGTGGTACCTGTGATCTCCCGGCTTCAAAGAAGCATACCCCGGCTGTGCTCACACAAACCCACCAATCGCCAACAAATCTATTGCAAAGACTGTGGACAAAAGATCTTGTAACACCTTCAGCCAGAAACACATTTGCCATTAACCCTCCATTGGAGCCACACAGCGGAGACCCAGACATGACTGTGTCTAAAGAGGACTTTGCAAAAATCTTCCAGGACTGTCAGGAAACATTTTTGACCTCTTTTTAACTACAATTCTTCTCATTCACATCGGAA